>NC_091154.1:28113571-28298571 GCF_040958095.1 Procambarus clarkii | reverse complement strand
GGTCGAAGGTCGGTGGCTGTGTGTCAGAAGATGGATGATGAGACCAGTCTGGGTCCAGAAGGCTCGCCCACACATGGGATATATGTGGATGAGTGCGCTGTAGAGGTGAAGGTTGCTTTAACTTTGCGTGCAGAAAATTTTCTGAGCCTCTGCAATTCGATTATTTTCTGCCGCACTTGCCCTTGTGGTGACTTTGCTTCTCCAAGTTGGACGGTCCCAAGCAAGCGACTCCCAAGTGCTGGGGTTGATGTCCTGGTCTTTGAGTGTCACCTTGAGGCAGTCCTCGAGTCGTTTCTTCTGGCCTTCAATTGAACGCATGCCCTGACATAATTCCCCCATACAACAGCTGTTTTGGCAATCGGCTATCAGGCATGCTGACAACCTGGCCTGTCCATCTATCCTGGGTTTTCTTTAAGAGGGGTGAAGACGCTGGGAATACCGGCTCTTTCCAGGACTTCCGTGTCCGGGATTTTGTCCATCCACCTGATGCGGAGGTGTCTGCGGAGACAGCTCAAGTGAAAGTAATTGAGCTGTTTGGCATGTCTGCTGTAGACCGGCCAGGTCACGCTGGCGCAGAGAAGGGTAGAGAGTACTACTGCATGGCAGACCTTCAGTTTGGTAATGGTATGAGATGCTGTCCTTTGATCTGTACACAACTTTTCCATTCCCTTTATCCTATCATCCAATCGTGCTACTCTTTGGTTATTTTTGAGGAGCATGAAATAGACTCATGTGAAGGTGTCCAACAGCCCGATCCCTTAGCCCCCTTCTGTTGTGCTTAGCTATCAAAGAGGTCACTGATAGTCTGACAAGCGAGCTAAACATCTGGTTCCTGGATGATGGTGCTCTCGCCGGAACTCTAGATACCATTATGGGGGATTAAAGAAAATCCAGCAGCAACTATAGACCTCATTCTCTATGCATCCAAATGAGAAATAGTTTCCCCCAACTTAGATATCACTGGCCACATAAGAATTGTTCTTCCGGACATTTGCACTTTTTGAGTCAACTAAGTGTACCCTTCTGGGTGTCCCAGTTGGTCCGCAAACAATCGAGGTGGTCCTGGATGTAAAAATCACTGGCCCAAGAACGATGCAGGACAGGATGACAAGATCGACGCTCATGATGCTCTTTTTCTCCTCACAAAATGCGAATATCTTCCTAAGCTGACTTAATTTTTGAAGTGTTCACCATCCCACACCAGCAGTAAATTAAACGAGTATGACACACCCTTTTGAAGTCCATGCTAGAGAAAGTCCTGAACCTGTTATTGGGTGACTCGATGGGAACAAGCAACCATCCCCCGTAAGATTCGGTGGCCTTTGCGTCTGTACGACCTCCCAGATTGCTCTACTAGCCTTATTTTCCTCCTCCTATGCATCGAATGACCTAATGAGAAAAATCCTACCAGAACATCTGGGTGATTCGGCGGGGACGCACGATTTTGCTTTTATGGAATGTTTAAATCAGTGGGATGCCCTTGTGGCCCTGGCACCCAACATAGATCCAACAGGAAAGCATAAACAGTCCAGCTGAGAGAGCCCAATAATGGAAAAAATAGCTAATGCCATGCTCGATGCTGTAACATTAAATAAGGAGAAAGCCCGCCTCAGAGCGGTGGATTTGAGGCGGGCTGAAGAAAATATCTTCAACAGGCACACTTCTAAATCCAGATACCCTTTATAGCTGTGGCCCTCCGCCTTGGTGCCATAATTCACACTGAATACAAGTGTATTTACAACAGGGTGGTAGCTGACCATTGCGGACTTCATGGGATGCACTATGGAAGCTCTAAGGGCTGGCATGCAAGACTCAACAAAGTCAATGACACATTAAGAGGAGCTTCGCCTCAGATCAAGTGTCCATCAGAGAGAGAACCTCACATCCTAACGGTCCAAAACCCAGACGATCCTGCACTTCGCACAGATGGCATCACAATATACCCCTGGAAGAGGAGCAAGTAAGTTAGTAATTACCAAAAGCAGGCACCAAGCCGGGAAGGCTATGTAGCACCATCAAATGTGCGGAATAATCAGAGGGCACTAAATATCACTAAGGATGCCAATATGAGAACAGAAACGCATAAGGCGAACGATATCAAAAGTATCTGATTCACCAATAATTCTATCGAGGGACAAAGGACCACGAGGGACCGTCGGAAAGCTAGACACACGCTCGTCCTGGAAGACAGGACATTCAACAAGGATATGAATACCTGTAAGAGGAACAATGCAGTTTGGACAATAAGGAGCAGGACGGCGCTCTATTAAGTGTCCGTGAGGTAAGTGTGTATGACTGATACGCAACTTTGCCAGAGCCGTTTCCCACCGCCGGTTACGGTGGTAGGAGTAAGGCCACGGGGACACACTACTCTTAAGAGCACGCAGTTTGTTATCAGTAACAGACGACCAACAACCCTGCCAACGGGCAAGGATGGAGGAATGAATAACTGGGTAAAAGTCGAAATAAGGAATACCTTTACGGGAGATGGGACAAGTGCGGATAGCTTCCTTAGCGGCATCGTCCGCACGCTCATTTAAAGAGACACCAATATGACTGGGAACCCAGCAAAACTCTACCATCTTAAATCTACTGGAAATAAGAAACAGCCAATGTTGAATCTCGACAACTACCAGATGGACTGGATTAAAGGACTCCAGAGCCATGAAGGCACTACGAGAGTCAACTACAACCACAAAGGAGGATTGACAGCGAGAAAGCAGTAGACGAAGAGCATAGAGAAAAGCATAAAGTTCTGCCGTGTAGACGCTAGTCTCTGGAGGCAGGCGACACATCTAGGTGTGGTCAGGAAAAACAACAGAGTAGCCAACACCGTCTGCAAACTTAGACCCATCGGTGAAGATGGAAACGGAGCGGGAGGAAGAGGGGCAAACAGCTAGTGTGGGACTACATATGTGCATCCACCCTCGCTGACAACTATATACACCTCGGTGCTGATCAGGTGGGTGGTGCAGCCAAGCACTGTGGAAATAGCAAAATCAAATCAGTACAGACTACTGGAAAGTCAGTACCCCTTTGATTCATTGTGGAGTCTAGCGAGACTGATATTGATAGTCCATATTGATGTTAAAAGTTTGATAAAGTTCACACTAACTTAAGATTGCAACCAATTTAACATTGACGCATCTAACTGAAATCTAGTGTACCAATGTTACTAAGTTTCATGTACCTGGTGCTTGAGGAGTTTAACTGAGCAGCATCTAGCTGGAGTTTGGAGTGCCAATGGTTACTAAGTTTCCTGTAACTGCAAAAATTGTACACACTTAATGTTATGTGCAGTTTACAGTAAAACTGATGAGTTTTACATCAGATGTTTCCCCTAACACCCCCCCTAGATCCTTTACTGCATTGACTGCGGCCCCTTGTGGCAAATATAGCGAGTAGGGGGGACACCACGAGCCTTACTGTGACATGTAACAGCAACACGTTCCGGTAACACGTCAGAGTAACACGTCAGAGTAACACGCATCAGATGCCGTTGTTTTTGCGTCTGAGAAACGTATGCTCCACGTTCTGGTGGAGGAGAGAGTGGTGGTGGTGGTCAGGTGGGCGGCCCGGGACCTGTTTTCAAAGAAACTAAACCAATTTATGAAGCCGCGAGATCTAAGGACACCTCGATAATTTACGCACCAACGAAAACTTGCCAAACAACAATGCTTTAGATACCACGAAAACTAAAAAAACAACGAGAACTTAAGAAACCACGAAAATTAAAGAAAGAACGAAAATTTTCGGAATCCTGAATATATACGAAACTCCGAAATTTTTGGAAACCACGAAAGCTTTCGAAACCCCAAATTTACGATACAACAAAAGGTTAAGAAACCACGATAACTAAAGATATCACACACATGAGTTAATGTTAAGAAGAGCTGTGTAAATTTCACAGAATTTAACTTATCAGCAGGAGGGAAGGTCTATGGTGATGGTCTTTGGGTGGTGTTCAACAAGAGGGAAGGTCTATGGTGATTGAAATTAAAATTGAAATAAAGTTTATTGAGGTATAAATTCACACGTGAAGGCCACCTGTTAACATGAATAGCCAACTGTTAGCCTGGTAGTCCAGTTATTAATCTGATAGACCAGATGTTAGAATGATAGATCAATTGTTAACGTGATAGACCGGCTGTCAGTCAAATATAATGGCTGTTTACCTTATAGACCAATCCTGTGGCAGCTGGGCACAACGTTTGGCCATCTGGATAATATGATAGTCAAGCCATTACGACTATATAGCACTGGGAAGGGGTCAGGATGAAGCTTTGGGATGAGACGGGGGGAAGGAATGGTGGCCTGACCACTCTGACGGTCGGGGATTGAACGCCGACCTGCATGAAGCGAGACCGTCGCTCTACCGTCCAGCTCAAGTGGACTGTAGTGGTGGTGGGGTCACTCTTGTGAGGTCAGTCAGGCCAGTTGTAACCGGCGCGTAGACTAGTGGGCTACGTCACCAACGTCGTCACACCTCACACTAACCAGTTTTTACGTTGTCCGTCTGGAAGAGTGCCGAGTCATACTACGTCATAACAATGGCCTTACCTGTGATTTACCTGCGGCTGATTTAGATAGTTTTCCTTGACGTCTAGGCCTTAATACTGTGATGATGACTTGATCGGTTAGGCTGTTGCTACCCGGCCAGTTCTCTCCATGTCTCCTCCGTACAAAAAAAAAAAACCTAACTTGAAGCGTCAACATCTCGGCAACCTAATTAACTTACGGCAGCCGATGCTCACTTGTCTTTTAAAGCGTCAGTACTAAGGGACTTTTAATTTCCCTAAACCACCATAATTTTTAGGTCGCGGTCGATTACATAAAAAACTGCAGCGCGTCCATTAATCGAACAGGTTGCCCCCCCCCCCCCCCAGCCATCATAGCCAGGTTAATCCAGTATTTCCAGTAGAACCTGTTTTATAATTCCCTGTTAGATGACGTGAGTGTTTGCTTGTTTATTTATTTATTTATTTATATTAAAGAAGGAACATTGGGTTTATGAGAGTACATATTTTTACATTTATGTAACGCCACTAACACGCAAAGCGTTTCGGGCAGCTCTATGTTTCTCACACGTTGTTAGAGAGGTGTATATTCCTGAGCCTCTAGCTTTTACTGTGCTAAGATGCTAAGACTGGATTTTGTTACCTGTCACCGGAGACTGTGTCTTATTATTTTGTTACCGGAGACTACCTGTTTCATATATTCCTCTTTGTCTGTGCCCCATCATCAAGTATCACTCGTCACCAAGAAAGGAAATGAGAATTTTGCTGTTCTCAAAGCTGTCACACTTGAAACAATTGCCTCCTCCATCAAACATTTAAGATTTCGCGAGCACTGTGTCTACACCGGCGGCTCAGTCCAGTCTTCTACTGGACGAACTGCAGCAGCATATAGGTTTTATAGAAATAATATTTGCACTCAGACTGTCATTGTCAGGTTAAACAACTGGCTGACCTCCATACAAACAGAGCAGGCGACACAACAGCTTAAAGACAGCAGTATATTAAAAAACATAATATTTTGTATATTTAATTGTAATTGAGGAATAATATTTTGTGATTCAAAGTCTGCTCTTCAAGCAATCGAAAATTTCTCCCGGAAGATCGACAGTAAGAACCTCATATTACCAATTATAAATTACCTAATCGTTGCACAGAGTAAAGGGTTTCGAATCTCCATTGTCTGGATACCTTCACACATAAATATAACCCATCATAATGAGACAGATATTGCAGCCAAATTAGCGTGTAACAAGTCTGAAGTTGAATTAGATCTAGGTATCCCCATCTCTGCTGTCAAAACTGTATTGGTCCAAACACTCAGGTCTGATAGGAGAGAAATTACTCACTCCCAACGACCTGAAAGCACCAGTATAAAAAGCTATGATTTGTTCAGATCTGAAACCTATATATATGGGCAGCACAAAACGTCGACCAGACTGTGCGACACAGTGGTTGCCAGGATCAGATTGGGTTACCGTTACCTGTGGCAGGTGGCTACAGGTGACGGGTCTCCCAATCCTGAGCACTCCAGGTGCAAACTCTGTGAGCAGGTACTGGGTGGTGATCACACTCACTACATCACTGAATGCCCAGTTATCAGACCCGTTGGCATGAGGTACCTGGAGCTTGGCTACTATTTTATTCACTCTCGTGTTCTTGATGATATCCTCATATTGTACCCAAAATTTGCCAGTGCCGGCTACTGAACATATGGCCCTGTATGACTAACCATCCTGCGAGATGGAGACTTTTATTATCACCGCTGCCTTATTCACTCTGGTGTTGATGATATAATTATAATGCACCCAGAGTCTGCCAGTGCAGACCTCTTATCACATGCATTTGTATGACTAACCATCCTGTGTGATGGGAACTGTTAGCATCACGTAGCTAGCTTTTTGACACACTGTACTCCCCTTCATATAGTCTAGGGCAGCTGCGCAAATAAAGATATACCTAAATGTGTTAATAACAAATAAAAAGGGGTGGAGAGTGGTCAGTGTGTCGGGGTGGAGGGAGGCCTCTGAGAGAGCAAGGGACTGTTCTCCAGCTGTGAGGCCAGAGCCTCGTATCTCTCGGAGGCCTCGTGCCTCCAGGCCGCCAGCTGGGCCCGCAAGCGGCGGTGAGCGGCCTCCGCTGCCGTCGTCCGCCCGGTGAGATCCGCTCGATCCTCCGCTGTGAGGCGTTTCCGACGACTTGCTTCCTCCCGGCATTCCAGCACCAGCGCGCGGGCCTGCACAGGCACAAACATGGCTAGTGTCACACACCTCATCTTTACTATGATGACCAAACCACACATCATAAAACTACCGTGAACTAGGCTTACACCTCCGATTGCGAAGACCTGAGAGTGAAATACAATTACCTGGTCAAGTCTGTCCTGTAGGAGGTTGGCTCTCAAGGCAAGGCGCTCCCGGAGGTCCTGCAGGCATCTCTCTCTCACCATCTCTGCTCTCTCAGCTGCTCCCTCTCCCTGGAAGAGCGGAGACTAAGTCATAAACATTCCGCCAAGGCTGTGATTCTCCCTTTTCCCAAGAAAGGCAGACGGTATACTTTGTATTACCAAAGCAAAAAGTCCCTCTTTATAGTAACGAACCAGTGAGTTTTCCCTTGTCAGTATCAATGAAATAAATCTTCCTTTTCAGATCCTGATTTAAAATTGTTCAAAAACTGTCTGTAGAGCGCTATTTTGAATTGAGACTGATAGTGTTTCTATTCCCGATGTCATGTACTCTGAATTGTTAACAGTGCCTCTTGAGTTAAATGACCTGTCCTGAAATAGCTATATGTAATGAATTTAAGAAAAGTCTAATATGGCCCCATTGTTTCCGTGTTAATGACTGTGAAAAAACTCAATTTACGTATCTAAATGTAAAACAATAACTCATTGCAGCTCAGCAATTTCAGCTGATTCTGCAAATCACCTTGACCCGTCAGATGAGCTAGGTATCACCAGGAGGCAGCCAAGTACTTGGAGACCAGACAGGTCATAGCAACGTCGTCTTAAACCGGTTCATATAACCCAAATCACCGCGAATAAAAACGCCAGAACACACTCGTCTTGGTCTCTGTGGACAGGTGCACGCTGCTAAACAACAGAACAACTGTACACTCACCTGTAGGATGGGGTAGAAGGTGCCCACTCACCTGTAGGAGGGGTAGATAATGCTCACTCACCTGTAGGAGGGGTAGATAATGCTCACTCACCTGTAGGAGGGGTAGATAATGCTCACTCACCTGTAGGAGGGGTAGATAATGCTCACTCACCTGTAGGACGGGGTAGATAATGCCCACTCACCTGTAGGAGGGGTAGATAATGCTCACTCACCTGTAGGACGGGGTAGATAATGCCCACTCACCTGTAGGAGGGGTAGATAATGCCCACTGACCTATAGGAGGGGTAGATAATGCCCACTGACCTGTAGGAGGGGTAGATAATGCCCACTGACCTGTAGGAGGGGTAGATAATGCCCACTGGCCTGTAGGACGGGGTAGATAATGCCCACTGACCTGTAGGAGGGGTAGATAATGCCCACTGGCCTGTAGGACGGGGTAGATAATGCCCACTGACCTGTAGGAGGGGTAGATAATGCCCACTGACCTGTAGGAGGGGTAGATAATGCCCACTGGCCTGTAGGACGGGGTAGATAATGCCCACTGACCTGTAGGAGAGGTAGATAATGTCCACTGACCTGTAGGACGGGGGAGATAATGCCCACTGACCTGTAGGAGGGGTAGATAATGCCCACTGATCTGTAGGAGGGGGTAGATAATGCCCACTGATCTGTAGGAGGGGGTAGATAATGACCACTGATCTGTAGGACGGGGTAGATAATGCCCACTGATCTGTAGGACGGGGTAGATAATACCCACTGACCTGTGGGAGGGGTAGATAATGCCCACTGATCTGTAGGACGGGGTAGATAATACCCACTCACCTGTAGGAGGGGTAGATAATGCCCACTGACCTGTAGGAGGGGGTAGATAATGCCCACTGACCTGTAAGACGGGTAGATAATGCCCACTCACCTGAAGAACGGGTAGATAATGTCCACTGGCCTGTAGGAGGGGTAGATAGTGTCCACTGACCTGTAGGAGGGGTAGATAATGCCCGCTGATCTGAAGGAGGGGTACATAATGACCACTGATCTGTAGGACGGGGTAGATAATGCCCACTGACCTGTAGAAGTAGATAATGCCCAGTGATCTGTAGGAGGGGTAGATAATGCCCACTGATCTGTAGGAGGGGGTAGATAATGTCCACTCTGACCTGTAGGACGGGTAGATAATGCCCACTGACCTGTAGGAGGGGGTAGATAATGCCCACTGACCTGTAGGACGAGTAGATAATGCCCACTGATCTGTAGGAGAGGTAGATAATGCCCACTGACCTGTAGGACGGGGTTGATAATGCCCACTGACCTGTAGGAGGGGTAGATAATGCCCACTGACCTGTAGGAGGGGGTAGATAATGCTCACTGACCTGTAGGACGAGTAGATAATGCCCACTGATCTGTAGGAGGGGTAGATAATGCCCACTCACCTGTAGGAGGGGGTAGATAATGCCCACTGACCTGTAGGAGGAGTAGATAATGCTCGCTGACCTGTAGGAGGGGTAGATAAGGAGCGATGGTGTCGACGCGACCTTCCTGCTCCTCCCGTCGCTTAGCCAGCATCTCTTCTCTGTGAGCCTCTTCGTACTGCCTCTGTAACACACCTTTACAGGTAAGTAAACACTAATCGTAACACTAATCTCACAGGTAAGATGAATAGGTACTTTCTAGTAACATTTTGAGTTAAATATAATAACTGCAACATAAATTAACTGAGATGATTACACTGGTGAAGATACAATGCCTTATATACTAATATTGGGCCACCAACCTGTCTTCTTACAAATCACGTCTGAAATAGCCGTTTGCACGTACGGCCGAAAACTGACGTAATTCGAAAATAAAAAAAAATGTAAATAAGTTTGGGAATTTTTTTTATCAAAGCAGTTAGTTAAGGGTCCTCTGGTAGGTTAGGAGGGGGAGGAAATTCTCCTAAAGTTTCAAAATGTCATTAAAATCGTTAATTGAAAGTTTTCTCTCCTAACCTAACAGACTAAGCTGGATGACCCAAATAGAAAACGGGACAGTACATTACTTTCGTGAGCCGATTTAATTTCAAATTACGTCAGTTTTTGGCGATAGCGCGCATACGAGCGAAATGCTACGTTATTTTGAGAGGACGGGTAGCACAAGATACAGTGTGAGTTTGAAGCACTAGGTAGGGAACTATGGGATGAAATAAGGTACTTTTTGGTTTTACTTATGTATAGGGGGGATGGGTTGGACAATGTGTTATTTCATTATGGAGTGAGTTGCATAGACTTGGTGCTTTTATTTTCACCTGAACAAGGAGTCTTTACAGGTGTGTATACTGGAAGAGTTAATCCAATTCAGACATATCATTGATCCTGCCAACACTAGTTGAGTAAGGACGCACACACATACGCACCCATGCATGCACGCACACACACATTCACATACACAAAGGCCCCCATTCACATGGGGGCCTGGTAGCCTGGTGGATAGCGCGCAGTACTAGTAATTATGTGGCGCGGGTTCGATTCCCGCACCAGGCAGAAACAAATGGGCAAAGTTTCTTTCACCCTGAATGCCCCTGTTACCTAGCAGTAAATAGGTACGTGGGAGTTAGTCAGCTGTCACGGGCTGCTTCCTGGGGTGTGTGTGGTGTGGTGTAGAGATAGAGAAAAAAGTAGTTAGTAAACAGTTGATTGACAGTTGAAAGGCGGGCCGAAAGTGCAAAGCTCAATCCCCGCAAACACAACTAGGTGAATACACACACAAGGGGAGCCGATGGCTGAGCGGACAGCATGCTGCACACGTGATCCTGTGGTCCCGGGTTCGATGCCGGCGTCGGCGAGAAACGATGGGCAGAGTTTCTTTCACCCTATGCCCCTGTTACCTAGCAGTAAATAGGTACCTGGGAATTAGTCAGCTGTCACGGGCTACTTCCTTCCTGCACGTTCCTGCTTCCTGGGGTGTGTGTGTAGTGTGTGAAAAGAAACAGTTGAGAGGCGGGCCGAAAGAGTAGAGCTCAAACCCCGCAAGCACAACTAGGTGAATACACACACATTCACTCACTCTTGGGGTCTCGCGACTGAGTGGACAGCGTTCTGGGGTCGTAGTCCTAAGTGGCCCGGGTTAGATTCCCAGCCGAGGCAGACACAAATAGTCAGTTTCTTTCACCCTGATGATCCTGTTCATCTAGCAGTAAATGGGTACACGTGATCTAGACAACTGCTACGGGTTGCTTCCTGGGGATGTGTGTGTGTATGTAAATATATGTAGTAGATATAGGAGGAAAAATACAGTAGATTAGTTAGAAAGGCGGGGTCGACATTAAATTAAAGTTTTTTATTCAGGAAAAGTACATACATAGTTGATTTACAAACATAATTTTGGATTTATAGATAGAGCTAGTACATACAATACCTAAAGTCACTAATATGCATAGCGTTTAGGGTTTTCGGCGCTTCAATAACTCGACTCTGCAGGTACAAATAGTCAATACTCACCTGTTTCAGTATGTACTGAACCGTTTCATTCCTGCGGATGTCGAAGATGTGCGGCAGAAGGAGGGTGAGATGTTCCTCGGCCTCCCTGGTCTGTCTGAGAGCTGCCGTCTCCTCCACGGCTCTCCTGGCCGCCTCCTGCGCCGCCACCTCCGCCTCCATCTCCGCCTCCAGCACCCCCCACAGCTCCGGCATGGCGGGCTCCTCCACACTGGGGTCCGGCTGCACCAACACGAAGATAATACGTTGGAAGAGAGTTCTTCTATCTTCAGTAAGTAGACATGTTTTGTTATTGCCAGGGACAAAAAGCCTGTTAGATTTATAGACGTCCACCATGGGCAGCGACGCCCTCCTCACGATGCTGCCCACAACAGTTAAGTAGCTCCCAAGTACTTATTTACGTCTGTGTAAATGGAAACCTCGTGTAGCCATTCCCCCGAGATGCAAGCCACAACAGTTGATTAACTAAGCAAGGGAACGTAACAAACATGTCGATCTAGCCGGGAATCGAACCCAGCACCAATGGATTTGAGTCGACTGGGCTAACTACCACACCACGGGGCAACTAAACAGTACTAACCCCAGCTACAGAACATCCATTAAACAGTGCTCTCATTCAGTTTATCCAGATAAATCCGAGTTACCCAGATTTTGTTGTGCATTTTGGTTTGTGAATTTGTGTTTCTGAAACACAGCGAGGTTGGTAAGCTGTCAAGCATCAGCAACATCACTGAATGGATTTGAAGGCTAAACCAAACTAGGGATTCTCATGTCACTAGAGTCACAGTGCGCATCGTTAGCTTTCTGCCTCACTGTTCATGGTGGTAGTTAAATACACCATAACATGGTTTGGTGCTGGGCTCAAATCCCATCAACCTGTGGAGGGTTATTATGGGCCAAACATCTAGGACATTTGTTGACCAAACCACACTTCTGAAAGTGATGGGTGTGGACACAATCGACTTGAGAATGGTCCATGACGGACCAAAACGTCGTCGTCCCTTCACTTTCTAGTGTGTGATTTGGTCAATATATTTCAGCCACGTTATTGTGACTCCTCGTCTGCATCTAGTACACTTTAGTCCTGAACATAGTCCAGGACTAAAGGAAAGATTCAGTGCATATACACTGAGAACTGGTATACACCTCTCAGGGTATACGTTACTAAAGACAATGTAGGACAGTGGAGGAGCGGACCTGGAAGCCTTGGGTCATGTCTGGGGTGAGGTCTGCCGGGCGGCCGCTAGGGGGCTTGACGAAGGACCTAGTAGGCTGCAGAAGGCGATGACGGCCGTAGTGGTACACCAGCAGGATTCTTCCCTCACTCACTTCAAACACTCTGCGCTGGACCGCCCTGTGAGGCTCTACGTCATCCGGACACCCGAACTCCTCTTCGATTCTCTGTTGAGAAAGCACTTGATTATCTATTTAAAAAGTAATTGAGCGGTAAGCGTTCGACCCTCTGTTGAAAAAAACATTCAGTCCTTTATTAAAGAGGTTCTATCTTCTGATGAGAAGGAATCGATCTTCTTTTGAGATAGCATTCGATCCTCTATTCAAAGAGTCTAAGATCCTTTATTACATAAACACTCGGTCTTGTATTGTAAACAAAATAATTATCTGCAAATCATTTCTAAAATATCCCATTCATTTTTGTCTCAAAAAATATAATTAATTATACTTAAAAATTAGATGTAAACTTACAATTGCAAGATTGCAGAAGTACGGACGTACGACTTAACGTACACTGCAGCAGGCCTTATCACCTATATAAGGCAGCTCTTATACCTATCCAAACTCACTCATAAATACGTCTATCTCTAAATAGACAGTATAACCATTCCAATTCCCAAGTCTAATCAAGGGAATACTTTCCGCCCAATTTCCCTTACTAGCTGCATTTGCAAAACATTCGAGAGAATGGTCCTAAACCGTCTCCTCCATAGACTAAGAACCATGTTATCCCCCCAGATATATGGCTTCATGCATGGAAGGAGTGTGCATCACTCCATCACCACCTTTCTTACCCTGCACACTGACAAGTCATATACCACCTTCCTAGAGCACAAGTCTGCCTTTAATATTGCGACATGTTATCTCGAGTGAGCTTGTGAGAATGAATATTGGTGGTCGGCTTTTTTGTTGGATCAGAGCTTACTTATCCAACAGGAAGTCATCTGTATTATTCCAGGGGCATAGGAGTGTAACAAGAGACTTCGAACTAGGCACCCCACAGGGAGGTATCCTCAGCCCTACCTCATTTAATATCTTAATAAACACGCTGTTAAACTCTGTACCGAGCAAACCCAACGTGCACATCATTAGTTACGCTGATGACACACAGAACACTTTTAACTCTGTATTAGACTCATGTCAGGACCTAGGTTTAGTCATCTCAGCAGAAAAAACAAAGATACAAAATCGGCGCCCACCCAGGCAGAGAGGAGCTGTTCGCAAGATGCAACTGTCTGATGGCTCCCAGCTTGACTATGTAAACAGATTCAAATACCTTGGCCTTGAGGTGCCACTGTATGGTCCTGTTGTATTCAGACTCTCTCGTCAGTATAAAGAGAGGCTCCGAGCTCTCAAGGCTGTTGCAGGTTATCACTCAGGCTATGGTGCCAATGTCAGAATTGTCAAAATAATGTATCTTGCATTCGTCAGATCTTTAGTGGATTATGCTGCACCTCTGCTTGCCTATATGCCTGAAAGAAAGCTTGGAGGGCTTGAAAAATTACAGAACGAAGCCTTGAGGATAATCCTTGGGTGCCCTCGTACCACAAAGATACTTAACATGAGAAAGGAACTTAATATTCCGAGCGTTGTTGATCGTGTTACTGAAATTAACTGTCAAACTGGTATAAATATACTTAGGCTAACTCATCCTAACCTTTACACAGAAGCACTCCAGAATTTCTTTATTGAAGGTCAACATTGTTCCAAATGGATAACTAAAACTGGAACTGAACTCAGAATGTTTCAGATTTATAACTTAGCACTTTCCTACACCGTGGGAGACCTGCGACCAGAGCCATATGAATGGGTTGAAAAATGGGGCCTGTGTTAATTAAGACCTTACATTAAAGGGCTGAAATAGGAGCTGTATTACTAAAGGTTTGACCTGGATGGGTTGAAATGGGTTGTGTGGTATTGAAGGTTTGACCTGGATGGGTGAGGACGGTGTAGGGTCAGCGGTAGTGAAGGTGACGGTCCTGGCCAGCAGGAGGTCAGGTCGCTGGTCAAACTCCTCCCGCCACACCGTGGCGCCAATCACCCGGCTCCTGCGCCATAATAACATGTTACATACACCAACACGAAACACTGGATAACAAATAACACAATGACATCACAATAACGTGATACATATGTGAGAACATTTTTTGGAAGTCGACGGCAGGATCGAAGACGGATCGAACCTGTGTCCTGGGTACTCAGAACGATGTTTCGATCCCGCCGTCCTGCTCCATAGATTTTCTCAAACTGGGTAAATTTATTAGTCAGAAAAATCGTGAGTAAATGTTAATGAAATCATTTTGTAGCTGAATGCTCCATGGTAGGCCAGGTGGAGGCGCTCTGTGGATATACAGCTGCATGACATCTTCCTCTACTCTGAAGTTAATTTTTTCTTTGAATCTTCCTAGAGTTTGGTTGGATCATCCCTGTAAGAGGGATAATCCCTGTTAGAGGGACCATTCCTGTTAGAAGGATCATCTCTGTTAAAGGGATAATCCATGTTAGAGTGATCATCCCTCGCGTTATCAAACCTTCAGCTTCACTATCTTTCAACCTGTACCCTCGTGGTAATCACTTCAAACCCACTACATAATTAGAGCTATTATTAACTCTCTATCGTTGGTTAGGTATTTTAGGTTAGGATAAATTTGATTAGGTTAGGGTAGATTTGTTTAGGTTTAGTTAGGTTCATTACCAGTTTACAAGTAGACTATTATGGGGGCCTAATATGCTTTCAGACCATCAAAAATATCTAGATAACTATTGAGGTGCTTTAAGAGGGAAGTTGATTTCTCAGCATAATTAATTAGACCTGAGAACGGGCTGCTTAGTTGATCCCGACTGTGACATAATAAAATGACTGTGACGTAACAAGATGACAGATGTAACAAAATGCCTGTCATGTTACGAGATGACTGACGTACAACGATGACCGACGTAACGAGAGATAACTGTGACGTCCGAAGATAACAGATGCAACAAGAGAGAACTAAAATATAAAAGAATGACTGTCGATGGAAATTAAGCAGGAAAATGATGAAAATATAGACAATATTTGATGGTGACAAACCATCAAAAGTGATAATATTTTATGCTAATCACACAATACTACACAGAGCCGACACGTCCTGTCTAGTACATGGAACCTTTGTTCCTAGCAGGGTGTAGAGTGTAGGTGCCAAGGGTGCCTCAATTGGTAAGGTGTAGGGAGAATGCCTCAACTGGGAAGACGTAGGAAGAGTGCCTTACCAGGAAAAAGAGAAAACAGAGTGCCTGAACTCACCTGAGAGCGTCTACTCTGAACTTGGAGTGGAACTGGAAGACCTCATCCCTGGAGGAGTGAGCAGAGCCGTCCCCTACAGGCGCCAGGGCCGGGTTGTCCATACCGTCAGGGCGCACCCTGGCGGCCAGGGACCCGGGACACCTCCAGTACTCATGACCTGTCCTCAAAGTAATAATATTTATAATAATAATAATAATAATAATAATAATAATAATAAGACACAAAGGTCTGGTGTGCAAGCAAAAGCAATTTCGGGTTGACGGCGATTTCCTGCTTCTTGAAAATGAAACGAGCAACCTCTTCACTCCCGAGTTGTGGCGACATATTTCAAGCCGGCTTTCAGACGGTGTGGCACCGGGTAGTGTGGCCTCGGGTAGTGTGGCCTCGGGTAGTGTGGCCCGGGGTAGTGTGGCCTCGGGTAGTGTGGCCCGGGGTAGTGTGGCCTCGGGTAGTGTGGCCTCGGGTAGTGTGGCCCGGGGTAGTGTGGCCTCGGGTAGTGTGGCCTCGGGTAGTGTGGCCTCGGGTAGTGTGGCCCGGGGTAGTGTGGCCTCGGGTAGTGTGGCCTCGGGTAGTGTGGCCCGAGGTAGTGTGGTCCCGGGGTAGTGTGGTGTCGTTCATTTAACCAGAGGATTTGGGGTAGGTTAGCGAGAGATGACGTTCACTAAACGGAGGTTTCTGGCTTACGTTTGAGCGTGTCCTTCCTGGTGGAGGCGAAGGTCTCGGTGACCGACCCGTGGAGGAGGTGGGTCTCCCTCGTCAGTAGACAGTCCGCCCGCTGCTCGAACTGCTCCCGGACCTCCTCCGTCGAACCTGTAACGTGTTACATTCTTTGTTTATTTAGTGCTTTGTAAACTCCATACCCCATATCCTGTGGGTAGTGCTGGAAAGAATATTAAGGGGCCCCCAATACCCATATCCTGTGGTCGGAAAAGTTACTGAGAAATACGATGGGTTCAGGAAATGGCCCCCCAATTTTCAACATCGTAATTTTCATTATTGGTCAGCCAGTTATACAAAGAGTTGTCATTGGTGTTATATTTGTGTTCAAGTTACACGGACAGTCAGTAGTCTGAGTACAGTACTGTAGCTGATATTACAGTGGTCATGAGGTAGGCAGGTAAGAGGAGCAGGCCCGGCCAGCGTACAGTGTGTGTACTATCTACATTAGTCGCCTATTGTAGATAGTACACTATTTTCTGCAAGATGTACCAGATGAAAGGAAACTTTCACAAATATCGGTCTTGCCATAGTCCTGTAACGACAGGTGTGGTGAGAGAGAGGTGTGGTGAGAGACAGGTGTGGTGAGAGAGAGATGTGGTGAGAGAGAGGTGTGGTGAGAGACAGGTGTGGTGAGAGGTGTGTGGTGAGAGAGAGGTGTGTGGTGAGAGAGAGGTGTGTGGTGAGAGACAGGTGTGTGGTGAGAGACAGGTGTGTGGTGAGAGACAGGTGTGGTGTGAGACAGGCTGGAGACTCACCAGTATTGGAGAAGAGCGTGAGTATGAGTGTGGCTCCCCGCTGGTGAGAGAAGTGTGAGTAGCGACGAGCCACTACTCTCTTGTATACCTCTTCTCTCCACCCTCCTGGAAATCTCTTCTCCAGCGCTGAAATGTGTGATAATACAACACCTTAATGCAACAAATACATCAATCTTAACATTGATAAGACTGCGTTTTAAATATGGCCTCTAAATCAAACAATATTTATATAATAACAATAACAATTTTTATTTGCAAGAAGGTACTGTAGCGAGTATATTATTAGCATAATATACTCGCTACAGTGAGAATATTATGCTAATAATATACTCGCTCCACTCATCATGAAAATAGAGATCAGGTGTATAAACTCACCTTCCTCCGTGACTGAGACAGGTTTGGCGCGAGTCTTCGGCACTTTGAGGGACGGCTTAGTGACTCTTGTTGGAACTGGCGTCGCTGGAGATGCGCCGCCTAGCGCTGGGTGCCCCGACCCCTCGCTGCCTGCTGCTGCTGGGGCCGGATGGTGGTGGTGGCCAGCTGGTGTGGATGGCTGGTGGGTATCTGGTGTGGGTGGTTGGTGGCCAGCTAGCGTGGCTGGATTGTGGGTAGTTGGTGTGGATGGTGGTTGAATATCTGGTGTGGATGGCTGGTGGGCAGCTGTTGGATGGTGTGAGTCAGGATCAAGGCGAGGCGAGCCTTGAGATGGGTGGGGTTGATCAGCCTCAATCAGAGGCATCCACACACTCCGATCTGAGAGGTCAAACTATATAACCATTACCCACAATATACACACACAGATAACGCGAATATATATCAATGAGAAAGTCAACAGGAGCCGTGATGAAGATTCGAACCTATACGTCGGGTACCGCCAGACACACGCTCTAGACGACTAGACCACGACATAGGCCAAAATGTAATGGACAATATCGAGGCCCAGAAGTCTAGGGCGTGTGTCTGGGAATATTCAGCGCACACGTTCGAATCTCCATCACGGCTCTTGTGGATTTTCTCGCCTATAATATTTATCTTATCCTTGCAATGTCCAAAATCCTAACTCACAATGTTTGTAATCCTAAGTCATAGTATATCACCTAAATAATGATGTAAATGCGTTTTCACTTATATCACATGTTAAAATATATCAACTCAGCTGCTAGACGCAGTTATATTTGGATATTATAATTTACATTTTGAAGCTTCAATATAAATCAACTAATCTATTTGATAAAACACTTGACATTACCAACGCCCATCACAATGTTTTCCCCTTTACTACACCCGTCAGGGGTTAAGGGGAAAATATACATATGTTACGGTAAAAGGGAAATCCACCCTTGTCGTTAAAGGGAATAATCAACACCTGATACTCACTGAGTCTGAGAACAGGAGGCGAGGTAACCAGAGTCATACGTGAACCTACCATGTCAGGGGAGATGGGTTGATCGTACTTGGTGCAGGCCCAGTAGTTGGTGTTGTCGAAGACAGCGTGGATGCCGCTGTAGGGAAGAGCCTGAGAGGAGCCTAGGAGAAGCATGCGGCCTGTAGCGGGTTCCACGAAGGTGGGGGTGGCCACCTGTCGCCCAGGAGGCAGCACCACCACCCAGAAATGCAGGTGAGGTGTCTCAGGGCCTTCCCTTTCCCCTCTACCAGTCCACCATTGCTGGGAATCGAAACAGTTCAATAAGAAATCATCTTGACATATCTGACCCAATAAATGACTCAACACAGTTTCTCAAGAGGGGGATCTTGCCCCACAAATATGCAATCGGTCTACACAAGCATTTCGAGGCAGTCTTATATCATGCTCTTAGGATTTGATTCTACACAACATTAATGGTTGTGAGAATCAAAACTTTTTACATGTTAATATAACTAGTAATTAATTGATTATGAGTTCTCCCCCGATTCGTGGGTTTCTGGACAAGGGATCCATCGCCTGGCCGTGTGTTTCCTAACACAGTTATGGGTTTCTTTACCTAGTTGTGGGCATCCTGGTACATCCTGCAACTGGTACTCTGAGAGAGAACTATCAACATCAGAGGCCCGAGACTGTTCAACACGCTTCCACTACACATAAGGGGCATAACTGGCCGACCCCTCACAGTGTTCAAGAGAGAACTGGATAAGCACCTCCAAAGGATACCTGATCAACCAGGCTGTGACTCGTACGTCAGGCTGCGAGCAGCCGCGTCCAACAGCCTGGTTGATCAGTCCGGCAACCAGGAGGCCTGGTCGACGACCGGGCCGCGGGGACGCTAAGCCCCGGAAGCACCTCAAGGTAAGGTAACCTCAAGGTATCCTCACCTGAGCATGGGCATCAGGGGCGTGGTGGTGCTTGTGGAGGTGTTGGAGGTGGGCGGCACGTCGACGCTTCGCCCGTTCCTCCATGATGAGAAGGTAGCGACTCTTCAGGTCTGGTGGTGGTCTCACGCTGTACTTGGAGGGGCCGGCCTCCACCTGGTCCTCGCCCTCCTGCAGGACACCCCGCAAGCACGAACACACATTAAATACAATATACATAAAATTCCCTCCTTGCCGATTTATATTATTTTTTCACGTGGCTATTTCCAATCAATCTCATAACTGACTGAGAGAGAGAGAGAGACTCTTACGGTATGGTGGTGGATGAGATAGGGGCAGGGAAGATGGGAGGTGTCCCTGGCCACCAGGGCGGGCCTGGCAGCGCCCTGCACCACCAGGGCGTGGTACCCCGCCCCCAGGAGCACGGAGACCAGCACCAGGGCACACTCTACCCCAATACCCTCCTGGCTCCTCACCACCACTGCCGGGGACCTCACCCTGCTGGGCTGATACACTTAACACTGAATACACTTGAAATCTTACAATATAAGACACCTTGATATTGAAACCTGGAAATTCCAGTAATTATCTAAGATTGTTTTACACTGATTGTATAATAAGCTTAGCAAATATTGTTCAGATACTGATTCTACGCGAGGGGTGTAGGTGGGTACGTGAGGGGGAGTGGGTGAAGGTGGGAACGTGAAGGGAGTGGGTGTAGGTGGGTACGTGAGGGGGGTGGGTGTAGGTGGGTACGTGTGGGGGGGTGGGTACGTGTGGGGGGGTGAAGGTGGGTACGTGAGAGGGGTGGGTGTAGGTGGGTACGTGAGGGGGGGTGGGTGTAGGTGGGTATGTGAGGAGGTGGGTGTAGGTAGGTACGTGAGGGGGGGTGGGTGTAGGTAGGTACGTGAGGGGGGGGTGGGTGTAGGTGGGTACGTGAGGAGGTGGGTGGGTACGTGAGGGGGGTGTAGGTGGGTACGTGAGAGGGGTGGGTGTAGGTGGGTACGTGAGGGGTGGGTGGGTGTAGGTGGGTACGTGAGAGGGGTGGGTGCAGGTGGGTACGTGAGGGGGGGGGTGGGTGTAGGTGGGTACGTGAGAGGGGTGGGTGTAGGCACGTGAGGGGGGGGGTGTAGGTGGGTACGTGAGAGGGGTGGGTGTAGGCACGTGAGGGGGGGGGGTGGGTGTAGGTGGGTACGTGAGGGGGGGGTGTAGGTGGGTACGTGAGGAGGTGGGTGTGGGTGGGTACGTGAGGGGGGATTGGTGTAGGTGGGTACGTACCAGAGTGGGCGGTGGGCGGGGCGGCGTGTAGGAGATGAGATCAGCCAAGACTGCAGCAGCATCCTCCAGGGCCAACAACTGCGGGTGTGGCGCGGGTGACGGCACCACCAGGCTCACCACACCCACCTGCAACACACAGTTCAAGTTCACAGGACTGGAGTCACACTCGAGCCCTCGCGGAAGAAGCGATCAACTGGTAATAATTAAATGCTCCAATGTGTTTCTGTGAATAATACAATTTCTCCCACACTACCCATCAACATTGGTGTTCCCCAGGGCAGCATACTTGGCCCTCTCCTCTTTCTCATCTACATTAATGACCTTCCAAATGCCTCCCAACACCTCAAACCAATTCTATTTGCTGACGACACAACCTTCATTTACTCCAGTCCTGATCCCCTTGCTCTAAATGCCACAGTAAATACTGAGCTTAATAAAGTCCATCTGTGGCTAACTGCCAACAAACTCACCCTTAACATTGACAAAACGTTCTATATTCTGTTTGGCAATAAATCCTCTAATCAAATAAATCTCAAAATAAACAATACCCAAATTTGTAACAAATTAGATGGCAAATTCCTTGGCATTCTCATTGACCACAAGCTGAATTTCCAGGGACACATTCTAAACATATCAAAAAAAGTTTCAAAAACTGTGGGCATTCTTTCTAAGATCAGATATTATGTACCACGCCCTGCCCTGGTGACTCTCTATTACTCCCTTATCTATCCATATCTCAACTATGGTATTTGTGCTTGGGGCTCTACTACCCAAAATCACTTACGTCCTCTAATTACTCAACACAAAGCTGCTATTAGGACAATATCCAATTCTGGCCCCAGACATCACTCGGTACCCCTACTCAAATCTCTGAATATGTTAGACATTAAGTCACTGCACATTCTCTCATGTGTATTATACATATATAAAACGCTAAACTATAATGCCAATCCTGATCTCAAAAGCTTCATAGAAGGTTGTAACAGAACCCATGAGCACCACACCAGAAATAAATACAGTTTTGATATTCCTAGAGTACGACTTAATCAAACCAGAAATGCTCTACAAATCAAGGGGCCCAGAATGTGGAATGACCTTCCCAACCATGTTAAAGACAGTACCTCTCTCAACCAGTTTAAGTTAAAAACGAAGCTATACCTAATAAATTCCCTGTAACCCACCTTACCCCTCTGTTGTCAACCCATGTATGTTTTTTGTTTTTTTTGTTTTTCAAATCAACGCTGTTTGAATGTAATTTTCTGTAATAATTTGTAATTGTAATTGTGCTGCTTTTTCAACAATGTTCCCCCCTCTTTTACCTCTATTTTTATATGTACTCAACACATCTTATTCTTTTTACCCATTAGTTTTAAGCTTTAGTCAGTAGTGTTTTTTCCTGCCCGAAACGCTTTGCGTAATAGTGGCTTTAGGCATTGTATGTACTAGCTCTTTCTATAAAGCCAACAAACTTTGTAAAATCTCTTTATGTATGTACCTTACCTAAATAAAAATTATTATTATTATTATATTATTATAAATCTTAGATATTAATCTGAAGACTCTCAAGACAACCTCACGTCAGTTTACAGTTTATTACTATGTTTTTAAAGACTCTGAGCTACTAGAGACAGCTTAAATATTTCCGACAGCTCGGAAAACATCATCAGGGCAAATGAGGGGGACCTTTGACAAGCCGACGGCTTCCTGTCCTCATCGAGGCCACTAGAGTGTCAGTGGCCCTCAGGTAAATTCAGGTAAATATTCATGATAGATTAAATATTGATTCTGGGACACCAGTGCTGAGGGTCATTACATAATTACCCAAAACTGCTGTAGTAGCTGTGTAGGTCGTTGTTTTGCTCCAGCGCCCGGTCAGGCCCTAGAGCTAAAGCCACTATAGGGGCTCACACGCAACACAAAATGATTGATTGACTGACTGATTTATTAAATAAGCTCAGTAGAAGAGCTTTCAGTAGTAACAGGTGGACCCATTGTTCAATAAACACCATTAATACATTTGATATCACAAGTACAATCACTGAGAAATGTGTCAAGGAAATACATGCAGACTTTGTTATGCAAGCCCCTTGGGAATCGCTGCCAGCAAACTTGAGATTATGGCTCTTCAAGGAGAAGGAATCAGACTAAGCGCTCACATCTGCTATGCATCATTGTATAAATAAATATAGAAGCAAACTTGGTATCTGACGGCTTCACCTAGCAAACAGATGTTACCTTTTCAAAATGTTTTCAAACATTCATTTACTAAACACTGACAACACGTTTACCATCCATCATATTCGAGAAATGCCACAGAAACGTTACAACAAGAACATTTATGCGACGACATCCATCTGACCACACATGTTTGGCATTAATGCAAACACTCAAACGCCAAGGTCGCCGAACATTGATGCCAAGTCATATAGAAATACAGGTGGCCTGGCTTTATATATATATATATATATATATATATATATATATATATATATATATATATATATATATATATATATATATATATATATATATGTCGTACCTAATAGCCAGAACGCACTTCTCAGCCTACTATTCAAGGCCCGATTTGCCTAATAAGCCAAGTTTTCATGAATTAATGTTTTTTCGTCTACCTAACCTACCTAACCTAACCTAACCTAGCTTTTTTTGGCTACCTAACCTAACCTTACCTATAAATATAGGTTAGGTTAGGTTAGGTAGGCTTGGTTAGGTTCGGTCATATATCTACGTTAATTTTAACTCCAATAAAAAAAATTGACCTCATACATAGAGAAAAGGGTTGCTTTATCATTTCATAAGAAAAAAATTATAGTAAATATATTAATTCAGGAAAACTTGGCTTATTAGGCAAATCGGGCCTTGAATAGTAGGCTGAGAAGTGAGTTCTGGCTACTAGGTACGACATATATATATATATATATATATATATATATATATATATATATATATATATATATATATATATATATATATATATATATATATATATATATATATATATATATAAAATATCTGGTAAGATGGCAATTAAGTCAAAATTTGCCTTAATTTACATCTCGAAGTGAATTAATTAACATGATTGCAAATATTATCATCTCTCGTCCATTATGGCATATAATATAAGTCAATATCGCGATAGGTTCCCACCGTGACACCATCCTCATTCTCTGGCATCAGGAGCAGCACTGGCCCCCGGGGGTACAGAGAATTATACCGCCTCCTGTAACTCGCTATGTGGTTTAACAGTTCGTCTTCAGCTGCTTTGATAGATTGACTGGCATCTGTTCCACTTCCCCACATTGATACATGTACTGCAAGGCACTATAAAGTACTATACAGTATGTATGCGGCAGCTCTAAGGCGTGCTGTGTATATCCGGAGGCAGTTACTATAGCAACCAGGACGCTACGCTTGGAGGATAACACACATAAAGCTTTATTACTTTCGTTCTATATATGCAATATTTTAAAACTTATTTTCTTTCTTATTCATTTTTAATGTATAGATATTAATGCGCTGTACATGATTATACAAAAATAGTAATGCATGTTGTATTAATACAGCCAATGCATGTCTGTATAAACAAAAAACATTATATATGTATAGTAGTTATAATTAGTTCTGGTTTCCTATATATATAGTCGGGCATATATAGGATCAAACGTTTTCGGTGAGGAAAAGCAACTATATATTTATTTATTTATATACAAGAAGGTACATTTGGTTTATGAGAGTATATAGCATTGATGTTTTTAGATTTTTTTTTAAATAACTACAATTTTTAGAGTTCAGTCAGGAGGAATGGCTGAGTTGCCTCCCATTTCATGTTCTCTCCTGATTCCATTTATAACTTTTTTATTATTATTATTAACAAGCTTAGGTATACACATCAATGTGCTGCTACCCTATTCTGTATGAAAGATTACACAGTGTAGATAAAAAAAACTAGCTATAAGTTCATCTAATATTCCCATCTCACAGGATGGTTAGTCATTATAACTAACCATCCTGTGAGGTGGGGATATTAATTCATTCAAGTTTATTGTATATATAAACCAGCTATAAGTTCATCAGATAAATTTATAGCTAGTTTTTTGTTTACACTTTCTAATCCTTCATATAGAATAGGGTGGCAACAAATTGCTGTATTATGTTGAGTTAGGGGCGACGACATTACTGTATATTCCTAAGCGTGTTAATAAATAAAAATAAAGTTACCTGAGATTAAATAAACAATTGTTCATTCACATATATTAAGGAAAATACGTTTCAGGTAAATACACCCCTATCAATTATTGATAATTTATAAATATTTATTTTTAGAGGAAACTTTTGGCGGATGTTTTCGAGAGATCATAACACTGCTTGACCTGGCCGGGGAGGGTGGCTCGCTTAATTAATAACGCTTTACACCCGACACTTCTACACCCGGGACTATGCTGCGACACTCAAGTGTAACACTAGGTACACTGTGTATAACACCTCACATCTATCAGGTCAGTATTAACAGTGTAGGATGATGGTAGACAGTCTCAGTGTTGACCCGTCCGTCATGCTGGTCTCAGGTTGGTAATGATAATGTTTTTGGAGGAAATAGGATGTGACTATGGGTGTTCTGTCACTGTGGGTGTTATATGACTATGGGTGTTCTGTCCCTATGGGTGTTCTATGACTGGGTGTTCTGTCCCTATGGGTGTTCTATGACTGGGTGTTCTGTCCCTATGGGTGTTCTATGACTGGGTATTCTGTCACTATGGGTGTTCTATGACTATGGGTGTTCTATGACTATGGGTGTTCTGTCACTGAATGTTCTATGACTATGGGTCTTCTGTCACTATGGGTGTTCTATGATTATGGGTCTTCTGTCACTATGTGCTCGCCTGGCGCTTCTGGAATGATTTGGCCTAGGTTCGTATCCTGGCCGGGGAAGATTTACTGTTACCAATCCTTAACTGTAGCCTCTGTGCACCCAGCAGTGAATGGGTACCTGGTTCTTAAATGATTTGGGAGGTCGTATTCCTGGGAAAATTAGGATTAATGACCAGCCCGAAACCCTTTGCGTGCTTGTGGCTTTACAAGAAAGTAAGAACTCTTGTATATATAAGTAAACAAAAACTATGGGTGTGCTGTCACATTGTGTTGTATCATTATGGATGTTCTGTCACTGTGTTCTATCGCTATGGGTACCTGGATTGTACCTGGATGGGGTTCTGGGAGTTCTACCTCCCAAGCCCAGCCCGAGGCCAGGCATGACTTGTGAGAGCTTGGTCCACCAGGCTGTTGCTTGGAGCAGCCCGCAGGCCCACATATCCACCACAGCCCAGTTGGTCCGGCACTTCTTGAAGAAAACTCCAATTTTCTCATAAAGATGTAAATGTTTGTTCCAGCAATATTTCTTATATTTGCTGGGAGAATGTTGAACAACAGTAAACCTCTGATGTTTAGACAGTGTTCTCTGATTGTGCCTATGGCACCTCTGCTCTTCACTGGTTCTATTCTGCATTTCCTTCCATATTGTGCACTCCAGTATGTTGTTATTTTACTGTACAGATTTGGGACCTGGCCCTCAAGCATTTTCCATGTGTATTATTTGATACGTCTCTTGTTTCCTTTCTAGGGAGTGCATTTGGAGAGCTTTGAGATGATCCAAATAATTTATTTGCTTTATCATATCTATGTATGCCATACATGTTCTCTGTATTCCCTCAGTTTCAGCAATCTCTCCTGCTCTAAGAGGGTAAGTGAGTATCGAGCTTAAGTTTGGGAAAACATAGTGTGTGAATTGAAAGAGCAAAGTTTGTTACAAAATATGACACTAGAATGGATGCCGTAATGGCATGTCAGTACTTATTGTTGTTGATTGGTATTTTATTAATGTGACATACTGGTTGCATATGATAATTTTTTTACTAACATGACATTCTTTACCAAACTCTAATCATTGCACTTGTCATGTTTACTTTTTGTTTAACAGCCAATGTTTATTTTTTCAGATTTAGTTGATCATTAGGAGCCTGAACAATGATTTGCTTTGCTCCAAGGTGATAATGAAGAAGGATCCAAGAAAAAGAAACTGGAGTTTGGAGAGGCAAAATATATTGATATTGCCCAAGGAAAAAGTCAAAAGTGAATTAAAGAAGACAATATTGACCACAGACAAAAATTGGAGACGGAAGAAAAATAACAACTTAAAATAAAATTCACAGGTTAATGAGACAAGGTTTTTAGGGTGGAGTGGAGGGAACATTGTTTGACCTCCCATATGAAGATAGGGAAATAATGACTAAATATAAGGGTTTGTGGGTCAGATGGGAAGTGACAGGATAACCTGATCATTCAAAGTCTTCAAGTAGGTCTTTATTTAATAGATGTGAGTATTGCAATTTGTTGTAAATCTTACAATAGCTGAATGAACAAATCCACAAGGGCCGTGACGAGGGTTCGAACCTACATCCGAGAGGGCAAAGAGGTAGAACTGCTTATTGATAGAGCTCGGGTGCATGGGGGAATTGTGTAAAATCCTAATTTGTGTCTCGGAGAGGCTGCAGGATCCAAGTAAGGTCAGTAGAACTTCTAATTGCAATTCTTTTCCATGTCGTAGCTCAGTCGATTAAGGCAGCGTCTGAGATCCTCTCAGTCGTAGGTTTGAACCCTGGTCATGGCCCTTATGGATTTGTTCATTTGATGCATCACGCTATTGTGATTTCTGTTTGTAACAGTTGAATGATTTTCTGGCCCCTTTGCTAAATAATGAAATAATTTTGATTATTCAAGACTGATAACATTTATGTTTTATGTCCATTATTTATAAAAGCAGATAATGTTACAGTTCCAGACCCAACTTAAAAATGTCTCAAGATGGATGGGGACACCTTCCTCAAACCTCGTTCTTTCTGTCTCTCGTCACAGGCACTATAGGTACTGTAGTGGTCATCATGTAACTATATTTGGCCCCCCCCCTTTTTTTTTTTTATTTCATCTAGGCTTCAAAGGTTTGTTATCCAAGGATTTTTGTTTGAGGTCAGTTGACTATGTTCTCTGCTGATTTTAGTGGTCTGTCATTGAGTTAAAATATATGTTTCAGGGTTGTCTGTAAACCTTTTTCAAGTAGCAGAGTTACATTTCTGGGGAGGAGCCCCATTGGCTTCCTAAGGCTCCCTGAAGCTATAATACACTACCTTCAACAGTCTCCGTGGTGTAGTGGTAAGACACTCTCCTGGCGTTCCGCGAGCGCTATGTCATGGGTTCGTATCCTGGCCGGGGAGGATTTACTGGGCGCAATTCCTTAACTGTAGCCTCTGTTTAACGCAACAGTAAAATGTGTACTTGGATGAAAAAACGATTCTTCGCGGCAGGGGATCGTATTCCAGGGACCTGCCCGAAACGCTAAGCGTACTAGTGGCTGTACAAGAATGTAACAACTCTTGTATATATCTCAAAAAAAAAAAAAAAAAAAAAATCAGTGCCATACTATCAGGTGCCATCAGTTGCTGGGTTCTGTTGGCCTACCATGGACCATGAACCAGAATGTACGGTTCTGGTTCTGATTCATGGTCACTGGTTACCTGCAAGTACGCAGGTCACCAGTGACCTGCGTACTTGTTCGCACTTGGTGCCTGTCATGTGTTTTATAATCTCTGGAGCTGCATTCTGACTGGCTCTCGGAGAATGTGAAAGTCCTCGTTGAGGGGTTTCCTCTTGCCGGGGTTCTGGTCTTGGCAACTTTAAATTTGTCTGCCCTACTGAAGATGAATGCTCCAATCCTCAGAGAGGTAGTTTCTATGTTCGTCACCTCTCGTCTCCCATGTTGGCAGGCTGCGCTGGGCCTATCTCTGGACTCGGTGTGAGCCCTGGGGTCTTATTTCGACTTCACCAATTAGTTCTGTGTCATTTCCTTAGAACATGGTGTCCCGGTTTTTGTCTGCAGCTGGTTGTCAGCCGCTTTCGGAGTTGTTGTGTGTGTGGGGGTTGGTCTCGCCTCTCCCAGAGGTTTGGTACAGCCAGGGCTTCACTCCACTGTTCATCGAGGTAGGGCCCCTATGGTGCCAACAGCTGGATCAGACACGCTTCCCTCAACCTCGGCCTCATCGTCTGGTTGGCGTCATGTTCACTTTGCTTGAAGGGCAGGCTCTCGTGGTTCTCACCTGCCCTTGTGTGGGTCACCCCATTGATAGGGAGTTGGTGTGGGGGAGAGGGAGGCTAGCTCAGTTTGCCAGTTCTTGGTTCCACGATTTATGGGCTTTTCAAATCATGTCTTACAGCCTGCAGGTGCAATGTACGACCTGAACGTCTTGCAGACGTACAGATGACCAGACGTTGATCTCTTCGCATTGACGTGGTCTCGGCGTCTGCCCCTTTACACAGTTCCATTTCGACAACTGCGAGGACTTTTTGGCGGTCAACTTTTGGCTGGACTGGTCGAAGTGGGGGGGTGCATTTACCTCTTTTCCCTGGTCTAGCTGTTTCGGGTGCTGGCATGACTGGAGTCTTACAGGGAAAGAGTGATTCTTCTAGCTCCTTGGTAACTAATCCAGCCTTGGTTTCAGGCTCTGCTTACTTGGTGCCCAAATCCGGGCATTTTTCTGCAGCTCCGCCTCTTTCAGAGGGTTGAGCTGTAACGTACTTTGCTTGTTTAGCTTTCTCCTCCGATCTACAATTTTGAAGTTTTTGACACATATTTATCACCATTTGTATGGTGATCCGGTGGCTGTTTGATCTTGTCCCACCTGCGATCTTCTTCCAGGGGGACAGTACAGTTTGAGGTTTCTTGGTAGTTTTTTCGCCAATTTCTTTCCCTTCATCATTGGTGTCCGATTTATTAAGCATGTTGTTTTGTCCTTCTCTCTTGGACAGATCTTTTTTCAGATCTTTTTCTGGATCTGCATTTTATGCTGAATACAGTACTATCACCACTTATCGTGCGGCATTTGCAGAGCGGCTCCATCTTGTGTTCGGGGTTGACACCACTTCAGCCTCATTTTACAAGATTTCTCTCACTTTGTTTCACCTTTGATCTGCTCATGCGACACCCAAGATTGCCTGGTCTCATGACCAGGTACTTTCTTTTTTTTCTTCTGCTTGTTTTACTGTGTCCTCTTGGGTCTGGGACTGCTTTTTAGAAAGCTCTATTTATGCTTTATTTGACTCCGGTTGTCGAGTGGGTGAGCTTCATGCTTTTCTTCGTCATTGGGGGTTTTGTTCCTTTGACTTTGGTGGCTGTTTTGTTTGGTTGCAGTCGGCTCTTTTTCTGACGAAGAATGAGTCAACTGGTTTCCAGAAGGGTCCTTTAGTTGTGTATGCTTAGTTGATGTGGCCAGGGGGTGTATTATGCACTTTGTCTAGTGGCTGCTCTATGCAACTACCTTCATGCCACCGGTTTTCCTTCAGAGGACTCATTGTGGGTTAATCTGGTTTCCCTGGTTCCCTGTTCCATGGCTTGTGTGTCTCAGATTGTCCAGTGTTATTAAGTCCAGCCAGCCTGCAGTCTACCCATTGTGCTCATAGTGTTCATAAATAAGCCACTCTGACGGCTGTTTTCGTTAACATGTCGTGGCCAATATTCGGGCTGTAGGGTTTTGAAGAGCAAACAGGGTCTTGGTGGCCATGTATGTTATGAATGTTCTAGGTCCTAGACAGCCTTGTGTGGCTTTGGGTTGTGTGTCATGGCTGTCTGTCTCTTCTTTGGATTGATACCTGCAGTGCTGCCTCCTTCCTGGTAAGTGTCCTTTTTCTTTTCTTATCTGTGGGTAGTTAGCTTCAGGGAGCCGATGAATCCCCTCCTCCCTCCTAGAAAGCCAGCATTGAATGCGATGAAATGCCAGTTTCTGGATGAACCCCGAAGGCTCCCTGACACCCACCCTTCCCCAGGGTGTCGGTGTGTTCATCATCTTTGAACTAAGGTTAGAGTGAGCTGGCTGACCTGGCATGCCTCCCTCTTTCCCCCACACAAGGGGGCTAGGGAAACTAGCCGGCATTAGTTTCAAGAAAAATTGGTGGTTTGTTATTATTGTTGGGAGGAGTTCTTTTGCCAATATTGAGGCTGCAGTCTTGCTTCTTAAATCATGCAGTAGTTTGTTTTGATTTGCCTACCTTTCTGGGTGCTTTGCTGGTGGTGGCAAATGTGATTAAACTTTAAATGTAAAGTTTTCATATGCCATCGCTCCCTGCACCTCTCTGAAAGGGCCAGGTTGTGGCTCGGTGTCCCCAGTAGGCCAATAGAACTTTGTGACTGATAGTACCTGATAGTATGGCACTGATCAGTGTATTATAGCTTCAGGAAGCCTCCGGGGCTCTCCCAGAAATTGTCATTTCATTACATTCAACGCTTTTTTTTTATTCATTAGTTCCCATTGTTTAGTACTTGCTCAGTTGAGCAAGTACTCTTTTGGAAGGAATAGAGCCCAGAGTTAATTATTTCTTTAATGTTTGTCAATTTGTTGTTGGTAGTCAATGCCCTAAGGCATTGCTACTTAAATGCAGTGTAGGTCTTTATTGTTCTCTCAAGGGCCTGAATGTGGGACTGATTTGTGGTTAAGGTGGGTTGATTGAGTGTTTTTTCTTTTTTGACCTCTGTTGTTTTCTTGATCATTGCCTAGAATTCCTTCATGGGCAGGATCGAGGCATAGCTTTGTTGGAGCTAAAGTTGTTTACCTCTGATTCCATAGTGGTGAAATTTTAAGAGGTTGTTATGGTTTACAGTATCAAAAGGTAGGAGTAGAGCTGTTTGTAAATAATTTTTGTTTATATTTTTGATAATTCAGTATAGATAGATTTGATATCGGTCTGTAATTGTCTATGTAAGTCATATCACCTCCTTTATGAATTGGTGTTTATGAACTCTTGCTTTTTTAATGATACCAGGAAAAGCATGACACTAGTAATTTGTTGAATAGCTTGGGTTTGTAACGTAGGATTATGTTACATTGTTGGGTAGATTAGATACACAGTGTTTAGTGGGTTTTCATATTTATTTAGTAGTCTTGGTTACAGCAGTCGGTTGGTGGCAGTATCGTAGACGTTGAGACAAAACTTGGAGCAGAGCAGAGAGTTGAGTGAGGGCCGAAGTCTCAGAACGAGAGCGTTGTAGCTCAATGCAGTCGTTGTCTGCTGTCTGCTTTGTGTTGAAGCTGTAGCGTCTTGGGGTCGGTTGGAACTGTACATGCCAAGTGCTACATTCTTGAGGTTGAAGAGGTGTGGTAACTCCAAAGCGTCTGTACTGAAGTTAACCGAATCACTGTGGAAATTATACTGATGATTACTTGCTTCTTGATTGCTTACATTGTTGGACTACACCTCAGCTTCCTCAATAGGATGGAAGGAGTGTTACCTGTAATTAGAGAAAAGGTTTAATGGATTAGACTTATCTCCTTAAGCTAATGAGAGCTTGGCACGAGTATATTGTTGACATATACAGGGAGCCGGTCGGCCGAGCGGACAGCACGCGGGACTTGTGATCCTGTGGTCCTGGGTTCGATCCCAGGCGCCGGCGAGAAACAATGGGCAGAGTTTCTTTCACCCTATGCCCCTGTTACCTAGCAGTAAATTAGGTACCTGGGTGTTAGTCAGCTGTCACGGGATGCTTCCTGGGGGTGGAGGCCTGGTCGAGGACCGGGCCGCGGGGACACTAAAAGCCCCGAAATCATCTCAAGATAATATAATATACTCGCTACAGGTTGTATGATCAGCACTTATATACAGGCATACCTCAGTTTAAGAGTTTAATTGGTTCCTGGAGACGCCTCGTATTCCGAAAACTCGCATTCCGAAGCTAATTTCCCCATAAGAAATAAAGGGAAATGAATTAATCCGTTCCTGACTACCCCAAAAACCCCACATCAAACTAAATTTTTATACCTAATTCATCTAAATAAACCTACAAAACTATGTTCAAGTTATTACTTACCTTGCTGCTGAATGCTGTAGGCGTATGGAAGATGGTGAGGAGGTGGGAGGAAGAGAGGAGTTACTGTTTGGAAGGGGAGTCCCCTTCCATTATTACATCAGGCAGTGAGGACTTCACTGGTATGCACACTCTGGCACATTTTGCCTGCATACCACTAGGACTTGTTTGTTTTACCAAGAATTTGTCTAATGACACTTGTTTTTCCCTACATTTTAACACTTGTCTGTAGTAAGACATCACATTATCATTTAAAAGGTCAATGCAACGGCCTGCTACAGCTTTATCTGGGCGAGTTTTTTCAACAAAACTTTGCAGTTCTTCCCATACAGTACTTCACACATTTTCTTAATCAAGAAGGGACATCCTCTACTGCCTCTACTCACAGCTATTTTCTTAGGTTGAACCTTACCAATGGCTTTCTTGAGACCCATGGCAAGATATATAATGACAACTTTTATGCTCAAATGGCCAAAAAAACGATAAACTGTAAATCCTTGTGAAGAATTCAGGTGGGATAGTCACTGGACACGAGACACTGGTAAACTGAGGCGCGATCGCCATGCCACCACGCGCCAGTCGGCCTGTACACGTATCAACAAACTCGCGTTCCGAGGTAACCCTCGCCTTCCGAGACATATTTTCCGAGGAAATCCTGCTCGTCTTCCGAAAAACTCGCATACAGGGACACTCGCATTCCGAGGTACCACTGTACCATAGATGGTGAAATCATTATGGGGCATCTTGAATCCATTTCAGGCACATGGCTTCTCAATCTTCAAATAGAAAAGGCTTTAGTAGTGTTTAACCTTAGAGGAAAGGGAATGGTACCAAAACATTTTAACACTTTACCTGGCCCGGCATGCGACTCCCAGCACACCCCAGGTTGGCTGAGCGTTTCCCCTGAGCGTGCACCCGCACTAAAATGTTTATACTCTTTTCAGTTTTCCTACCTCAATTTCCTTGCTACGTCATTCATTTTGGTATGAAATTGTTTACATTAGAATTCTCTAAAGGGATATATGCATATAAGGTCAAAAGACCTGGCACGCCAACCCGAAAATTGGCCGAGCGTTACCCATGAGCAAGCACCCTTCTGCTCACCCCAACACCCACACTCAAAGATTTATACTCTTTCATTTTTCACCTGAATTTTTGTTCTACGTTGCTCATTTTGGTATCAATTTGTTCTCAATAGGATACTCTAAAGGTATATATACATAAAAGGGCAAATGAAAAACAGCATTACCAATACCATAATGATAAAGTACATTGTCATGTGAAAAAAGCGGCTTTTTGTCAATATTTATACTCTATTCATTCCCCACATTATTTGTTACACTACTTCCTTCTTTTTTGTCTTGCTTTCTTCATATAAGTGTTTGTACCACAATATCATGTGTATAAATAATTGAATAAACATGTCTGTACTTATCACCCAATGATATTTTGTTGAGCATTAAGTTGAACCACTCCACCTGCTCCAGGAAAATGTTTCCTGAAGTTTCTCAACCCATGTTTTATATGTGGAGTGGATTGGGGGTAAGCATTACTGCTTATCCACCAATTACTGCTTATATCATCTTGCAATAATACAAGCTGGAGCATGGTGCAGGACACAGTGCCACACCACACCATTTGCACTTATACCTGTTGTCCTTCCTTTTACCAAACATGTAGCAGACACGACACTTCAGACCTTTCTCGATGCGCATTAGGGAATGGTTCAAATTTATGTTCAGACATTCAGGTTTATCGACAATACGAGGTCTTCTCCTAGCAACAACACCACTAGGAGTTGTCTGAAACTCGTCTTCTGAGTCAGATGATGATTCTTCATTTTGAGGTGAAGAAGGGAAGATTGGCTGCCTCGCACCTGATGGTCCGGGGGATGCAACATTGTCGCCAGTAGATCTGCTCTCATTGTTATGTACATCACTAGCATGTATGATGTCATTTGGAAAGGCCAATTCTTATACTCAAAGTTCAACAGTAACCAAATTATTACTTCGTGGAATTGGAGCAATGAGAGTTTCTTTGTATCATTTGTGTAATACTTGTATACATTGTAATACAAAAGCATTATGGATAGCTATTTGCAGAAAATAGAACATGATTTTCCTTGTCCACTTGTGACACTTCTGTGTGAAATGATAATATTTGACCATTTGGTCGAAGTGATTAACGTCTTATTTGTGGTTATTGTATTCACAGATTGCCTTTGGTTTGTTCACAATGATCTGTTGCAATGAAGATGTTCCGTCAGGTTTGCATACTCGTTTCCGTCGTTCCACTTCTTATGTATCTGCATTGTGGCAAGCTGAGATGAGTGAAACAACTCGCTTGTCTTTCCACAGGATTATAATAGTATCGTCCTTCTGTCTGAATACAGTTTTATCTACTGGCAGTGTACCCTTTGCTTGTAGCTGAATATCTTTTGGTGCCCCACGCTGCAATCTGAGAGTACCACAGGTGTATACACCTTGTTCAAGCAGCTTTTCACTCAGTTGAACTGAGTTATAATAGTTATCCATATACAGTATATATGTATATGGTAACCTTTGTTCTTCAGTGGTTCAATCAAGCCCATAACCATTTGAATTATTGTCTTCCCAATTCCTGCATACACTTCAAAATCATAGATGTAACCAGTCTTCGATTCAGCCAGCATGTATAGCTTTACTCCATACTTATCAGGTTTATTTTGATTATAAACCTTGAAAGATAGCCTGCACTTTGTCAGTCCTTCCAACAATTGCGATTGCTCTTAAGTTTTATTTTCTACTAAAATCAATTTATTTCTATTATTATTTTGTTATAGTGTTATGAAATTAACATTTCCACAACAGTGGAAAGGATTTACCACAGGATAGGTATGGGGTGCATAATAAATGAACTAAAGAAATAAACTAAATTTTCAATTAAGCTACAAAAATGAATTCATTAATATAAAATGATTGGGCTGGAAAAAACGAATTATGAAAATTGGTTTTCAAGTCAAGCAATAATAAAGTTATAACAATTGCTGCAAGGAAAGTGATTAGTCTAAAGAAAACAATTACAGTATAGTATATGAATTAGCTGTAAGATATGCAATAATGAAAATTAGCTGTACGGTAAGCAATTATATAATTAAGCTGTAAGAAAAATCTATTATGAATATAAATTAGTTGTAAGAAAAGCATTTATATAAATAGGTTACAACCAAATATTATATTAAACTAGGGAATGCAATTATACAAATAGGATGAAAGAAAAGCAGTTATACAAATGAGTTGTAAGAAAAGCAGTTGTACAAATAGGCAAAAATGAAAAATTAAGTTTCTAAGAATACAACCCATTTCAGATACAAGGAAATATTAAACAAATATATAGGCTGTAAACAAAAAACCAGCGTTGAATGTAATGAAACGCCATTTTCTGGGTGAGTCCCGGAGGCTCCCCGGAGCTATCCCAGGCTGATATGCTAATGTCAGACTTTGGCATCAGTCATGTGTATGGAGTTCTTAGGCCTACCGGGGACCACGGCCAGAACCGGGCCCCCTCAGAGAGGCAAGGGGAGCAATGGCCTATAGAAGCCCCCGTGTAGTTGGAAGCATTCTATGTCTGCCATCGACCGGAACAGGCACCCAGAAAGGTAAGCGCCCCAAAACAAACCCCTATTCTGGTTAAAATTGCTACCTAATACCGAACTAGTGGATAGAACTCCCCAACCGAAAACAAGCAAATTAGTGTGACGTCACACACTGCCGCGCCGCTGTCTGCGCAGCTCCCCCCTCCCCGGGAGGGGGAAGGGGGAGCCCCAGACCCCCCGCGCCGGCTACCCACACCTCAGTTCTTGAGGCTGGATGTCAAAAACGCGAAAAACCGCCGACCGGAGGGAGGGAGGGATGCCGGGGAGCCTCCGGGACTCACCCAGAAAATGGCGTTTCATTACATTCAACGCTGGTTTTCTGGGGGGAGCCCCGTCGGCTCCCCGGAGCTAACTACCCACAGACAGAAAAAGAGGGACTTACCCGGGAGGCGGTCGTCGCTCACCCCTCAACTCGAAGCCGAGACAACTGGCTGCAACCGCCGACCCAAAGCAACACAGGCCCGACGAGGGCCAGGGACATTCACAAGGTAGCGAGCAGCCAGGACCCTGTTCGACCGCCAAAATCCCCGCGCCCGAATATCAGACCAAGACATATTCCCAAAGACGGCAGCAAGAGCCGCGAACTTACGAACGTCATGGGCACGGGGATAGACCGCAGGCTGGCTAGACCTAATAACCCTGCGGACGACCTGAGAGACCCGAACCCGCGAACAGGGAAGAAGGGAAACCGGATCAACCCACAGCGCGTCCCCGGACACAGAAGCTGTGGCGCGCAAATAACGGCGAAGCGCCGCAACCGGACACAAAACATGATGCACCCCCGGCCTGACCAACCAAGCATCAACCACCCATGGACCCCTCCGGAACGCAGCAGTCTCATTCTTCGCCAGAAAAGAAGGAGACGGCTGCAAACGAACAAAACTATCACCACGACCAAAAGAGCAGAAAGGGAAAGGACGAGGAGGTGCGGACTGAACCAGGATCGAAGCGACCCCCACCCCCAAGTCCGGGTCTCGAAAAGCAAAGCGGGGCAGCCCCGGGGCATCCGGGGAAGCAACCAACCGAGCGCGTTGCAACAGACGAAACCTAGACTGCAACGCACGTGCCGCCTGTACCCGAATAGAATCATCAGAGGATTGGGTAAATTGAGTCACAAGCAAGCAGCAACACTCACAGGACTCAGGGTCGAAAGTATCACCGACCCAACAGGCAGCGTGGCAGAGGCAAAAACAATGAGGGTCACCCTGAGACAAGGGGACCGAGCAACCCTCAAACTCGCACACAGCGAGTGGGGACTCCGGGGTCACATCCATCGGACCCACGCGCCCCCTAGGGGATTCCCAGGGTCCTGAGCGTTTACTTTAAGAGGACTCGCGCTCAGGTAGTCCCAGGCAGGGTGCTGCAAACCGGCGCCCAAAACTACCAAGCAAACTTCTAAAGCTGAACCCCAGGGACGTGTACACTCACGGAGACCTAGCAGGGGGCGCCACCGAGGAGAACAGTGGAAGGGCAAAAACAAACTGAATAAAATGACAGAACCCCCCACCAGGCAAAAAACAAAAAGAAAAACAAAACCCCGCAAGAGGACAGCGAACCCCAAGGAACAGAGCCGGCCGCGATGTCGGGAATTACAAGCTGAGCAGCACCCTGCGCCCCTACCAGTGCAAACTGCCTCTTACCTGCCGGTAACAAGGGAGAACAGAACACCCAAGAGCCCAACAGGCGGCCGAAAAACCGAAAGGTAAAACGGACCAGCAGAGGCAGACCCCGAGGAGCCTGTGGAAGGTGGCCCCAAGCCCCAAGGGCAGTACTTACAGGGCACCTAGGGAAGGCAGCCCTAGGCGCATGCAGCCCGAGTACTGAAGATAACTCCTGGCTCTCGCACCCACAAAACTAACACCACACTCAAAGCACAGTGCAGTAGCGACACCGGAGCCAGAGCACACGACCACCGCCAATAGCATCAGCCTCAAGAACTGAGGTGTGGGTAGCCGGCGCGGGGGGTCTGGGGCTCCCCCTTCCCCCTCCCGGGGAAGGGGGAGCTGCGCAGACAGCGGCGCGGCAGTGTGTGACGTCACACTAATTTGCTTGTTTTCGGTTGGGGAGTTCTATCCACTAGTTCGGTATTAGGTAGCAATTTTAACCAGAATAGGGGTTTGTTTTGGGGCGCTTACCTTTCTGGGTGCCTGTTCCGGTCGATGGCAGACATAGAATGCTTCCAACTACACGGGGGCTTCTATAGGCCATTGCTCCCCTTGCCTCTCTGAGGGGGCCCGGTTCTGGCCGTGGTCCCCGGTAGGCCTAAGAACTCCATACACATGACTGATGCCAAAGTCTGACATTAGCATATCAGCCTGGGATAGCTCCGGGGAGCCGACGGGGCTCCCCCCAGAAAAAATTAATTGCTATGAAAATAATTAGATGAATTATAATGAAATAAAGAAAAATGACAAAACTTCCGATACAAAATTAATAAAAAAAATTTGGTTATGTTAAATGAATCTAGAAAAAATGTCAACTCCCAGGACTAGCAATGGATAAAGGCATGCCCCAGGACTACCCGAGGTAAAGATGCGTCCCAGAACTACCTAGGGGGAGACACGGGAATATTCGATGAACTTATAGTTAGTTGTTGAGTCAGAGTTGATTTGCTTTTGTATTGAGGTTGGTATTTGCTTCCCTGATTCCATGTATGACTAACCATCCTGTGAGATGGGAATATTAGATGAACTTACAGCTTGTTTTTGATCTACACTGTGTAATCTTTCATATAGAATAGGGAAGCAGCACATTGCTGTGTATAATTGTTAATTTTTATTAACTTGTTAATATTGTTAATAAAAAAAAGTGTTCCAGGATTACCTCAAGGCAACGTGCATTCCCCACAACTACCCAAATTGTGGGGGAAAACTGACTTATGGGGTTTTATTATTTATCTTAATTACTATTATTAATTAATTAAATGATTTATAATTTATTTCTATATTAATGTCTTATGAAAGCGGACTGTATGAGTTCTAAATTTCACACAAGTAGCATCCCTTCACAGGTTTGGGGGGGAAGGGGTTATTATATGTTCTACCAAATCAAAGCTAATTGGTTGGTAAAAATTTGTTACTACAGTTTGGTTTAAGATTTCAAGAATAGTAATGAGTTGTATGACAGCTGTTTTTGTAGAAGGCAGCCTGGTTAATAAGCAGTAGACACGTCCAGATCACATAAAGTGAGACTCCTCGTGGATCAGGCTGTAATGGCATCGTCGTGCGCCTCGTGATGCATCAGGTAATTTGCTGCTAATGTTTCCTCCTCCTCACTTCCACCTGTCAAATAGTTACATCATAATAAACAGCAACAAAAATATGGCAGCTATGTCAGGAGGAAAGATATTGTGGGTTATTAATTAAAGCTTACCCATTTTGGGTGGCTTGCCATGCTAACTTATCAATATTACAAAATTAATTGGCAAGTATGCACAGTTGTATCAAGTCAGTCATGTATAAAACACTGCCCTATGACCAGTGAAGTCGTGCTAATTGGTGACTGATGTCCCTCAACACTGACTCGCTGGAAGTTTCTTTGGGTGCTTGAGCAAGCGTGTTTGCTGGGCAAGGCGTAATTAGCAGCGTCTCTTCTCCTTCCCCCAAAAGCGACGTGACGCGTGATCTGTTCAATTTCCGTCCATTTATGGACAAACGGACAGAGGAGTTTATTTTATTTATTATTAAATTATGTCTAGTCTTGGGAAACACTATTTATTCTAATCTGCAGACTGGCATTTTAAAGATTGATATAAATTTTGTAGGTAAATATAAATTAGGGGATGTGGCAAGATCTCATCCTAATTTCTTTGTATGGTTAACTAAGGTATTTTATGGTTAGTATTTGCTTAACATGAAATGGAAATTATTTCCTCACATATGTTAAGTGTTAGTAATTGGTGTCGGAATTTCCGACAAGTAAACATGTGCCCCAGGACTACCCGGGGCAATGGCCTTTTCCAGGACTACCTGGAGTAAAAGTATATTCCAGGACTACCTGGAGTAAAACAGTTTTACAGTCTCCGTGGTGTAGTGGTAAGACACTCGCCTGGCGTTCCGCGAGCGCTATGTCATGGGTTCGTATCCTGGCCGGGGAGGATTTACTGGGCGCAATTCCTTAACTGTAGCCTCTGTTTAACGCAACAGTAAAATGTGTACTTGGATGAAAAAACGATTCTTCGCGGCAGGGGATCGTATTCCAGGTACCTGCCCGAAACGCTACGCGTACTAGTGGCTGTACAAGATGTAACAACTCTTGTATATATCTCAAAAAAAAAAAAAAAAAAAAAAAAAAAAAAAAAGTATATTCCAGGACTACCTGGAGTAAAAGTATATTCCAGGACTACTTGTGGTACAGGTGAGTTGCAGGAATACCCTTTGTAAAGGCATGCTCCAGGACTACTCAGGACGAAGGTGTGCCAGGCATTGTGCGAGTCAAGTCGAGGTGCCCCAGATCTACCCTAGATAAAAATGTGCCATGAAACTGCCCATGAAAAAGCCTTTCCTGGTTAAATACCTGTCCGAGCACCGATTTGAGAAAACTTGGCTGCAGGATTAACTTGCACAGTTAATAAAAACTTTTGCAACATGAGCCTTGTTGCAAATTACTACAGGCCTACCAAGTAAGCTTCAAGCTTTTCACTTAGGAAATATAGTAAAGTTAAAAGTAAAACTGCATAACTGAAGAGCTACTAAAAGAACTAGTTTTTTTTTATTATTAAATTCAGCTAATGTCAGTGTTAACAAGATGTTTTTAACCTGACCAAAAAATCTTGTCATAATTATACAGTCTCAGACCGAGATGCTGATTGTGTACTCACACATACCAGCTGTGTTTGCAGTCAAGCTGTAACTCGTGTCTGCCTCTTGAACTTTGATCCACTGGGGCGGTTGTGTACTCACACATACCAGCTGTGTTTGCAGTCAAGCTGTAACTCGTGTCTGCCTCTTGAACTTTGATCCACTGGGGCGGTCGAGTCCTATCATGCCTACGTTTGGGCCCTTTTATTGTCGGTGTCCACTATCCCTAAGTTCGTTCTCCTTTAACTTTCAATAGCTGAGTAGATCAAACAAGGAAGCTGCACTGAATTTTTTTTTTTTACTTTTACTTTTTTACTTGTTCCTATTATACATGTATTTGCAATTTTTGCTATAGTTATTGTATATCTAGAATTTTTTGTGATTGCTCTTAAGTGAACTCGTTGATGTCACAATGTGTATAGAATTTTGTAACTAGCTCATCAAGATTGTAACTTGCTTAGCTAAATGAATTGTGGGGTTCAGTCCATGAGCTCATTACGTGCCTCTGTAACCCTTTCCACTACTGCTCACAAGATGGGTATGGGGTGCATAATAAATTAACTAAATTAAAAACTAAACTAGCTCTTAAGTTTTATTTTCTACTAAAATATATTTGTCTAATATTATTTTATTATAGTGTAAATTTAGTATTTTGTTAAGTTCATTTTATTAATTGTATGCTTGCTTTTTTGTACTTCACTTTCATCTTACTGATTATTTTTAATCTAAATTTTTATTATACTGCAATTGCTTACTATAATCCATTGTCACACACATCCCCAATTTCGTAATCAGAATATCCTTAAAGTCTTCTCAATTCTTGGTTTATGCAAACTACCATTGACCCTGAATTAAATTTGCTATCACATATCTACAATAACTAGCACATTGATCATAAACTTTGCAGTTACTACACAGCAAACCTTGCAAAAAACATTCCAAAATAACACTAACCTGTCAGTATTCAACCAAAATGTCAGATCACTTGGCAAACATTTTGATGACATCAATGTGCTACTTGAAGCACTAGGCTCTAAACTATCTTTCATTATCTTAACAGAAATGTGGCTAAGTAAAGACCATACTCAACTATACAACTTAGCCGGATATAAAGCCATTCACAACTGCAGGCCAGACAAAAAAGGTGGTATAGCTATCTATCATCAAGATAACTTCAATTACACAAGTGTTATTAGCAATAGAGACGATTGCTGTGAATGTACCTTTGCTCAATTCTCGGTCAAATCCCATAAATCTTTAATAACTATTGAAGCTATTTATAGATTTTCCAATACTAATACAACTGCATTCTCAGATAATATAAGGAACCTAATCATAAACAACAAACTCAACAAAAATCACATCATCCTAGGTGGCAATTTCAACATTGACCTCTGCCAACTAAATAGACCCCAAGTCGAATACTTCCAAAATAGCATGAACTCCTGCATGCTTATCCCCCACAATCACCAAGCCCACATGAATTACTCAAACATCTGCTACAACCCTGGACCATATATGGACTAATATAACAGGCTCCCCCCCCTCCTAGTCTGGTATAATCACTGACAAAACAACCGATCATTGTCCTACCGTGAACAAATCCACAAGGGCCGTGACAAGGATTCGAACCTGCGTCAGAGAAAACAAAAAATCCTGGTTCGTGTCTCGGAGAGTCTGCAGCATCCAAGTAAATTCAGTAGAATTTCTGGTTGCAATTCTTATACCATGTCGTAGCTCGGTCAATTAAGGCAGCGTCTAGGATGCTCTCTGACGCAGGTTCGAATCCTCGTCACGGCCCTTGTAGATTTGTTCATTTGATGCATCACGCTATTGTGATTTCTGTGTGTAACTATCCTACCTTCCTCTCAGTAAACATGGACATAACACCGCCATTTGCCAATAAACTTACCTGTAGACTACACAGCAAACCAGCAATAGGGCACCTCATAAATGCACTTCACAATATAAACTGAGAATCTGAACTCAACAATACACAGGATATAAATAAATTATTAGCTGACATCTTTCTCTCCAAAACTCTAAGCCTCTACAACACACGCTGTCCTCTCCTCAGTAAGCAAGTAACTGCCAAAAGATTAAACAACCCCTGGCTTACAAGTGGCATACCTAAAACAATTAACAAGAAACACAAATATGAAAAAACAGAATTTGCCTAGTTACAAAAAAAAATTAGAGATACTCATCAATGCTTACCAATATAATACGAAAAGCTAAAGCTTCCTTTTATGAGAATAGATTTAAAGAAGCAAAAGGAAATATGAAAAGTACATGGAAAGCCTTCTAACATCCTTGGGTCTAAACAACAATCACACAACAAGCAGATGAAACTCCAAAGATGGTTACACACTTGCAGCAGGCTTAGATATTGCAAATGAATTCAATAAATTCTTTTCATCAATTGATGCAAACCTTGCCAGAAAAATTCCAGAGACCCAGATATGTTACTACATATCTCACAGGCAGCTGTCCTAACTACGCCCAATAGACATTATATATCCATAATTCAATCATTTAAAACTAAAGCTGGGAACACTAATGAAATACCATTTACGATATACAAGAGTGCTGCCCCCTGCTCCTTCACTACCCATAGCTCTGCTATTCAACAAATTTCTAGTGTCATACTTTTCCTGATATCCTTAAAACAGCAAGAGTGACACCAGTTCATAAAAGAGGCGAGAAAGCTGACAATTACAGACCAATATCCAATCTACCCATACTTTCAAAAATATTTGAAAAAATTATTTACAAATAGCTTTACTCATTCTTTGTAAAACTCAACATACTAAGTTCCTGCCAGTTTGGCTTCCATTCCCAAAAGATTACCAATGATGAAATTATTACTCTGCTTGATATAATCTACACTGCCCTTTTCAAAAATGAATTCCCAATTGGCCTCTTCATTGATCTGATTTCGAAAGGCCTTTGATACTGTAAACCATAATTACCTCTTACTTAAACTTCAACACTATGGAATCCAAGGTGTTGCTCTGGACTATATTCATTCCAATCTCAGTGACTACACTAATATGTAGTCATCAATAGCATAACCTTCCCCACTCTACCATTGAAAGTATGGGTGCCACTGGGCAGGATCTTGGGGGCTCTCCTATTTCTTATATACATCAATGATTTGCCAAATGTTTCTAACAATCTTAAACCCATACTACTTGCAGACGATATTACCTTCGTCTATTCTGACCCCAACGCCCACACACTAAATAATATTGACAACAGTGAATTAAAAAAGTTCACATCTGGATGTCAACCAACAAACTTACACTAAAACATAAAAAAGACCTTCTAGATTTTATTTGGTAGTAAATCATCAAATCAAGTTCAACTTCAGATAGACAATGTTAACATTACTAATAAAAATGAGGGGTAGTTCCTTGGCCTATATATTGACAAGAGACTGAATTTCAGTGCCCATATACAACACATAACCAAAAAAGTATAAAAAAGGTTGATATCTTTTCTAAAATCAGATATGTTCCCCACTGTGCTCTCCTCTCTTTATACTATGCACTAATCTATTCCTATCTTACATACGGTATCTGTGCATGGGGATTCAACCACTGCAAATTACCTCAAGCCTATCATCACTGTAAAAATCTGCTATCAGAATTATAACAAACTCTGTCTTCAGACAACACACAGCCCCTCTCTTAAGTCCCATAACATGCGTAACATATACTCACTACACACTTTCTCATGTGCTATCTAAATGTGCAAAACCTTGTTCCTAAATACTAATCTTGATCTGAAACTTTTCCTTGATAGATGTAATTGAACCCCATGAGCATCACATCAGAAATAAATATCTCTTTGATATCCCCAGAGTTAGAGTAAATCTGTGCAAACACTCCATGCAAATAAAAGGGCCCAGTATTTGGAAGTCACTCCTTGATGAATTAAAAAATTGTCCAACCCATGTCTTGTTCAAAAATAAAATTAAAAGGTACCTAATTTCATCCTCATAGTTTCCTACCTTGTGCTTCAAACTCTCACTGTATCTTGTATTACCCACTTCCCCAATATTAGTACTTAAGACATATATCTCCTTACCAGTGCAATCACCTGTCAACTTATGCTGTAGTTATTTGTTGATATAAAACCTTGCTACAATGTTCCCTTTTATTTTACCTGATATGTTAGATTAAGGACCTGCCCGAAATGCTATGCGTGTTAGTGGCTTTGCATGAATGTAAAGATACCAATCTTATGTAATCTTACTAACCCATTGTACCTTCTTGCAAATAATTTATTATTTTATTATTTGAAGTGTTAAAAGATTTTATTCTGGCTATCGAAGCTCGTTATTACAAAGTTAGGCAATTTCCTTGAAAATTTAGTAAATCCCAAACATGTTAATAACTATTTCAATTATTATTTAAATTTTAACTTTACATTGAATGGAAATAGGATATAAATCAGATAATTTGATGAGGAGACTGGAATTTAAAGAAATCCCCCAATGGTGAACATTCCTTTTAATTTTTTATATATATTTAGAGTTCTTACATTCTTGTAAAGCCACTAGCACGCATAGCCTTTCGGGAAGGTCCTTATTCCTAATTCTCCCCGGAATATGCAAGCCAAATCGTTTAACAACCAGATACCCATTCACTGCTGGGTGAACAGAGGCTATAGATAAGGATTAGCACCTGGTTCATCCTCCCCGGCCAGGATACGAACCCAGACCAAAGTGCTAGTGAATCACTGGGCAAGTGACTTACCACTGCGCCACAGGAATTCCAATTGTAAACTATTTGAACAACGAGTAAATTGAGCCAAACAACTTCTTCAAAAGGTCTGATGTAACACAAACAAGGAGCAACAATTTCCAGCGCAAGGAGCCACAATGTAGGACAGAAAACAGATGCTTTTTCACCCACAGGTTTATGAACCCCTGAAATTGTCTACCTGCCAAAGCCGTAAAGGCCAAAACACTGCCGAATTTTAAAATCCAGCATGAAAAAAATCATCTGGACAGATTGGGAGGAACTTTGGCAAACTCCTCTTGCTTGGGGTAAGCAAGCCTCTGGTGGTGGTGGTGTGGGTGAGAGGTGCAGCTGGTGATGGTGTGGGTGAGAGGTGCAGCTGGTGATGTGGGTGAGAGGAGCAGCTGGTGATGGTGTGGGTGAGAGGTGCAGCTGGTGATGTGGGTGAGAGGAGCAGCTGGTGGTGTGGGTGAGAGGAGCAGCTGGTGGTGTGGGTGAGAGGAGCAGCTGGTAGTGTGGGTGAGAGGAGCTGCTGGTGGTGTTTTTTTTTATTATTATTATTTTCTACCACAAACGTGGCCACACATTTACAATGCTAACCAGCATATATACATTTTCTTCTGTCCTCCATGGACAGGGTTAGAGATGTGTTAAACATATAGTTCAAGGGTTTATTGAACAATCAACCACAGAAGGTGATTTGGTGCTTTTAAAATACTAAGCTAACCTACATACGTAAATACATAGATACACAGATTTACGTATGCCCTACATAAAGTGTTCGATGTGTCTTTTACATAGTGTCATTAATGTGCATTTACAAAGGTGAAATGTAATTCTGATCAGCTTCCATATATACTTTATACACATACAAGACCATTCAGGCTTGTTCGCATACATATACATACACACACACACACACACACATATATGTACACATATATATGTACCCACCCCACACATATATGTGTCCCCAAACCCACCTTCCCATCCCCCTCCCCTACTACCCCCTCCTACTCCCCTGCCCCTTCTACCCCATTGCCTTCACTTCCATCTGCTCCATCCCAGCTTCCACTCACCCCCAAACCCCACCCAACCTTCACCCCTCCTATGCACCTCCAGCCCACATTTAACCCCCTCACCTGTGACCCCCTAACACCTTCCCCAATCTCCCTCTTCCCCTCTTCTACCCCAAAACCCCCACCTACCCCCAATTCCCCCTAACTAATACACCCTCTCCTCCACCCCCAGCACCCATGCTCCATTCTCCTCTCAGCCCTCTGCCCTCAATATCCCTCTCCCCCCCCCAACCTCAACCTCTATCTGACTCTCAGTCTCACTCTATTTCTCAACCCCCCTATGTCATTCAGACTCTCCCTAACTTTCAGACCCATTATGCCCTTCCTACACCCTTAGATGCCCAGACCCCATCTGCCTACCAGGCACTCCCAGGCACCCCCCCCCCCCAGACACCCCCACGGCCTTCACTCGCCCCCCAGACACCCCCACGGCCTTCACTCGCCCCCCAGACACCCCCACGGCCTTCACTCGCCCCCCAGACACCCCCACGGCCTTCACTCGCCCCCCAGACACCCCCACAGCCTTCACTCGCCCCCCAGACACCCCCAGTACCCCCCAGACCCCCCGTCGAAAGGGGGAACTCTGGAACCAGAGTTTCCAAGAAACTCTGGTGCCAGAGTTTCTTTTTCTCTGTTTCTCAAGGTTTGGTACACCAATGCTGATGGGGTATCCAATAAGGAAGAAGAGATAAAAGAAAGAATAAGTGAGACAGACCCAGACATAGTGGCAATAGTGGAAACTAAAATAAATGGCATGATCTTGGACACAATCTTTCCAGAGGGGTACCAGGTGATAAGAAAAGAAAGGACACAGAGACAGGGAGGAGTTGCACTCCTAATAAAGCGGAAATGGAAGTTTGATGAGCTGGAAAATCCGGGTACCAATGAAAGCACGAACTCCATACATGGAACTCTGACAGTAGATGGGAAGAAGATTGTAATCTTGTTACTCTACAATCCCCCACCAAACAGTAGAAGGCCCAGGCAGTAGTATGAGGACAGCAACAAGGCGTGTATAGATGAACTGCAGAGGGCAGCAACTATAGCGCATAGAATGAGAGCGAAGCTGCTGGTCATGGGGGACCTAAATCATGGAGAGATAGATTGGGAAACGAAGAATCCCCATGGCGGGGAGGAGACCTGGGGAGGGAAGCTAGTAGACGTTATTGACAGGAATTTCCTAACACAGCATGTGAAGGAAGACACTAGGGAAAGAGGAAGGGATGCGCCCAGCCTATTAGACCTCGTTTTCACCCAGAATGTAGAAGACACTGAGCATTTAGAACATGAAATACCACTAGGAGCCAGTGACCATTGTATCCTAGTCTTTGACTACGTGATGGAGCTTAAAATTGTGACCAAAGGACAAGAGGTCCGAGTAAGGAGACTTGATTATAGGAGAGACTACAGAAGGATAAGGGAATACTTGGGAGAAGTGCAGTGGGAGGAAGAAATTAGAGGAAAAATAGTGCAAGATATGATGAACCAAGTCATATGGAAATGCAAGGAGGCTGAAGAGAGATTTATTCCAACAGTAAAGGAAAAAAGCAGGAGGGAATATAATAACCCATGGTTTAATAGACAGTGTCAGGAAGCAAAAGTGAGAAGCAGGAGGGAGTGGAGGAAGTACAGAAGACAAAGGACAGAGGACAACAAGATTAGATGTAACAGAGCTAGGAACGATTACATTAACATCAGACGAGTGTCGGAAAGAAATTATGAGAATGATATTGCAATCAAAGCGAAAAAGCAACCTAAATTACTACATAGCCATATAAGAAGGAAGATGTCGGTAAATGACCAAGTGACAAGACTGAGGAAAACAGAAGGGGCATATACAGAAAGCGACAAGGAAATCTGTGAGGTACTGAATGCAAGTTTCCATGGAGTGTTCACTACCGAGCCTGAGCAGCTCCCATTGTTAGAAGAGATTACCCTGGATGAAAGACTATCAGATATAGAGGTGACAGCAGAGGAGGTAATGAATCAGTTGACAACACTGGATGCAACTAAAGTGGTTGGACCAGACAAAGTATCACCGTGGATACTAAAAGAGGCAGCGCATGGCTCTCAGCATGCCTCTGACAATGATCTTAATGAGTCACTTAGGTCGGGAGAATTGCCCAGTTGCTGGAAGGAGGCAAATGTCGTACCGATTTTCAAGAAAGGTAATAGGGAGGAGGCACTTAACTACAGACCCGTATCACTGACAAGCATCCCCTGCAAAATACTTGAAAGAATAATTAGGCTAAGACTTGTTGAGCACCTGGAGAGCATTGGGTTTGTAAACAAGCACCAACATGGGTTCTGGACAGGGAAATCATGCCTAACAAACCTTTCAGAATTCTATAACGACAGCAACGTACTCTACACTGGCGAAAATTAGAACTTCATTCAGAAACCTAAGTGAGGAGGCTTTTAGGGCGCTTTACACTGCTTACGTGAGACCAGTCTTAGAGTATGCCGCGCCATCATGGAGCCCCCACCTGAAGAAAAACGTAAGGAAACTAGAGAAGGTTCAGAGGTTTGCGACGAGGCTTGTCCCAGAGTTACGAGGGATGGGATATGAAGAACGTCTGAGGGAACTGAACCTTACGACACTAGAGAAAAGAAGGGAGAGAGGAGATATGATAGGAACATATAAAATACTCAGGGGAATTGACAAAGTGGAAATAGATGAAATGTTCACACGTAATAATAACAGAACGAGGGGACATGGGTGGAAACTGGAAACTCAGATGAGTCACAGAGATGTTAGGAAGTTTTCTTTTAGCGTGAGAGTAGTGGAAAAATGGAATGCACTTGGGGAACAGGTTGTGGAAGCAAATACTATTCATAATTTTAAAATTAGGTATGATAGGGAAATCAGGAGTCATTGCTGTAAACAATCGATGGCTAGAAAGGCGGGATCCAAGAGCCAATGCTCGATCCTGCAAGCACAAATAGGTGAGTACATACATATATACACACACAGATGCATTCACATACATGCTGGTGGTGGTGTGGGTGAGAGGAGCAGCTGGTGGTGGTGGTGTGGGTGAGAGGAGCAGCTGGTGGTGGTGGTGTGGGTGAGAGGAGCAGCTGGTGGTGTGGGTGAGAGGTGCAGCTGGTGGTGGTGGTGTGGGTGAGAGGAGCAGCTGGTGGTGGTGGTGTGGGTGAGATGAGCAGCTGGTGGTGTGGGTGAGAGGTGCAGCTGGTGGTGGTGGTGTGGGTGAGAGGTGCAGCTGGTGGTGGTGGTGGTGTGGGTGAGAGGAGCAGCTGGTGGTGGTGGTGTGGGTGAGAGGTGCAGCTGGTGGTGGTGGTGTGGGTGAGAGGAGCAGCTGGTGGTGGTGGTGTGGGTGAGAGGTGCAGCTGGTGGTGGTGGTGTGGGTGAGAGGTGCAGCTGGTGGTGGTGGTGGTGTGGGTGAGAGGAGCAGCTGGTGGTGGTGGTGTGGGTGAGAGGTGCAGCTGGTGGTGGTGGTGTGGGTGAGAGGAGCAGCAGCAGCTGGAAGTGTGAGAGAGAGCAGCAGAAGCATTGTACCTGATGACATAATTCTTCTTCTCTGACTTCCAAATACTTAGTCATATCTGGACTTAAAGTAGTGGATGGAAGTCGCTTCACCAAATACCACTTTCAGTGCATTCCACTTGTTGTCTACCAGTACAGGATGCAAGTATTTCCTTACATTTCTTAGACTGCTACGTTTCCAGCTTCCTCTGTGTGTACGTACTCACCTAGATGTGAGTACCTACACATTAAATTGCGATAAAGTAGGAGAAGAGGACATAAATGGAAGCTGAAAATGGATTGATGTTGACGCGTGTTGATGTTGACACGTGTACGCGTTGTTACTTGCAGGCGATGGTGTGCAACTGTGATCGTTTTCACACGTGTAAAAATAACTGATTTAGCAACTAGATTTAACTAATAAAATACTTGTTCCACATTCTAATTAGTTTATGTGCAGATAATGAGATAGAGATGGGTCTATAAATTCTACATAACTTAAGTATTCCACATTCCTTTTAGTCCTACACTGGTTCTTGGTCCATTAATAACAATTCCCATGTTTACAACTAATTACAATTAATATATCTTCTAAAGGGTACAGGATCAATCAGGCCAGCCGACAGGTAACCTACCAGATGTTGGACAGTTTGACCTAGGTGAAGAAAAGCTTGCAATGTAAGCCCTCTTCACCAAATCATCGGTTTAACTCTGATGCTTGAGAGATACCGCAGATGTTCAGCACTCGCTCAGCATCCGAGCTCTCTACCTCCGGTCTCACTCAGCTCTCTGCCCTGCTCCAGGCTTCGTCTCTACCATAACACTACTTCACTGCCAACAAACTGACTGTTGTAATCAAGAAATATATATAAAAAACACAAAACTGTCTTGTGGCCACAACTGACGTAACAATATTACGTTACGACTGATATTTAAGTTGTTTTTGGCAGTCAATAATTAACGCTGGTGTGTAAAGTAGAAGAACTGGTGCAGAACAATAAGTCAGGGTAACAAGAGAAAGCAATAGGCAGTATAATGTCAACTGTATTTGTGACAGGAAAAGCGAAGTGGGCATCCTGTGTTTCACAAGCCTGGGAACCACACTAGATGTACACGCCTGGGCGCCTTTTTAGTCTAGCCCGGCTCCCATGTGTGGAGCTTCACGATGAGTTACTGATGGAGGGGAAACTCCTGAAAGTGTGCGAGATCGTATGGAGGTGTTGGGCGGTGCTCATAGTTTTGGGGGACCAAATTCCATCCTTCGCGTCTCTGCCACAGCTTTCATCACCCATTAACTACACAACACTTCCATACTCCTTTTGGCTGCAGCAGTCTTCGCTAACTACCAGCCCAGGACTACAGCAATCCCCGCTAACTTCTAGCCCAGGACTACAGCAGACTTCACTAACTACCAGTCTAGGACTACAGCAGTCCGCCCTAACTACCAGCCCAGGACTACAGCAGTCCCCGCTAACTACCAGCCCAGGACTACAGCAGTCCCCGCTAACTACCAGCCCAGGACTACAGCAGTCCCCGCTAACTACCAGCCCAGGACTACAGCAGTCCCCGCTAACTACCAGCCCAGGACTACAGCAGTCCCCGCTAACTACCAGCCCAGGACTACAGCAGTCCCCACTAACTACCAGCCCAGGACCAGCCCGCTCCCCCAGGCAACACCCACCACTGGTCTCCACCAGAGATGTGCCACTAACAGGAAACACACCGATGGGTGAGACACAGTCCTCGGGGCAGAATACCTTACAACCAATTGTGTCACATATATATCACAACACGACCCTTCTGCGGAGGAAAAAGAGGATGGACTGTTTTAATGAAGGTGTTCATGTCAGTAATAATTTAAAGGAAGTTATGAAGACCGACCAACAAAGTGGTACTCTTTCCTTTTATCCCGAGGATGACTTTGAGTTTGTACGTATTATACTGACAGTAACTCATGGTGAACAAGACGGAGTGTTTAACAAAGGTGACCTTTGTGTCAAGGAAACACGACGCTGGTATACTCTTGCGTTTAGTACTTATGAGGCTTTTCCTGGGGCTAATAAATGGGGAATTATGGTCAAAGTAGATAATTGTATTAATCATTCGCCAACATCTTACTTGTATTATCTAAATTGGTTTCATCACATGAGGGTAGAGGCTAAGGGGTCGTCTTACTGGAGCACCAGAGTCCCAGGTCCAGACTGCCTCAACCCGCTCCACGACTACACCACCGCTGGGGGAGAGTCTGGGGCGCCTGTGGCAACACTCCCCTCAGCTGCTGACGACACCACCGCTGGGGCAGAGTCTAGTACTCCTCTATCAACACTTCCCACAACTAATAAGAACACTGCCGAAGGAAAACGTGACCAGATAATAATCTCTGCTGTAGTACTGACCATTGTCTTCTGTGTGACTTTCGTTATTGTCGCCATTGTCCTTTACAGACGAAGTAAGTAAACTCATTTTTATATCATTATGTTTATTTTCTGTCAAATGTGACTATCGGTGAAAGTGTGGGAGATTCTTAACACATTTATTGTGAATATGTGGCATAAGTTTGAATCTCGCTTGTTATTCTGAAATTTATTCAAGTTCTTTGTTAGTATAAATGTAATGTTATAATTACTTAATTAATATTTATTAGAATATAATAATTACTTTAATTTTTGTTAGAATGAATATAATGTTATAATTATGTTCAATGTAAATTGTTCACGTTAATCTCTGTAGTTCCTTTAAGTCATTTAAATAAACTTTATGACAGACTGGTAAATGCGGCGAAGGGCCAATCTATTTATATCTATATACGAGAATGTCTGTCTATTCAGCTCATGATCTTCCTGTTTAGACAGGAAGTAACGTATGGACCATCATCATACATATATTGACGTGGACAATTAGAAAGTTCAATTTGGCACTATTGAATCTGGATAAACCGTTAAAGGTGTTGTATTTGTGTTGTTAATAAAACCTAACCTACCCGTAGTCTAGCTCGCCCTCCAAACAAAGACCCAATGGTGATTCCATCCACCCGCCAAACCCGCTGTTTATGAATGAAAAACGGTTTACAAACGACTCGCAACCGATTTCGTTAGAACACACGGGAGACATCTTCCGTCACACAGGGTGCACATGCATCTCCGCAGATCTCCAGTATGGCTCAAAACGGCCACCACTTACGGGCTATTCATGCCCGTGTTACCTTTTGGGTGGCTTAATCTTTATCAATCATTAACCATTTGGTCCACCATTTGGTCACCATTTGGTCCTGGAGACGTTTCCCGTCACGCAGGGTGCAGTCGCGCCTCCATAGATCTCCAGTATCATCTCTTGATACTGGTAATGGCTCAAAAGGGCCACCACTTACGGGCTATTCATGCCCGTGCCACCTCTTGGGTGGCTTAATCTTCATCAATCAATCATCATCGTTAGAACACTTCCGGAACAAGTGTTTTACTGACGAATTTTGTTCGAACCACAACGCTGTAAATGCTTCACCCACGTACTACAAATACAAATAATCGCCAACAGAACCTAAACTCTTAACCTATGCCTATATTTGCACAATATGTTAATATATTATAATATTAATTTTTATATGAGAAAATTCCTGTTTTGCATGAACAGCATGTAAAAATTTATGATTGCATCTGTGGGGTCGACCGCTGGATGGAATGGACTTGAGTCGAGGACGGGATTGCCTAAGTCATCCTAGGCCACGTTATCTTTGGCTTAATATAATACATGTGTGTGCTTTACTAGGCATAGGAATATTTAAATTATTTTTTTAGCTTTATTTTTTTCCAGACTATAAAGTGAATAGTACCATATTTGACTAATTGTCTGTTACGTCAATATATGTACGATGGTCCACAGCTATAAAAAGTACTGCCAAAACAGGAGAACGGGTCTGTGTCTGTCCAAAGATGGAGGCCAGGGGCCAGATTCACGAAAGTACTTACACAAGCACTTACGAACCTGTACATCTTTTCTCAATCTTTGGCGACTTTGTTTCCAATTATTAAACAGTTAATGAGCTCTGAAGCAAAGGGAGGCTGTTTTTAACAATAACAACAGTTGATTGGGAAGTTTTCATGCTTGTAAACTGTTTAATAAATGTAACCAAAGCCGTCAAAGATTGAGGAATGATGTACACGTTCGTAAGTATTTGCATAAGTGCTCTCGTGAATCCGGTCCCAGGGCACAAGCCTCAACACAACTTGGTTCTGTGACTTGTGATTGTATGGCGAGTGTCATAGGGTCGTTGGAGGACGATGCCCGTGCTCCTCCTTAAGAAGATCAGCTACTGTTGTGAATCACAGCGAGTCCTATGAAGTGTAAAATGGGGGGTTTGATTTCTTCACAGAGTTCTTACATAAGATTTCTCTTCTGTTATCGACTTTGAATCAACGTCGATAATGGAACTGAGAATGGGAAGGAGGGAAAGAAAGAATGGGTGGGATAGAGAACAGAACATATCAGGAATAGAGGTGATGGGGGGAAAGGTGTGTGAGTAGGGAAGGTGAGTGAGCAGGAAAGAGATGTGACAGGAAAGTTGAAAGAGTAGAAGAGAAGGAAGTATGTGAGAGCAGGGACGGAGATGGGGAAAGGGAATGTGTGTTTGTACTCACCTAGTTGTGCTCGCGGGGGGGGGGGGCGGTTGAGCTTCGGCTCTTTGGTCCCGCCTCTCAACTGTCAATCAACAGGTGTGAAGATTCCTGAGCTTATTGGGCTCTATCATATCTACATTTGAAACTGTGTATGGAGTCAGTCTCCACCACATCACTGACTAATGCATTCCATCTGTTAACTACTCTGAAAATATTTTTTTTTTATTTCTAATATATGTCTATGGCTCATTTGGCCACTCAGTTTCCACCTGTGTCCCCCAAGTGTGTGCGCCCCTTGTGTTAAATAATCTACTCTATCTTATCTACCCTATCAATTCCTCTGAGAATCTTGTACGTGTTGATCATGTCTCCCTTAACTCTTCTGTCTTCCAGGAACGTGAGGTTGGGTTTCCATAGTCTCTCCTTGTAGCCCATACCCCTCAGCTCAGATACTAGTCTGATTGCAAACCTCAGAACCTTCTCCAGTTTAGTCTTGTGCTTGAAGAGATATGGACTCCACGCTGGAGCTGCGTATTCCAGGACTAGTCTGACACATGTGGTATACAAGGTTCTGAATGATTCCTTACACAAGTTTCTAAAGTAATTAATTAATTACCAAAAGAAGGCACCAAGCTGGTGATACTATGTATCACCATCAAATGTGCGGGGTATTCAAAGGGCGCTAATTATCACTAATGATGCCAATACTAGAACAAAAGTGCATAAGGCGAACGATATCGAAGATATCCGATTCACCAAGGATTCCATCGAAGGGACAAGTGACTGCGAGGAACAGTCAGGAAGCAAGACACACGCACATCCTGGAAAGTCCGGACATTCAACAAGGATATGTAAGACCATATAAGGAGCAATGCAGTTTGGACAATAGGGAACAGGACCGTGTTTTCATTAACTGCCTGTGAGTTAAACACATATAGCCAATATGCAGCCTTGCCATAGCCGTTTCCCACCGCCGGTTATGGTGGTAGGAGGAAGGCCACGGGGACATGCTACCATTAAGAGCAGGCACTTTGTTACCAGTAACACAAGACCAATGACCTTGCCAGCGAGCACGGATTGAGGAATGAATAACTAGAAATAAGTCGAAATGAGGAACACCTTTGTGGGAAATGGGACAACTGCGGATAGCCTCCTTCATGGCACCATCCGCACGCTCATTTAAGGAAACATCAATATAGCTGGGAACCCAGCAAAACTCGCCTGTCTTAAATCTGCTGGAAAAAAGAAACAGCCAGTGTTGAATTTCGACGACCACTGGATGGACTGGATTAAAGGTCTAGAGACATGAGGGCACTGCAAGAGTCAACTACAACAACAAAAGAAGATTAATAGCGAGAAAACAGTTGACGTCTTCGTCAACTGTTTTCTCGCTATTAATCTTCCTTTGTTTTTGTAGTTGCCTTTCGCAGTGCCCTCATGTCTTGTGCATACAAAATTGCATAAAGTTCTGCCGTGAGGATGCTAGTCTCCAGGGGCAGTTGACACATGTAGCTGTAGATAGGAAATGCAACGGAGAAGCCTACACTGTCGGCAGACTTGGATCCATCTGTGAAGACGGAAATGGAGTGGGAGTGTAAAGAAAAGTGAGCAAGGAAAAGGCGTTTCAAAGCTGTAGGAGGGGTAAATGCCTCTCTCATGTGGGTCAAGGTTTTACAAAACTTAGAAAGGGGGGACTCTCCATGGGGGCAAGGATGGATCGAGAAAACCTTGCAAGCGAGACAATCGTACAGAAAGGGGAAGGTGGCGAAAGGGAACAGGGCGCACAGGAGGGGTAATGGTCAAAATACGACATAAGCGAGAGTGGGTGTTGTTGGGACCCCTCTCAATAGCGGTCACGGCGATCCAGTAGAGATAGGATGCCGGTTTCAACGTACAGGCTCAGGGTAGGAGTCGAACGAAAGGCACCAGAGCTGAGGCGTAACCCAGTAAGGTGAAGAGCATCAAGACGACGAAGGGTGGAGGGAGAGGCAGACAAATAAGTAGGACAGCCATAATCGAGTTTATACAGCACGAGAGAGGAATGTAAATAGAGGAGCATGTGCCCATCAGCTCCCCAGCAAATATAGGACAAGATCTTAAGTAAGTTAAGGGCCTTAAAGAGTATTCAACTCTGAGGTAAGAGATATGGGGAGCCCAAGACAAACAAGTGTCAAAGATTAACCCCAAAAGCTTAGCAGAATGTTTGTACACAAGGGGATGACCATAAAGCGACAAAGGGGAATGAGGAACAACCTGCTTCCGAGTAAGTCATAGCACAATCTTAGTTATAGAGAAATTGAAGCCATGATTGGTTGCCCAGGACGACACGGCATTAATCGCAAGTTGAAGCCGCCGTTGGAGGAAAGGCGAGTTATTACCTTGACAGCACAGAGTAAGGTCATCAACATAGAGCGCTGATAAAATGCAAAAGGAAAGAAGACCATTGAGGGCAACCAGGAAAAGAACTCAGAATACTACCTTGGAATACACCTTCGTATTGCTGAAAAGAAGCAGAGAGAGTGGTACCAAGCCTCACTCTACAGGAACAACTAGAGAAGAAGCTCTGGAGGAAGAGAGAGAGATTACCACGAAGGCCAAAAGAACGGAATTGGGATGGAATATAGTATCTGCAGGTGGTGTCATAAACCTTTCCTAGGTCAAAAGGGACAGCAACAACGGCGGTCTTCGCAGCAAAGGCAGTACGAATATAGACCTCCAAGTTCACGAGGACATCAGTCGTGCTACGGCACTTGCGAAAGTCAAATTGAGAAGAGGAAAGGTGATGATAGTGTTCCAAGAATCACATCAGACTGACATTGACCATACGTTCAAAGAGTTTGCAGACGGAACTCGTTAGAGCAATGGGGCGGACTTAGGAGATTTCTCTAAAGAACAAAAGTTTCTAAAGGCTGTTCTTATGTTGGCCAACCTGGCATATTTCGCTGATGTTATCCTCTTGATGTGGGTTTCAGGGGACATATTTGGCGGGATATTAACCCCCAGGTCTCTGTCTCTGATTCTTGAATAATTTCAGCTCTCAAATGGTACCGTGTATCTGGCCTCCTGCCCTCTACACTAGCTTCATTACTTTACATTTGCTTGGGTTAAACTAACAACCATTTGTTGGACCATTCTTGAGGTTATCTTGAGATGATTTCGGGGCTTTTTAGTGTCCCCGCGGCCCGGTCCTCGACCAGGCCTCCACCCTCAGGAAGCAGCCCGTGACAGCTGACTAATTCCCAGGTACCTATTTACTGCTAGGTAACAGGAGCATCAGGGTGAAAGAAACTCTGCCCATCGTTTCTCACCGGCGCCCGGGATCGAACCCGGGACCACTTTATCACGTGTCCAGCGTGCTGTTCGGTCGGCCGGCCGGCACCACCATTCCTTCAGTTTGTCCAGCACATCTTGAAGCCTCATGCTGTTTTCTGTTTTAATCCTTCTCATGTGTGTGTGTGTGATGTATTCACCTAGTTCGCCTAGTTGTGTTTGCGGGGGTTGAGCTTTGCTCTTTCGGTCCGCCTCTCAACTGTCAATCAACTGTTAACTAACTACTATTTTTTTTCACACCACACACACACACACACACTCACCAGGAAGCAGCCCGTGACAGCTGACTAACTCCCAGGTACCTATTTACTGCTAGGTAGCAGGGGCATTCAAGGTGAAAGAAACTTTGCCCATTTGTTTCTGCCTCGTGCAGGAATCGAACCCGCGCCACAGAATTACGAGCCCTGCGCGCTATCCACCCAACCCGTTCTCACACTTTCTTACAGTCAATATTGACTTATTAAATATGTGCAAATGTGACATACTAAACATACTAGTTTACCTTGAAAAGCTTCATAGAAAACACCGACCTTACCTAACCTTCTTAGTATGTTAAGATAAGCATCTTATTGCTTCGTAATTTCAATTATTACTTAACCTATACCTATAATAGGTTATGTAATAATTGTAATTACGAAGCAATAAGATGTTTATCTTAACATAATAAGAAGTTTAGGTAACGTCGGTGTTTTCTATGAAGCTTTTTAAGGTAAACTAGTATGTTTAGTATGTCACATATGCACGTATTTAATAAGCCAATATTGACTATACGAAAGTGCGAGAACGGGTTGATCCACCAGGCTACGCGGCCCCTTTGTGTGTGTGTGTGTGTGTGTGTGTGTGTGTGTGTGTGTGTGTGTGTGTGTGTGTGTGTGTGTGTGTCTGTGTGTGTGTGTGGGTGTGTGTACTCACCTAGTTGTACTCACCTAGTTGTGTCTGCAGGATCGAGAATTGACTCTTGGATCCCGCCTTTCGAGCATCGGTTGTTTACAGCAATGACTCCTGTCCCATTTCCCTATCATACCTGGTTTTAAAATTATGAATAGTATTTGCTTCCACAACCTGTTCCTGAAGTGCATTCCATTTTCCCACTACTCTCACGCTAAAAGAAAACTTCCTAACATCTCTGTGACTCATCTGAGTTTCAAGCTTTCATCCATGTCCCCTCGTTCTGTTACTATTCCGTGTGAACATTTCGTCTATGTCCACTCTGTCAATCCCTCTGAGTATCTTATACGTTCCTATCATGTCCCCCCTCTCCCTTCTTCTTTCTAGTGTCGTAAGGCACAGTTCCCTCAGGCGCTCCTCATACCCCATCCCTCGTAGCTCTGGGATGAGTCTCGTTGCAAACCTCTGAACCTTTTCCAGTTTCATTATATGCTTCTTCAGATGGGGACTCCATGATGAGGCGGCATACTCTAAGACTGGCCTTACGTAGGCAGTGTAAAGCGCCCTTAATGCCTCCTTACTTAGGTTTCTGAATGATGTTCTAACTTTTGCCAGTGTAGAGTACGCTGCTGTCGTTATCCTATTTATATGTGCCTCAGGAGATAGATTAGGTGTTACGTCCACCCCCAGGTCTCTTTCGCGCGGCGTCACAGGTAGGCTGTTCCCCTTCATTGTGTACTGTCCCTTTGGTCTCCTATCTCCTAGTCTCATTTCCATAACTTTACATTTGCTCGTGTTGAATTCCAGTAGCCATTTCTCTGACCATCTCTGCAACCTGTTCAGGTCCTCTTGGAGGATCCTGCAATCCTCATCTGTCACAACTCTTCTCATCAACTTTGCGTCATCCGCAAACATCGACATGTAGGACTCTACGCCTGTAAACATGTCGTTAACATATACAAGAAATAGAATTGGTCCCAGCACCGATCCTTGTGGTACTCCACTTGTTACTGTTCGCCAGTCCGACTTCTCGCCCCTTACCGTAACTCTTTGGCTCCTTCCTGTTAGGTAGTTCCTTATCCATGCTAGGATAAGGTGTGTGTGTGTGTGTGTGTGTGTGTGTGTGTGTGTGTGTGTGTGTGTGTGTGTGTGTGTGTGTGTGTGTGTGTGTGTGTGTGTGTGTGTGTGCGCACGCGCGCACGCACATGCAGGAAGGGAAATGGGGAAAGTGTGCCAGGAGATGGCGTGTGTAAGTTTGATTACATGGGGAAGGATTTGGGGTTGGGATATGGGGAGGGTGTGTGGGCGGGAGATGGTGAAGGTGTGGTGGGAGGAATGTAGATGTGAAGATGTTTACAGTGAAGACTGAACAGTGTACTGAAGATTGTAACAGTATTGGGGGCAGACCGGGAGGGTGCTGGTAAAGAGAGAGAGAGATGGAGTGTGTAGGGGAAGATCGGGTGTGTAGGCTAGACCTGGTCAACTGATCGACCCGGGAACCGCCGGCTACCGTATCTAGTATCGATAAGAGAATGTGTTTGTCTGCCTGAGAGTCCAGACACTTGAGATCAGACTCATTCAACTTTGCAGGATTAATAGTAATTTTTTAAGGGGGGGTGTAATAGGAAGCTCAGAATCGGCCCAGCTGTGCCTCCTTGAAGGGTGCCATGGACTTAATGCCTCTATAAGACAAAATTTGTCGATGTGAAATGTTATGTACTGAGTTCATAGATTTTAGCATTACTATGATAATGAGTTCAGGTATTTACTTTTAAAACGTGTGTTCAGCTGACAAATTTGCATTCCAGGCGCAACCTTTTGATTACAGTGACGGGCGACGTGTGTGTGAGCCTGGGATGAGTTGACAAGTTGATAGGAAAGGGCGAGTGTTGGCAGGGAGCATGAAGATGTAGATGTGTGGGCAGGGAGAGCCATAGTGAAAGGGCATGTGAGTGCAGGGAGGGAGGAAATGGGGGGAGACATGTGTCTGTGGGGTGGGTGGGAGGAGATGGGGGAATGCCGTGTGTGTGTGCTGAAAGGGGGAAGACAGGTGTGTGCGTGTGTTGGGAAGAGATGGAGAGAGTATGGGAGGACATGAGGAGTGTGTGAGAGGTAGGAGATGGGGAGGGTGTGAGGGGGGGGGCGAAATGGGAAGGGTGTGAGGGAAGGAGATAGGGAGGGTGTGAGGGGGAGAGATGGGAAGGGTGTGAGGGGGGAACCTGAACATCGGATCTATCCAGGCATACCCAGGTAGCCAGACTAGTGTTTATCTACTTTATGAATACCTTATTTTTTTAACTTTTGTTTCAACAATTTGTAGTGCGCGCTTGGTGTAAAAATGGTCCCTATTGTTATTAACTAATGTAACTCCCTTGTGGCAGGTTGGATAGTCATTATAACACACTGTCCAGGATCAAGAGGGAGGAGGGGACATTGAGTTGTTATTTTATATATATATATATATATATATATATATATATATATATATATATATATATATATATATATATATATATATATATATATATATATATATATATATATAACATAAGTGATGCCATAAAGAACACCTCTATCCACAGGATCTGATGTAATAACTCGCATTGTAATATCTCGACCACGCACCCCGCTACTACCAACGAACTAACCGTGCTATCTCCGCTCTTCCTATGGTAATAACGGATGCTCTACCGATCATGTAAGATGTTAACACTCGGGCCGTCATACACGGACGGAAACCAGTAAACAGAGGGGAGAGAGAGAGAGAGAGAGAGAGAGAGAGAGAGAGAGAGAGAGAGAGAGAGAGAGAGAGAGAGAGAGAGAGAGAGAGAGGAAGAGTGAGGAAGAGTGAGGAAGAGTGAGGAAGAGTGAGGAAGAGTGAGGAAGAGTGAGGCAGAGCGAGAACGAGAGCAAGGGAGGGAGAACGAGAACGAGTGAGGGCGAGGGAGACTGAGACACTAGTGAGGGAGAGTGAGACAGAAAGATAGAGATATTCGTAGTCATAGCCTATCGTATGAGTTACCGAGTGACGCTGCCACCACCCTGAGTTACCGGACAGGGGACGGGAGTGAGGTTCGTAGGTCTTGCAGATGGAATAACCTACCAGGACAGGTGTAGGGGACAATTGAACGGTACAAGGATCCTGGCCTGTCACTCGAATAATCCTGACCACTTGGGAACTCTAGAGTACACAAGAATAAGGCGGGACACACCCAATACTTTCACCTCAACACGGGACGGACGGGGGAAGGAGTACTGGATAGTTACGGACACTAGATCACTAGGGCAAAGGGGACGGTAGGCCCAATATCACTAAGACAAGGAACCATTAATACACATTTAATAACACTTGACAATATATGATTTTATTTGAAATAATTAATTAAGACACTCCCTACCTATATTCCCTACTAGAGGCCATGAGTACTGAATGAGGTGATTTAGTACAAGAGAGCCGTACTTACTCTTATAATGTTCCACAGTTTTCCTGGAGTTGATGTTCCCTACCTGAGTCCACACACACCGTCCTCCTGGGGCTGCGCCCACTCTACTGCCCCTTCCATGATCTGCTACTCAGCTGAACATGAGGGATTTGCATTTTGGTGTTTAGGGGTTAATCCCTGAAGATTATCATGACGGCATCAACTCTGACCTCTTCGTGACTTGGTGACCGTTGACCTGTCCTCCTGGTTACCTGGTACTGAGGTGTAACTTTTACATTGTCTGCCGCCGCCTGTCTGGCGCCTGTGGTTTGTTCATCCTCCATGTGGCTTGTTCATGCTGTTATGATGTTCATGTTGTACCACTATGTACTGCTCTCTTGTTACACTGATGCCATGGGACACTACCAATACTCTCAAGTGAAAATATTTGTTAAGGAAGTTTTGCAATTAAGTTAATGTTTTTTGTGTGGTTCCTGAATTAACCTGATGGTCACTATCTGTCTAGTGACCACCAGGAAAATATATTTTACCTGGTGGTCACTAGTGACCACCAGGTAAACCCCTACTGACACCAACCAGAAGATAGAACTAATAATATACTATAAGAGCAAGAAGATTGCCAACTTGCTCATGGAAAACCTTCAAGACACCAAACAAAGACCCTTGAAACATGTCTTCACATTCCCACTTGGGGACTGCCAGCGTCAACGAACTCAATATATAGGCAAGACATCATCATCTCTTTCGAGATGCCTAACGATGTTCAAACATCAAGGCTCTATCAAGGAACATAATCTTTATACATAACCTGATTATCACCAGAGATATCCTCACAAACAACACAATAATTACACACAGAAATCATAATAGCGTGATGCATCAAATGAACAAACCCACAAGGGCCGTGACGAGGATTCGAACCGACGTCCGGGAGCATCCCAGACGCTGCCTTAATCGACTGAGCTACGACATGGTATAAGAACTGCAACCAGAAATTCTACTGAATTTGTTCATTTATTTGTTCAACACAATAATAATCGACAGATACAGCGACAACGGAAGACTGGACATCGGCGAGGCATTATACACCATGCAAACCAAGTCATGTATCATCAGCCAACCAGCACCAAATTACACTTTATCAACTTCCAGAACACACAGCATACTGCCCCAAGCATCATGCAAACAGGCGATGTTTGCAAGATGTAATGAGCCCATTGACCCACAAGTCAGATGTTTCACCTTCACCTCATTCTCGGCTATATATCCAGCAGTAGAAAGCTTTGTAAAACCTCCCTCTCTGGAGGAACCAATCTGCAAGTCCTTCGCACATACTATGTACGTAGTCAGATCAGTGATCGATTATGCCGCACCTGCACTCACAAATTTATCACACCAACAGTGGAAAAAGCTTGAAGTTGCCCAAAACAATGCTATGAGAGCCGCACTGGGAGCCCCCATGTGGACCAGGCTTGAAACTCTTAGACTGGAGACGGGTTTGCCCTCTCTACAAGAAAGAATATCACAAAGGACAGCTACAATTATCAGTAAGATAATTATTTCTTCTGATCCAATCCCAGTACGGCAGGCCTTGGTGGTTGGACTAGGCCAAAACAATGGAAACTCTTGGGCTGCAAGAGCAGGAAAAGTCCTAAACGGACTACATTTAAAAAGCATGATTCTTGATAAAGAGAGTGATCATCCACACCCAAATTACACTCCTTCCGCACCGTGGGAAGAGCCTACTTTCAAAATAGTAATAGAAAGTCTCCCAATGAAAAAGGCTGCCTATGATCCGACAATCCTAAGGCGCATAATAGAAGAGCAAATGTATGGCATAGCAGTAGCCACCCACATCTTCACAGACGGATCGGTGGACACAGAATATGAGAGTGCTGGCGCTGCTCTTTGCACGGCCAGCGTACAGGCATACTGGAGACTGGGAGGACTAGTATCATCAACCCAAACTGAGCTGTTCGCCATACAACAGGCATTCGCATATGTGATTGCACAAAACACTCAAAATGCAATCATACACATAGACTCAAAAGCTGCACTTCAAATACTAGGACAAAAACAGTGGAAAGATAATGTGGAAACAATTACCACCATTTTGTATCTTGGAGCAGTCGCTAAAGGCAAAGGACTCAACATAACCTTAAACTGGATCCCATCCCATGTTGGAATCCCATTAAATGAGAAAGCTGATGAAATTGCTAAATTGGCAACTCGTCATCCAGTGATACATAAAACAATTCAACCCAGCCCTAGAGAACATAAAAACATCACCACCAAAAAACTCTCACACCTCAACAAAGCCTACCTGCACCAGAGAATAGCTGAAGGTTCGCCCTCTGCAAAATGGTATCTTCAGGCAACCAAATTAGAAAGGTTAAATATCCCAAAAGGAATCCACAGGGAAATAGCAGTTAGGTTATATAGACTACGTCTAGGTTACAGATGCAACTGAGAGATTGGTAAACCCCGACAGAGAGAGTGCATCTTCTGCCAAACTGTCACAGAAAAGCCATTACTTCACTATCTTCTGGAATGTGAAGTGACCAACGACCTTACAAGAGCTTTAAGAGTTCCTAAATCTTGCAGTGGCCACCCTGAAGCCATCAACACAGCCACTCTCCTGGTCAACAAAGGTGTCCAGCAGCTGGACACCCTCATAAAGACTGTGAAGCAGTATCCTCCCCCGCGATAACAGCTTGATGATTAAATGCAACCTCAGAATACTGAAAAGAATTACTGAAAAAAAAAGTTGTACCACTTACGGGCTATTCATGCCCGTGCCACCTCTTGGGTGGCTTAATCTTTATCAATCAATCAATCAAGCTTTGTAAATGGGTGCTCAACATTGCAAACAGAATTATATGCCCTAAAGGAGGCAATAAACTATACAATTGAGAATAATTTAAATGATGTCATCATTCATACAGACTCTAAATCTTCGCTCCAGGCATTGTTATCCAGTCAGCACAGAGATAATATAGAACTCCTCACAGAAATTCTAAATATAGGAAAAGAAGCCCATAATCTAGGGCTGTCAATCACCCTAAATTGGATACCAAGTCACATTGGCATAGATGGTAATGAAAAGGCAGACTCACTAGCAAAAACTGCCACTGCTCTACTTGTTGTATAGATTCAAATACCTCCAAGTTTCTCACAGATTAAAGAGCAAATCAAGAAGAAAATATTCTCAACTATCAAAAGTCGTCAAAGAGCTAAAGTAGCGGAAGGAAGATCCACTGCGATATGGTACGAACAAGCCACTGGTTACTCCTCTTTCAAGCCTGACAAAAAGATATCCAGAGACATTGCAATAGCCATACACTGACTCAGACTTGGTTACAAGTGCTGCTGGGAGGTAATGAACCCAATAGTTAAAGAGTGTCATATCTGTGGAACAGAAGCAGAGGCGCCACTATTGCACTACTTACTGGAATGTGAAGCTACTGAAGCCCTGCGCATCCAACTCAACATTAATCCAACGACAGCAGCTGCATTAGATGCACATTCCACCGCGACTACAATGATTAGAAAAGCCGTTGAGGAATGGGACTCACTAGTAAACATTCTGCATCTACATCCGCCTCCAAGATAATGTTAATAAAACAAGACTAAAACCAGTACACTAAAACAGAAACGATAAATAAACAGGGAAAAAAGTAGGAATCCCCTCCTCCATTTTAAACTTAGACCCAAATATCACAGAAACAAGGTTATCGCGAATAATCGAACTCAATTACGGGCTCACCATAGCCCGTGCTACATGGAAACTTCGTTCTGAGTAGCTAAATCTAAAACTACAACAGTTTTGTAATCATTCAAACTCTGCCTTTGATAATGTTAACAAGAGTTGTCAAAACACATCTTTTAGCATCAGGCCAAATAAAATTGTAAAAATGAACTTTTGGAGATTTAATTGTTCAACTTTTTTCTCAATTGAGAAAAAACGTAAGCAAAATAGAAAAGATTCGCGTTAGCATCATTGATCTCACCCTATCTGTCACAGTCAATGATATAATCGGGTGTTTCAGAAACACATCATTGTAATCTAATAACGTGACCAATTCTCATTCAAATAATCTAAAATTTAACAGCATGTGAAGAAACTCAAAAAAACTTTGTTTAAATGTTTTTCTTTTAAGGTATAGAAACCGCATATACTGAAAGTAAGTAATTATCAAAGAAGGCACCAAGCCGGGAAGGCTATGTAGCACCATCCATTCACTAGAAAAGAAAAAAAGTTGTATGTACTTGGGTATGTTTGAACACAGACGAACAAAACTGCGCAGCGTGCATTGGCGAGAGAATTTGCTAAAAATGCACCAACTGCAATTCAAATTTGAACAAAGCACAAAAAGTTCAAAGATGAAGGCTGTCTGTGCAGGGTATAAAAGAATCTGGACGACCACCAGTACCAGAAGAGATGGTCGAGCGGGTTCGGGAAACATTTTTGCGAAGCCCCAGGATGTCCATAAGAAGATCAAGTCTTGAAATCGAGATTCCTTCAACGAGTTTGGCGTGTCGCAAGGAAACGCTTATTAATTAATGACACCTTACAAGCTGCAGCTCTTTCAGATCTTATAGACAGACAAGCAAAACCGCAAGCTATTGTGTCAATATGCACGGAAAACTTTAAGAAAACGAATTTGAACGTCATCCTTTCAGTTCCTAGAGAAATTCGAGCAGAGAATCACAGCCTCGGGTGCAGTTGTGTGGCGGGAGCTGGACTACCCACTGAGCGCGGGCCGGGCCACTGGCGGCGCGCTTATTGTAAACCTGTGAAATCGTTCATGAAATTCACATGCCTTTGAAATTCTCAATAGAATTTTGATGAATAAATCTTATTTAACTCGACATTAAACCTTTTTAGTTTCATTTGCCTAGTCTATGTAGATACTCAGATTTTTACATCACAAATGATATACAAAAAAATTAAACACCCTGTACAGTATATTTATACTATAAGGGAATGTCTGTCTCTTCGAAGTTGGAGGCCAGACGCTTGGGGCCAGCCTCACCCAAATTGGCAGAGGGAATGGTCTGAGGTATGTGATGAACATAAGGAATAAGCTCGTGCATGCCAATGCTTTCAGACGATGCGAAGGTAATGCAGAGTGTAAAAACCGGGAAGGATTATTGAAAGTAAAAGGAAGACCTTGAAATAACTACAGGAGTAGGCAAACAAATGGGTGCTAGAATTTAACTGTCTGAGTGAAGGTATATTATTAACTGTGAACCAAGGTGTAATATTGTCTGCAGATAAACTTATCAAAAACACTGTTTCAGGAGGCGGCAGGAGCAGTTCGGCCCAGCCACCAGCGTCTCCCGCTGCAGAATCTCCCGAGAGCCCGATCTATGAAAACGTCATTAGGTTCTCGGACCATTCTTCAGCGTCACATACTGGTCCTGAAGGATCCCTGGAGAACCCGGTATACGAAAACATTAATTTGGTGGAACTACGGGGCGGTCTAGCGTCGCCCCACGACAGTGTCTACGACGCCGACTGCCAGCCCACCGCTGCCCCTGGCGAGAGGGGCTCAGCCCATGTTAGTGAGAACAGTCTCTACGGCGCAGTCTGCTAACCTCTGGGGACAAAACAGCCTTAAACAACGAAAACAACATGTATCTATATTTTTGTCACGTTAGTTGCTGGAAAGCTATTATTTATTTAACTCATTCTCTCCAATTTACTCCCAGACAGAGGTTTAGCAAGATTCGAAAGTTTAGTTGAACACGTCCATGAACTCTCTCGTTCCCATATTATTGTTTCTTATAATTGTCTTGCTCTCTTACTGTCGTCTGTCAATTCCACTTGGTATTTGAATGACACGAGACAGAACGTTTGCGCTTCTGCGTCCGCGCTCACAATGGCAATTGTGCGCAATTCACTGTATATTTCCATATACGTGATTGAGTGTGCGCGCACGTAGTCACTAATGCCAATTTAAGGGAAGCGTACAAAGAAAGGGATAAAAGATATACAGATGTAGAACACAGTAAAAGTGAACAGCTGACGGATGTGAGCTACAGGAAGAGAAGACGTCCTGTGTGCGGCAAGCAGTACAGAGTAACATCAGTGTTTGTCCCCAACTTAGTTTATCCTGCGGTTCTCTGACGACCAGCTATAACAAAGTTTATGTTAACTCTTTTGGATGGAGGAGAAACTCTTGAAGGTGTGTGTGGTCCTATGGAAGTGCTGGACGCTGGTCATAGTCCTGGGAAACCATATTCCATCCTCGGCGTCTTTTCCAAAACTCTCATCACCCATCAACTCCACAACACCTCTGTACTCCACTTGGCTGCAGCAGTCTTCGCTAACTACCAGCCCAGGACTGCATCAGTCCCCACTAACTACCAGCTCAGGACCAGCCCGCTCCCCCAGCCAACACCCACCACTGGTCTCCACCAGAGATGTGCCACTAACAGGAAACACACCGATGGGTGAGACACAGTCCTCGGGGCAGAATACCTTACAACCAACTGTGTCACATTTATATCCCGACATGACCCTTCTGCCGAGGAAAAAGAGTAACTGTTTTAGTGAAGCTGTTCATGTCAGTAATAATTTAAAGGCAGTTATGAAGACCGACCGACAAAGTGGTACTCTTTACTTTTATCCCGAGGATGACTTTGAGTTTGTACGTATTATACTGACAGTAACTCATGGTGAACAAGACGGAGTGTTTAACAAAGAAGACCTTTGTGTCAAGGACGGACCTCGCTGGTACACCCTTGAGTTTAATGCTGGTTATTATGACAGGAGGTTTAAAGTTGATACATGGGGAATTAATGTCAAAGTAGATAAATGTGAAAACAAATCGCCATTTGATTACTTGTACGGGGCGAACTGGTTTCATCACATGAAGGTAGTGGCTAAGGGGTCGTCTTACTGGAGCACCAAAGCCCCAGGTCCAGACTGCCTCAACTCGCTCCCCGACCATACCACCGCTGGCACCGCTGAGGAAGAGCCTGAGACGTCTGTGTCAACACTCCCCTCAGCTGCTGACGACACCCATGCAAGTGGTCATCATACGAGACTCCTTGTAATCGTTCTGACAAGTGTGCTCAGTGTGGCTTTCCTTGTGGTCGTCGTTTTCCTTCACAAACGGAGTAAGCACCCCTGTTATAAAATAAATAATGTTTAATTCAAAATGTGACAGTCAATGTATGATTCTGGAAACAATTACTGAACGTTTCACATTAATTTTAGTTTAACGATCCTGTTATTACTAAATTTATTCATTTAATTAGTCAGTAACTGCAGGTATTACATGTCGTATTAGATGGAGTATCCGGCGGTGCCCGGGTCCCCCTCCCCCTCCATTCTATCCCCAATCTCCCGTCCGCTTCCTTCCTCTGTCTCTTTTTTTTTCCTCTTCTCCTTCTCCCCCAACATACCCTTTCTACATCCTTCTCTCTCCCTCCCTCTCCACCTTTCTTCTTTGCTTCCTCTCTCCCTCTTTGCCTCCCCCCGTCTATCTGTGTGTTTATGTGCTTCTGTGTCAGATTCTATGTGTACGTTTGTCTCTAGGTCTGTCTTTCTCAGCGGGTGAGTGGAACAGGTGCCAGGGTGAGGGGGGGAGGGGAACAGGTGCCAGGGTGGGGGGGGAAGGGAACAGGTGCCAGGGTGGGGGGGAAACAGGTGCCAGGGTGGGGAAGGGAAACAGGTGCCAGAGTGGGGGGGAGGGGAACAGGTGCCAGGGTGGGGGGGGGAGGGGAACAGGTGCCAGGGTGGGGGGAGGGGAACAGGTGCCAAGGTGGGGGGAGGGGAACAAGTACCAAGGTGGGGGGAGGGGAACAAGTGCCAGGGTGGGGGGAGGGGAACAAGTGCCAGGGTGGGGGGGAGGGGAACAAGTGCCAGGGTGGGGGGAGGGGAACAAGTACCAAGGTGGGGGGAGGGGAACAAGTGCCAGGGTGGGGGGGAGGGGAACAAGTACCAAGGTGGGGGGAGGGGAACAGGTGCCAGGGTGGGGGGAGGGGAACAAGTGCCAGGGTGGGGGGGAGTCGAACAAGTACCAAGGTGGGGGGAGGGGAACAGGTGCCAGGGTGGGGGGGAGGGGAACAAGTGCCAGGGTGGGGGGAGGGGAACAAGTGCCAGGGTGGGGGGGGAGGGGAACAAGTGCCAGGGTGGGGGGGAGGGGAACAAGTACCAAGGTGGGGGGAGGGGAACAGGTGCCAGGGTGGGGGGGAGGGGAACAAGTGCCAGGGTGGGGGGGGGCAAGTGCCAGGGGGGAGGGGAACAGGTGCCAGGGTGGGGGGGAGGGGAACAAGTGCCAGGGTGGGGGGGAGGGGAACAAGTACCAAGGTGGAGGGAGGGGAACAAGTGCCAGGGTGGGGGGAGGGGAACAAGTGCCAGGGTGGGGGGAGGGGAACAAGTGTCAGGGTGGGGGGGGGAGGGGAACAAGTGCCAGGGTGGAGGGAGGGGAACAAGTGCCAGGGTGGAGGGGAAGGGAACAAGTGCCAGGGTGGGGGGGGGAGGGGAACAAGTGCCAGGGTGGAGGGAGGGGAACAAGTGCCAGGGTGGGGGGGAGGGGAACAAGTGCCAGGGTGGAGGGAGGGGAACAAGTGCCAGGGTGGGGGGGAAGGGAACAAGTGCCAGGGTGGGGGGGGAGAGGAACAAGTACCAGGGTGGGGGGGAGGGGAACAAGTGCCAGGGTGGAGGGAGGGGAACAAGTGAGAGGGTGGGGGGGAGGGGAACAAGTGCCAGGGTGGAGGGAGGGGAACAAGTGCCAGGGTGTGGGGGGGAGAGGAACAAGTACCAGGGTGGGGAGGAGGGGAACAAGTGCCAGGGTGGGGGGAGGGGAACAAGTGCCAGGGTGGGGGGGAGGGGAACAAGTGCCAGGGTGGGGAGGAGGGAAACAAGTGCCAGGGTGGGGAGGAGGGGAACAAGTGCCAGGGTGGGGGGGAGAGAGGGGAACAAGTGCCAGGGTGGGGGGGGAACAAGTGCCAGGGTGGGGGGGGGAGAGGAACAAGTACCAGGGTGGGGGGGGGAGGGGAACAAGTGCCAGGGTGGGGGGGGAGGGGAACAAGTGCCAGGGTGGGGAGGAGGGGAACAAGTGCCAGGGTGGGGGGGGAGGGGAACAAGTGCCAGTTTGGGGGGGAGAGGAACAAGTACCAGGGTGGGGGGAGGGGAACAAGTGCCAGGGTGGGGGGAGGGGAACAAGTACCAGGGTGGGGGGGAGGGGAACAAGTGCCAGGGTGGGGGGAGGGGAACAAGTGCCAGGGTGGGGGGGAGGGGAACAAGTACCAAGGTGGGGGGAGGGGAACAAGTGCCAGGGTGGGGGGGAGGGGAACAAGTACCAAGGTGGGGGGAGGGGAACAAGTGCCAGGGTGGGGGGGAGGGGAACAAGTACCAAGGTGGGGGAGGGGAACAGGTGCCAGGGTGGGGGAGGGGAACAAGTCCCAAGGTGGGGGAGGGGAACAAGTACCAGGGTGGGGGGGAGGGGAACAAGTGCCAGGGTGGGGGAGGGGAACAGGTGCCAGGGTGGGGGGGAGGGGAACAAGTGCGGGGGGGGGAGGGGAACAAGTGCCAGGGTGGGGGGGAGGGGAACAAGTACCAAGGTGGGGGAGGGGAACAGGTGCCAGGGTGGGGGGGAGGGGAACAAGTGCCAGGGTGGGGGGGAAGGAAAACCAGTGCCACCTGCAGAGCACTGGGGGGAGGGGAACAAGTGCTTGGGGGGAGGGGAACAAGTGCTTGGGGGGAGGGGAACAAGTACCAAGGTGGGGGGAGGGGAACAAGTGCCAGGGTGGGGGGGAGGGGAACAAGTGCCAGGGTGGGGGGAGGGGAACAGGTGCCAGGGTGGGGGGGAGGGGAACAAGTGCCAGGGGGGAGGGGAACAGGTGCCAGGGTGGGGGGGAGAGGAACAAGTGCCAGGGTGGGGGGGAGGGGAACAAGTACCAAGGTGGGGGAGGGGAACAGGTGCCAGGGTGGGGGGGAGGGGAACAAGTGCCAGGGTGGGGGGGAAGGAAAACCAGTGCCACCTGCAGAGCACTGGGGGGAGGGGAACAAGTGCTTGGGGGGAGGGGAACAAGTACCAAGGTGGGGGGAGGGGAACAAGTGCCAGGGTGGGGGGGAGGGGAACAAGTGCCAGGGTGGGGGGGAGGGGAACAAGGTGCCAGGGTGGGGGAGGGGAACAAGTGCCAGGGGGGGAGGGGAACAGGTGCCAGGGTGGGGGGGAGAGGGAACAAGTGCCAGGGTGGGGGGAGGGGAACAAGTGCCAAGGTGGGGGGTGGGGAACAAGCGCCAGGGTGGGGGGAGGGGAACAAGGTACCAAGGGTGGGGGGGAGGGGAAGAGGTGCCAGGGTGGGGGAGTTTGGAAAGGCCTTGAAGTGAGTGGTAAGGAACCTCGCTCGAAAATGTTGCTAACTTCATTTGAAGCTCTAACAAAAATATTACTTAAAAAAAACTTTGTCCGAGAACCCACAAGTTGACGGTCGACTCTTGATAATTTGTTATTAATGAAGAGCAATGTGTCAGGTAAAGGCTTTACACTAGGATCAGATAAACACGTTAATGGATTGAATAAACCCAATAGGTAATGGTTTGTCTAGTCAATTAACGAATGGGTGACCACATAGATAAGACTGCTCTGATAACACAAACCTATTAGCTGAACTATTCAGTCAGACTTATTTTGCTAATTATAAACCTGTAGATACATATTATCGATGTTTAATGAAGCAAAGGAGTGAAGAAATAAAATATATACAAAAATAAAGTAGCAACGGGGTGTGAAATGAAGTAGCAAACTACTGCCATGCAGTGCTTAAATGCAATGACAACATTTTACACTGCTATGGGTGTAGTGCAATGACCGATTGTTGCAGTACACAGGTGCAGCTGGATGTGATTGGGTCCCAGTCGGAACCCAACCACGACCCAAGCCCACAGTCTTATGACCAGTCTGGGCTTACTGCCCCTACCCATGTGAGGGTGTATTATTTAACCTGCGAGTGAGTGTAAAATTAACTAAGTGAGAGTAATATTGTTTGTGTGTAAAGATAAATGTAACAAAAACACTGTTTCAGGAGGCGGCAAGAGCAGTTCGGCCCAGACACCAGCGTCTCCCGCTGCAGAATCTCCCGAGAGCCCGATCTATGAAAACGTCATTAGGTTCTCGGACCATTCTTCAGCGTCACATACTGGTCCTGAAGGATCCCTGGAGAACCCGGTATACGAAAACATTAATTTGGTGGAGCTACGGGGCGGTGCAGGGACGCCCCACGACAGTGTCGACGCCGACTGCCAGCACACCGCTGCCCCTGGCGAGAGGGGCTCAGCCCATGTTAGTGAGAACAGTGTCTACGGCGCCGTGTGCCAGCCCACCGCTGCCCCTGGCGAGAGGGGCTCAGCCCATGTTAGTGAGAACAGTGTCTACGGCGCCGTGTGCCAGCCCACCGCTGCCCCTGGCGAGAGAGGCTCAGCCCATGTTAGTGAGAACAGTGTCTACGGCGCAGTCTTCTAGCCCGTTTTCTTTTAATAACACTGATGTTTCTATTAATTATTACACACTGTTACCCAGCATTTTGTCATTTTAAGGTTACTTTTATTACATTTATTTATTGAAAGAGCATGTTTTAAATGGGAATCAGCTGAGGCAGGAATGATCACTGGTAAAGTGATATCCTTGAGAATGTTTCAGCCAGTGTGAGGTTGCTGACGACAGCATCCCGTCTTCTGGTTGCTCACAAAGTTAGGCCAAGTAGTTTAGGCTCTCCATTTAAGCTCATTACATTTTCCCAAGACCTAGCCAATGACATCTCTAGTACTAAAGTCTCTGCTAAACTATTGTGACCTAAATGAAATTATATTTAGTTTTTCTCAAAGTACTGCTGCACGAGAGTTTCGGTGTTGTTTGACTGGCTGTTTTTGAGGATAGAGATGATGCAGTACTTTGGACCTCAGTATATGTTAAGTTCTCAAAGCATCCGCATTTTGTAAGAGGCCACCGGTGACTTCTTTGACCTTGTACAACCGGAAGCGAGCTAGTACATGACCGGATGTTATCTCCGACAAGCTGAGACACAGTTTATGTCTGTCATGAGAGTTGCCAGTGTGTGGAATGTGGGCAGAATTACTAGAGATGGAGTCTGACCTGGACCAGACTGCAGGGAGTCGACAAGTAAATCATGGGTACAAGTACTGGGTCGCTAACTTGCGAGAGCAAAGTTGATTTTTGGGGAATAGGATTTGTGTAAGGACATCGGTGGGAGCCTAGTTAGTGCTTAAGAGTAATTAAGACACGCGTTTTGGCATGTCTTCCCCTTACTGACTTCATTAGGTCCATGGAACGTAAATAGGGGGAGGCAAGAGGACCGACTGACCATCTACCCCATGTCCTCGTGCAACCACAAATTACCCAGAACGTTTCGTAGGGTTTGATGCAGAACCCACACCTGCAGAGCACTGCCGTGTGGTGGACGCCAAATTTGTGTGCCATTCAAGTGCTGAAAACATCCATACAAATCTATCACCGACATCTAACAGTTCCTTGAAGGGGGAAATGAGGGATAACTCGAGCCCCATTTCAACGGGGGGCATGGGAACAGGTCCGATCATCTCTCCCTGCAACCATTCCACTACTCTCACCAGTCATTCTGCAGAGTTTGTTGAGGCTTAGCCCCCAAGCATCTAAAAGCCTTAATTTTTTCACTGAGAATATATCTTGTCAAGTTTATAACGCCTCTTGTGTCTTGTTTCCGTTGTACATAACGACCTCCGAGGGCTGGAGGTACCTTGTGTTTATTCATTTATTTGTAAATATTTTCTTGCGCTGCATTGTTGATTGGAGCGTCATGTTCCCTTATGTGTATTGGTTTTGTACACTTGTACATGTGATGATAATAGGGAGAGGTATGTTTCAGTACTTGTGTATTACTCTGTTTTAGGTCTATGTTTTGTTGCATATATTTCTTTCCTTTCCATGAACTGTTCAGTCAGTTGTTGTTTATAAATTGTTAAACTATTGCATATGTTTCTGTATGTAAGGTTAAGTTGCTAATGTGTACTTTTCTTGTATTGTATATATTGTGTTTTTAAAAATTAATGAAAAAAAAATCTGTACGAGATTAAATACGTCACATGGTTGTAATAAGAGTCCTTACTTTATCTATGGACATACAGTGGAGTTCAGAACAATGAAGGTTTCCTTGCGTTGTTTCCGGGGGGTCAAACTCCCCGCGGCCCGGTCTCTGACCAGGGCTCCTGTACCACATCTTGGAGCGGTAATGTTTATATACGAGATTAATGGAACATTTAGTAACGCAAATAAAATCATTATCACTGTGGAACAATCTGAAAAAGAATACAAGCTTGGAGAGTCAAAACTAATAGTTTGAAGTAGCATTGCGATAAATTTGAACCCGGTTCAGCGCATTTACGAAGACTCCGTGCATCTTGAAAGTCTACTCGAAGGGTAACTCCCATTGCCAATTGTCTTGCACTATCACGAGGCTCGGTATAGAAATACTACCAAACAGGGTGTCACAAGGAGTAAGCACGTGCTGCGATTCTGCCTGGAAGGAGGGGACGAATACCTCCCCCCCCCCCCGCTGAACTTTCACCGCACAGGAAGGCAGGTCCCCACCTGGAGAGAAAGCGAGTTTTAGCCGAGGAGAGAGTGAGTCTATATCTGACAATACTCATTACCTAAGAAGGCCCTCCAGATTTCCATGTTTATATTCAGGGATATATATTGGAAGTAGGGTTGGCCCACCAGAGTAATGCGTCTTAGCCAGCGATAAAGCTGTGAATCTACACCGTGAACACGTCTTGAGGAAGCGCTGTTGTTGCCGGGAGGAAGTGTGTGCTAGTTGCCTGGGTACTGTGCCCTATTTGGACGAGGCTGTGATAAGTGTGTGGCCCCAGACAGGGTTACCTACTAGAAGATGCTCGTCTGGTCCGACCCTGCCTTTGCAAGTTAGCAACAGGTGCTACAGGTGATAAGCAGTAACAGCAGCAGCAGCAACAACAGTGAATCCAGCATCAGTGCAAGCTCCACCTGCCTTTGTCTCTGCATCAGCCACCCCACCTCAACACGCCTCAGACAGCAGCAGCAGCCGACCTTGCAACAGTGCAAGCAAAACCACCGGGCCCAGCACCTGCTACCTCACCTCAACATAACCGTCCCCCAGTTGCATCTCCAACTACTTCTCCAAGTGTACGGCTCAAAGTTTGACAGACCAACCAGGAAACACAACCTCAGGTCTCATCTATCGCAGACAACACCTCTCAACCCAGACCCACCTGCTACCATAGCCACTCACAGCAGTACATCCCAACCTACGACTGCCGAGGAGACGGAATTACATACATGGGCTTTGCAGACAGTGAAGAAGACACGCCCCAGGGACCAGAACACCCAATACAAACTTTTACAACAACAGAGACGACCAACTAAGAGCCATGGGGAAGCTAGGACAGGGTCATAGAAGCCTCAACGATCCACAAGAGCCTTGACTCTACCTGGCTTTATCCACATCTGGTCGTCCCTGAATTTTACAAGATTTATCCACTCCAGCGTAGTCCTGAAACCAAAAGAAATGAAGAGACATTGCAGGTTATGCAGAAGACTCTGAAACGCAGCACAAGAATAAGACTAACACTGCAATGCACACTAAAATAAGAGAGCAGCATTTAACAAGGCAAGGAAACCCTCCCTCCACTCAAGAAAACAGCACACTAACAACTTCAAGACCAATACTCAGTGCCAACTGTTATGAATCCATAATACTTGATTCTAACCTTTATCATGATAAACATGTAAGTTCATTATTCTTTCCTCAGTTATTTGAAATTAATCATTATGTCCATTTGTTTTCCAGTATGTATGTTTGAGTTAAATGTAGCATGCTGTAGTGTGCCTGTACGAGATATTTTAGTTATTACTATTGCAGGTTTAGTCATGTTAGGGGAGAGAGTGGCGTCTCATGGGGGGGATGACCATATATGGATGTTCCAATGATGCGTGCAGTGTACCCAACAGAGCCTCACTGATTCACGCCTGTAAATATTTCAGTTTACTGTATGTACATTTCTTTTAATTACACATTATTAGTGTTAAATGTATATTAGTGTATTTACAAATATGTTAATAAGTATTACTCTCAGACAGCAGAGTATCTAAAGATTTCATGCGGTCCTTAGTTGGTAATGTGTAGACGCCACGCCGTGCATGCTCTAGCCACGTTAGTCGCGTGGGGGGTGATGGTGGTTGTTTAAGATTCGCTACCTGGAACAAAAAGCTCCAAGCAGCACAGGCTATGGTGAGCTGACTGGAGAGGATCTGTAGATATGAGAAGTCTTTGGAGTCTGGTTTTGCTCAATTAACATAGCTAACTCTCTGGTTAGACCATTATTTGCATACTCATCTATTCATTTAAGTTTTAAGATAGTGATCAGTGCTTATATATAATTATATTGTGTTATTTCATTCTGGTGCAATAATATTTCTGGCTACCTGTATTTCATTTATTTGTTTGTATGTTCCTTTGTTACCCTTACTTAAAGTATATTGCTTTATTGATTAAGCAGTTGATTTATTTACCCAAGACATTTGTAGTTGGCAAGGCCGCCTTTATATATATATATATATATTATACTACTACAAAAGCATAGGAACCATACCAAGAAGTCAAGGGTCATAACACCAACCCATGGTGGACAGGCCACTGAACTTTCAAGTCTCCTCGTTCCCCATCTATATCCTCTTTCAAAATTTCAGCTCGTCCTTCTTCCTCCCCCACCTTTTCCAAGCCCTTTGGACATCAACAGTTAAAGTTATTTGTAAAAATAAGGTCTAGGGTGTTATCTTTGGTAGATGGTTTTACTACTTGCTAGTTTAAAGCAAATCTGTCACACATCTACGAGAGGTTGTGTGTGATTTCACTTAGACTACTTCCAGGGATTCTCTCTGCTATAACAGTATTTGCCACTGTTTTCCATTTTAGATGTCTTAAGTTGAAATCACCAAGCAAGATGATGTTTTGGGCAGGGTTCGTGAGGTTTTCTAAGCAGTATTCTAATTTCATAAGTTGGCCTTTAAACCTCTGAGGATTTGCATCTGACGACTTAAATACAAGGACAATCACCACATTTTGAATTTCTATTTTGAGTATCAGCGATTCCACCGTATTGTTTGTGGCGTTTAATCCATTCGTATTCTAGTTACAAACCCATTCTGTTACAAATACAGGTGTTACAGTGGCCAAGGGTGCAGCTGAGTGGTGCGGCCACGTTGAAGCAGTGGTTGGAATGGGGTGCGGGGCAGTTGTGGGAACAGCAAGCGTCGTTTTTGCCACTGTATAGACAGCCTACACTTAAGAATTGTGATGAGAAACCTTTACGTTGTAATTCGGTAGAATTAACTTTCAGTACAATTCTGAGTATAAATGTATTTATAACATCGCACTAGTGACTTAAACTGGACACTAAACTTATGCAAACGTCGAAGAGGCTCAGCCACAACAGGTGAGGGAAATGTCGCCGAACAGAGAAGACAAGTGCACTCTCGCAGGTGTGTTAGTTGCTCAAACTGCACCGTGAGCTGGGTCGGATTGTCCAATATGCTAAGCAGCCCCACAACACCAGGCGGGGAACCTACCTACACCAGAGGGGGGGGAGCTCACCAGCACCAGGGGAGCCCACTTGCACCAAGGGGGGAGGGGCAAGAACACCAGGGGGCTAATAGGCAACACAAACAAAATTACGGTTGAGAGGCGGGACCAAAGAGCCAGAGCTCAACCCCCGCAAACACAATTAGGTGAGTACAATTACGTGAGTAGTGGAAATAACTTTGTCGTCGCCACTTGATACTTATAAAATCTCTGGTTTTCCCGCATCACTAAAGGCTTATCAGCACATATATTTTAAACTTCTACAGTAATACTACTAATAAGTTCGAGCTGTGAGCTACTATATAAGTAGAGAAACGTACTTAGCCACTGTGACGCCACGAGACCTTAACACAACGTCCAGACACAAGTTACACACTTGTCCACACTCGACCGTCTTGCTGCCACCTGCTTCTGGCCAGGAAGTCATACTAAATACAAGACCAACTCTTAAGAACAGCCAAAACACCACCATACACTCACTGGTATTTATACTTTCATTCCAGCTTTTAAATCTACCAATAATATTACAATACATGTATTCCTACTAGCTAATAACTTCAACCCCCCCCCCCCCCCCACACACACACACACATAGTTATACGGCTGACAACGCACTTCATTCCCTCCCTCAGTCCACCAGTGTAGAAGGAACACGATTGTGTGTGTAAAATATGTGACACATGAAAAATACAAGACACATATATGTCTTCCCACTACTGACCATATACACTGACGGATCTCTCAATGCAGGTACTGGGAGGACGGGAAGTGTTCGTCAGCCCTAAGGCAGTACAACTGAAATGACGACACTTATCCCACAAACTTGAAAATGAATAATTGACGACATTTCGGTCCGTACTGGACCATTGTCAAGTCATGTAATGAAGTTGACTTGACAGTAATCCAGGAGGACCCGAAACGTTATCAATTCTTCATTTTCAGATTTATGGGTTGGGTGTTTAATCTTTAGTCGCATTATTGTGACTCGTCGCCGGCAACTGAAAATATTGTATGACACGGTAATTGGGCCTCCACCTTGCAAGCTGTAGTGTGAGCTACTCTTGTGGCATTTAATACTATTTAAATCACTACAGAAGAATGCATAAATTATTCCAGACTTTTCCTAGCTAAGCTTCCACTAAATAAAAACAATATTGAACGTAATCTCATGCTATCAGGTATAGTCATTAGAAGAGAGATCTTAGAAGAGTTTTAAGAACGTAGAAGACTGCGAACAGGAACCAGCAGATCCTTTGTCCATCACACTAACATGTGGCAAACAAAACACTTGTACGGGCCAAATAACAAAAAAGTAGACAAAAATAAGCAAGTAATAAAATTAGTAGAGTGAGAGATGTTGTTGCCCTCGAGTACGACTTGGCTACAAGTATCTGTGGCAGTTCGGCTTGCTGGATGCTGGAGATGATATAGAGTGTAAAGTGTGTGGACAAAGACTCTACAGCATTACATTTTAGATTATGACAATTTGAGCTATTTAGAGATCAATCTCATACTGCATGAAATAGCAAATCCCTATATTATAAATGATAAAATCTGAAAAGTTTGCACTGTATCCATATCTTGCTTGTAATAGATAAACGAATATATGTATAAGACATGTAGTGTGTAAACAAAAATCACACTAGGAACTTTTCCAGAATCCTGTAAATTGAAAATATTTTTATGCTTTAACAAAAGACTTTCCTTCAATGCATAATAACATATTGTAAATTCAAGGAAGCTGCAGTGCAAAACAAAAGTTCTGACTAGCTGTCATTATAATTATAAGGGTGTGCAGATTAGATGAAATTTTAAATATATAAATACCCGCTGAGGTCTATTTAAGACCTTTCTTGCACTCTGTAATCCTTTTTGCGCTACTGCTCATAGGATGTGTATGGGTTGCACAATAAACTCGCTGCTATTAGCGGCAACACTAAAAAATCTTCTTTGACAATAAGTGTTGAGTACTGAGTGTTGTGCAGATATCATCCTGTTGCCAGATACCACCAGACAAATCCAGACAGAGGTTCTTAATTCCTAAATCTAATTGAACACAATAACTGACTCAACCACACAACACCCCACACAACACCTGCCCCACCCTCACAACACCCGCCCCTCCCACACAACACCCGTCCCACCCATACAACACCTGCCCGTACATGTAATGTTTTGTTAGTGATGACCTGCCTCTTGAGGTCGATAATATAATTTAGCAGGTGACCTCAACTCCACCTTCCGGGCCGTATCCGGTACAAAGAAGTTTATGGAGTCTCTTCAGGTTTCCTCTTGGTGTCCTATTTTGGAACTCTTGTAGGAGTACCTTTGAGAAGTCATAGTTGACCTGAACATTAAACCTGACTTCTAATGTTGGTAACTTGATATCTTCTTGCAGGTATCATGTATCAAACATGATTAAACAACTAAACTTTCTATTTGTCAAGATCTGAAGTATGTATTTTCTTAATTAGACCCATCAGTGGTATGATTAATGGCACATTAATAAACAAATAACACATTTGAGTCAGACTTTGTTCTAAAAATTATATTTATGCTGGATGATTATTTTACAGAAAGATTTGCCTGTTTGACCAATATACACTTTATTACATTTTTACAAGGAACGTAATATAGAATATCATTATTTTCTTGGATATAGCTGTTCATGTTTAATATACCCTTAACTATTTAGCAGTTGTTTATACTTGAATATTACCTCGTATTATTGGTAAAACACAGGTAAATAATAAGCGTAAGAGCGCTGGAATGTTAAAGCATAAGTTAGGACATACATGTGTGAATTAGGTTGGTATAAATAGGAGCTGCCTTGCATGGGCCAGTAGGCCTTCTGTAGTTTGTCCTTTTTCTTATGTTCTTATTTTATGTAAACACCACCAGATGCCTGGTCAGTGATGAATAATTATAAAACGCACAATACCACATGATGCTTGCTCAAAAGTATTGTTATTTAAACAAGGAATTGATACACAATATTGTCAACTGGTGGAAGTGTCAGTATTGACTTCAGTCAGTTGCCAACAATTAGTAACGAACAATAATGGTAATCATTATAACAATTAGCAGCATTATTAATAACAGTAATTAAGTTTAAGACAATGACCAATGCATAATTTATGAAGGTAAATATTTAGCTATAGTTAACTGACAAATGCTGGGGTTACGTCATCAATGTTGAACCAACCAGCTACAGCAAACATTGGTTACAATAATGAGTGATAATGTTACCCATATATCTGGGACATACACTAGTACATACGTAGTGTCACCTATATATTACCATACGTGCTATTATTATCGTCATAAACCATGATAAAATACCGTTCTCCTCTGCCAGTCACATACCGTAGTGAAATCGGATTAGGTGGTGTTTTAGCAGTGATGGGCCGGGCCTCCCGCCAGGGGTCGCGGGGGCGGCAGACGGCGTCCTGGACACTGTCACCGCCGCGGGGCGACTCTCAACTGTCTCGTTCCTCTGCCTGGATCCTGATTTAGTTCTGGATCTGGTTGCCTGAGATCTTGCAGGATTCAAGCTCCGCCTGGATCCTGAACCTCTTCATATTCGTGGCTGGCCGAGGATGCTGGATATTGGCCAGAACTTATCGTAACTCCGCCTGGATCCTGAACCTCTTCATATTCGTGGCTGGCCGAGGATGCTAGACATTGTACAGAACTTATCGTAACTCCGCCTGGATCCTGAACCTCTTCATATTCGTGGTTGGCCGAGGATGCTAGACATTGTACAGAACTTATCGTAACTCCGCCTGGATCCTGAACCTCTTCATATTCGTGGCTGGTCGAGGATGCTGGACATTGTACAGAACTTATCATAACTCCGCCTGGATCCTGAACCTCTTCATATTCGTGGCTGGTCGAGGATGCTGGACATATCGTAGCTCCGCCTGGATCCTGAACCTCTTCATATTCGTGGCTTGCCGAGGATGCTGGACATATCGGAGCTCCGCCTGGGTCCTGAACCTCTTCATATTCGTGGCTTGCCGAGGATGTTGGACATATCGTAGCTCCGCCTGGATCCTGAACTTCTTCATATTCGTGGCTGGCCGAGGATGTTGGACATATCGTAGCTCCGCCTGGATCCTGAACCTCTTCATATTCGTGGCTGGCTGAGGATGTTGGACATTGACTAGGACATATCGTAGCTCCGCCAGGATCCTGAAGCTCTTCATACACGTGGCTGGCCGAGAGTACAGCACGATCAGTGTCTAACGCTGGACATCGGCCAGAACACATGTTACCACCTCCTGGAATAGTGATCTTATTAGTTAAGTTACTGTCACAGTTTAATTTGTTTTTTTTGGACCGCAAATTGGGAGTAAATATTAAACCTCTTTAATGTTTACTCCCAATGTTGTGGTGTAATATTTACTGCCTCTTTAGAGGCAGTAAATACACACCCCATGGTATACACACCCAGTGGTATACACAGCCAGTTGTATAGACGCCCAGTGGTATACACAGCCAGTTGTATAGACGCCCAGTGGTATACACAGCCAGTTGTATAGACGCCCAGTGGTATACACAGCCAGCTGTATACACGCCCAGTGGTATACACGCCCAGCTGTATACATGCCCAATGGTATACACTCCCAGTGGTATACACAGCCAGCTGTATACACACCCAGTGGTATACACAGCTAGCTGTATACACTCCCAGAGGTATACACACCCAGTGGTATACACAGCCAGCTGTATACACTTCCAGAGGTATACACGCCCAGCTGTATACATGCCCAATGGTATACACTCCCAGTGGTAAACACGTCTATCTGTATACACACCCAGCTGTATATGTGCCCAGTGGTATATATATCCTGCGGTATATAATGCACTTCAAAATGAATAACATTAACACTTTACATTAAACTTGAGCTTTAGTTCAGAGTTTAAGTATTACCACTAGTTAGCCTTAGATCTAGTCCATGTCATGCACTCTTTCATTGGTGGTTATGTTCAGAGTGAACACTGAGTTCAAAGTGAACACTGTGAGTTATTATGTTCAGAGTGAACACTGTGAGTTATTATGTTCAGAGTGGACACTGTGAGTTATTATGTTCAGAGTGAACACTGTGAGTTATTATGTTCAGAGTGGACACTGTGAGTTATTATGTTCAGAGTGGACACTGTGAGTTATTATGTTCAGAGTGAACACTGTGAGTTATTATGTTCAGAGTGGGCACTGTGAGTTATGTTCAGAGTGAACACTGTGAGTTATTATGTACAGAGTGAACACTGTGAGTTATTATCTTCAGAGTGGACACTGTGAGTTATTATGTTCAGAGTGAACACTGTGAGTTATTATGTTCAGAGTGAACACTGTGAGTTATTATGTTCAGAGTGGGCACTGTGAGTTATGTTCAGAGTGAACACTGTGAGTTATTATGTACAGAGTGAACACTGTGAGTTATTATGTTCAGAGTGAACACTGTGAGTTATTATGTTCAGAGTGAACACTGTGAGCTATTATGATTAGAGTCAACACAGTGAATTATTATTTTGTTCAAAATGAACACAGTGAATTATTATGCTCAGAGTCAACACAGTGAATTGTTTGCTTACTTATGCTACGACAGCAAATGACGGCAATAATAAGATCCACAACAAGCACAATGAACAGGAGGACAATAAGGAGGTCTGTATGGAGGATTGCCTGCTGGGTGTCGTCGTCAGGGTACTGGTCGAGGCAGCGCTGATCAGGGGCTCTGGTTCTCCAGAGAGACCACCCTCGAGCCACGACCCTGATGCTATAAAAATAGTTCAAATAATACAAGTAATGTAGTGGAGATGCTTTGGAACAATTACCAACACTGATGATAATTCCCCATCTAGAAAACTTGAGAGATCTTCTGTACGCATAAGTACTGTATGTAAAAGTGTACCAGCGACGTATTTCCTCGACACAAAGGTCTTCCCTATTGAACACTGCATCTTGTACACCGTAGGTCACATTCAGAATTATGCGTATATACTCAAAGCCATCCTCGGGATAAAAGTAAAGAGTACCACTTTGTTGGTCGGTCTTCATAACTTCTTTTGAATTATTATTGACATGAACAACTTCACTAGAACAGTCCTTCCTCTTTTTTCTCCGCAGAAGGGTCGTGTTGGGATATAAATGTGACACAATTGGTTGTAAGGGATTCTGCCCCGAGGACTGTGTCTCACCCATCGGTGTGTTTCCTGTTGGTGGCACATCTCTGGTGGAGACCAGTGGTGGGTGTTGGCTGGGGGAGCGGGCTGGTCCTGGGCTGGTAGTTTGCGGGGACTGCTGTAGTCCTGGGCTGGTAGTTAACGTAGACTGCTGCAGTCCTGGGCTGGTAGTTACTGGGGACTGATGCAATCCTGGGCTTGTAGTTACCGGGGACTCCAGTAGACCTGGGCTGGTAGTTACCGAAGACAGCTGCAGCCAAGAGGAGTACAGAGGTGTTGTGGGGTTGATGGGTGATGCGAGCTGTGGTAGAGACGCGGAGGATGAAATATGGTCCCCTAAAACAATTACCAGCGTCCAGCACTTCCATAGGATCACACGCCCCTTCAAGAGTTTCTCCTCCATAAGATAGTCAATTATGAAAGTATAGCCGGTCGCCAGAGTGACGCAAGATACACTGACGAGACTCAGACTCGAGTTGTTGTTGTGTCCAACTTACGCTGGACAGGACGTGTCTTCCTGTAACTAATATCCGTTAACTGTCCACGACTTACTGCTCCTGCTCCTTATGGAGGCTTTGTGTTTTTCTTGCTTCTTTTCACGTGACACCAGTCTGAAGTTGGCATGTTGTGGCTTCGCACACATGCACTCAGTCACGTGTATTTTAATGATCTCACACATGCGCTCGATCACAAATGTGTACATACACTCAAACATATCTCCTGTCGTTCAAAAGCAAAACTGAAGCTAGCAGTGGCATACATAGAGACTCCTGGTTCAATAGAGGTACTGTTATTGGTTCAATACTTTGTCAATGCCCCTTATAATCCTATATGTCCTTATCTTATCCCCACTATTCCTCCCCCATCTCTAGTGTGGCAAGGTGAAGTTTTCTCAGTCTATCCTAATAGTTAAGACGTGCTGAGTTCAGCAAAGAGTTCACATTCAAGTAAGTTTATTGAGGTAATAAAATACACCCTCATAGGATAGGTTATTTCTACCCTTCAATCAGGAATGAGTCTTGTTACAAATCTTTGGACTTTTCGTTAACTATATGGTTGAAGGTGAATTATATAATAGCCACATAATTTAACCTCACTTAGGTTAAATATAGGAATAAAAAGAGCAATTTATCAAATTTATCAAAATTCCTGAATATTATACGTTGTGGTTGTGTGAGTTGTAGCTCTCTTGTAATGGGGAGGAATTCAGCACAAACTGCTTTGGCCTTTTCTTCGTTTTAGTGTGAAAATATATAATATCCTCTACTGGGCCACACACTAGCTATCGAGGGAGTGGGAGTACAGCGCCGCTGCTCAAGATGGTCTGGTCGTTGGAGTCTAGTTGCACTTGGACAAGATGCACATCTGCGAGCATGTTGACACTGCTGTTGACAACTGCTGCTGAGTTGAATGCTGGCAATATGCAGTCGATGAATAAGTGTCACCACATGTGCGACCACGCACGTCCAACACTGCTCGGCACGCTATCATTGGCGTCCTCGACTATCTGCTTGACGAACTTCTTGGTTGTGAACCTGACATTTATGTACAGTAGTGACATTTATATATAGTCGCCTTAAACAGGCTTTGAAAAACGTCCAATACCGTCTCGGGCATGTATGAATATAGCATTCATTGTATAAATATAATTCTAAAACTAAACTACCCATGGATCATCATGACTAACTAGCTACATGTCTGCACATACTGGAGGCAGTAGGTCCATCTGCAGGTGGTATCAGAGATGGAGGCAGTAGACCAGAAATCATGCGCAGGTATTATGATGCTCAGCCACAGTGTTACCTGTTAAGCAGAATATAAACGGTAGACACTAACATAGGCACGATATAGTAAATAGTATAAGTTGACGTTCTACTAAAATATGGAGTGCAGGGACGTGGCTGAAACACGAGGACTTAAACAGTGAATGTAAGAGAGGTGATAAGATTGAAACTTTGAGCTAAGGTGAACTGTGTAGGTATCACATTATATACATTTGAGGCAAAGGAAAGAGAACAGATGTGTAAAACCCACTGAGAAAGGCATTAATCGGTGTAATTTTCTCAGGAAATCTCAACGGATATGCTGAGGGAATGTTTAATAAAAGTGTCTAACACATGGATTGGGTACTCATTCAGGACGAGCTCTTTCGTAAAATGTTAACTATAGTTAGTTGGAAAGGGTAGAAGGTAGTATGCATAAGTTTGTTACTTAGTCTATAATATTGTAAGCATTACCCTTACAGCTAGACATAAAAACTATGAATGTTAGGCGCTGGTTCTTCACGAACGTAGTCATCTTCTGCTACATGCTGACAGTCAGGAAGCGGGGAGCTGATATAACGCATCCATTGTCCTTTACAGACTGGAACACCACAGTCACACAAGCTTGTATCATCAGACTGTTGGTGGTGTACTGTCGAAATAACGGGTCTGGATCGAAGATTGTAAGCGTGAGTACCAGGTGATGCGGTACCATTGTTTGTGTCTGCGACCAGAGTGGTTGTCACAGTGGTAGGGTCTTCTTCTTCTTGAGAATAGGTGCAGTTTGCATGAAGGGTTAACCCTCCCGATGACTGCACCAGGACAGATGTAAGGAGACGCGTTGACGGTCAGGAGGAGAAGAAAGTCAAAAGCGGTAGATGTGATGGGCCGTAGAGAGAGGAGTGGCGACGAAAACAGAGGCGAACGTTAGAGGGAGACTCCCCGCACCGGGGGGCGGGGCGTCGTGATCACGGTGGCAGCTGATCCATGCACGGCTTAGCAGCGTGCGCAAGACGGGAACTAATACTTCTCCGGAAACTTGTGTATCGGAAAGCGCAAGCAGTACGCTTCCCAAATCACCCGCAGGTCAGCGGGCAGCCGGCCACCAGGCGGCGCCCTCGGCTGAGACATCCTATCTGGCACCCTATACACAAACTCCTTCACCCGCGACACCCAGACAGTGGACGAGCACCACGGGATCGGAAGCACCCGGGCATCCCGATAAGGGCCCAACTCCGGACCCTCACAGGGCACGACCCCAGCAGACGGGACTAGGCAATCCCCAGACTGGAGCAAGGAAGGAGGGGATACAGCAGGGGACGCAGGCGCGGCACCGACCCCACCACCGGGCACAGGAGCCGAGGCCCCCTGGCGCACATCTTTCCGCAACAGCACGACAAGGTCACGATCATCAGGCACAACCCCCCACTGCGGAGATCCAACAGCAGGAGACGCAGGAGGTGAGGCACAGGTAGCAACTTCGGAGCCCCTCACAGCACCACCATTCTCGGCGGGGGGCGCCAGATCACCATACTCCCCCACCTCCTCCCAAGGCACACCACGAAGGGGAGAGACACTCCAAGCCCGCCGTGAACGCTTCGAGACAGGCCGCACCACACCACGCCCAGCAGGCTCCGCCGCAGGCACGGCCACCATCTTTACATCCACACAGGCCACACCCGCACCGTCCGAAGAGTCCACAGAGGCCACATCACCCACACTGTCCACATCATCCAGGGAAACAGCCTCAGAACACCGACGCGCACGCGTCTGCAAAGGGACGGAAAGAGCAGAACTACAGTCACCAACACACACAGGCACGGCAGGCACCTCCCCCTGCCGAAGCACCCCCTCTAAAACAGCAGAACCCGCGTTCCCGGGAGCCGGTATCACATCCACAGGCGGGGCGGGACATGGACCTCCACCGGCCGGGACATCCTGCACTACACGCAGCTCAGGCGACGGCCCGACACCCACACACACCGGCTCAACAACCCCAGGGGCCACAGCAGTCACCAGACGTGTCGCACAGGCCGTAGAACTCGCCTCAACAGGCGGAGCAGCAGACAGGCAATCAGGCACCTCAGGCACAGCACCTACTCCATCCTCAGAACCGTCCGAACGTAACAAGGGCGGGAAATCCTCTGCACGAAAAACATGCACCCGACCAGTTGCTCCCACGTCGCAGCCAGATGACCCTCGTGACCACACCGATAACAGGTGCGCGGTTGACCCCGGTACAAGCAGCGGAGCGTGTAACCCAACACGGACATCGACGACGGTACACTACACTTCAGCGACATCGTCAGGGTGCGGGAGCCGTCAAGCATACCAACACAGAGCCCGGCAACGACCTTGTTCCAACGAACACTTAACACAGTCCCAAATCGCTCAAAACAGGAGGTTAAAAAGTCGTCCTGAAATTCGAAGGGGGCACCATGCACCGCCACAGACTTCAAGGTGACACTAAGATTCACCACCTTAACTGAGCCAGCTGAATCAGGGAGTGGGTAAACACGCCCCTCACAATGCTCGAGAAACGCCTGAAAGGCAGCCTGGAGGCGGAACTTGACCACAGCACGGTGGCCCTGAAGCAGCTGGACGCCCACCAGGTCCGACAGCTGCACATGAAGCACGTCCACCAGGGCGACACCAACCAATGGATGGTCCACCGGCACCGTAAACGCTAGACCAGCCGACAATGTCCTCTGCACTGGAGGGCGAGATGACCCCATGGCTAAGGCAAACGTCACCCTGTCAGTGGCAAACCACCACCAGCAGGGCAAACAAGCAATCACCCAACGTAAACACTAGCCAGTGCGGAGAGACCTCAGGAGCGTCCGACCTGGCCGGTGGTCACCACGCAACTCCACGTGACAACCGGCCACCACGTGATGGTAGGGTCAGTCAATACGTTGTCAGTTAAAGGTATTGGGTTGTCATCGTCAACAGTCAGTCGTGCTAATTTCATGTGATTGAGCTGTTCATTTACATGTTCACCTGTAGCTAGGTTTTCCAGTTTGTACTTGTTGCCTGTGATATTCAAGAACTCTGTAAGGTCCAAGAAACTTTTCAGTCAGCTTGTACATGGGACCATCTCTTCGTTGGTTGAGGATCATTACTAAAGATTCAGGTCCTATTTTTGTAGATTTAGCATTGGCTTTTTGTAACCGAGTGAAATCGTCAGCAGCTCTAGACAGGTGTTCCTTGATTCTCTTGTACACCAATTGTCTCTTTGTATTACTTTAATATAATCATCATAGTTGTAAAGTGGCACAGGCGGCGAGGATATGAGAGCGTTAGGGAATCTCCTGTCTGTCCCAAAAAGCACAAAGTGTAGTGTGTCTCTTATGGATGAGTTGACAGAGGAGTTTATCGAGCTTTGGACGATTGGCATAAGTTCATTCCATTTGTGACTGTCCCAAGCATTGACATATAGGACTCGACTCCTGTAGACATGTCATTCACAAACATTAGAAACAGAACTGGTCCCAGCACCGATCCTTCAGGTATTCCACTCGTTACGGTTCGCCAATCTGACTTCTCGCCCCCTGACTGTTACTCTCTGGATCCTGCCTGTTAAGTAATTATTTACCCAAGATAGGCTTTTCCGTTTACTCCCGCCTGCCACTCAGATTAGAATAGCAGTCTCCTGTGCGGTACTGTGTTAAAGGCTTTTTGGCAGTCCAGAAATATGCAGCCTGCCCATGCTGCTCTGTCCTGCCGTATTCTTGTTACTTTATCATAAAATTCTAGAAAGTTTGTTAGGCATGATTTCCCTTCTCTGAACCCATGTTTTTGTTTATTTACATACCTATTGTTCTCTAGGTGTGTAACCAGTCTTCAAGTACTTTACAGGGAATGCTTGTTAGTGATACTGGTCTGTAGTTAAGTGCCTCTTCCCTATTTCCGTTTTCGAAAATTGGTACCACATTTGCCTTCTTCCAGCAACTGGGTAACTCTCCCATCATAAGTAACTCATTATAGATCCTTGCTAGAGGCAGGCTGAGGGCCTGCGCTTCCTCTTTTAGTAACCACGGTGATACATGGCTTGGCCCAACTGCTTTAGTTTCATCCTAAAGTTTAGTTTAGTTTTGTTAGGTGTTTCATTACCTCCTCTGCTGTCACCTCTATATTTGATGGTCTCTCATCTTGGTTCATCTCTTCTAACAATGGGAGCTGCTCAGGCTCGGTTGTGAACACTCCGCATTCAGTACCTCACAGATTTCCTTGTCCCTTTCTGTATATGCCCCCTTCTGTTTTCCTTAGTCTTGTCACTTGTTCGTTCAACGACATTATCCTTCTTATATGGCTATGTAGTAATTTAGGTTGCTTCTTTGCTTTCATTGCAATATCGTTTCCATAATTCCTTTCCAATACTCTCCTTATATTAATGTATTCATTCCTAGCTCTGTTGCATCTATTTCTGTTGTATGCTGTCCTTTGTCCTCTCTACTTTCTCCACTTCCTCCTGCTTCTCATTTTTGCTTCCTGACACTGTCTATATAATCATGAATTTTTTATATTCCCTCCTACTTTATTATTACACTGTTGGTAAGAAACTCTCTTCGGCCTCCTTGCTTTCCACTTGACTAAGTCCATCATATCTTGCAATTTTTTCCCTTAGATCATCCCACTGCACTCTACCAGATATTCTCTTCTCCTGCAATCCCCTTTCCTATAGTCTACTTGTGTATTCACTTAGTTGTATTCACCTAGTTGTGCTTGCGAGGGTTGAGCTCTGCTCTTTCGGCCCGCCTCTCAACTGTCAATCAACTGTTTCTACTACTACTATTTTTTCCCCCACACCACACACACACCCCAGGAAGTAACCCTTGACAGGTAACTAACTCCCAGGTACCTATTTACTGCTAGGTAATAGGGGCATAGGGTGAAAGAAACTCTGCCCATCGTTTCTCGCCGGCGCCTGGGATCGAATCGAAGGATCACGTGTCCAGCGTGCTGTCCGCTCGGTCACCGGCTCCCCTAAACTAAGCCCCAGTGTGTGTGCGTGCGCGTGCGCACACACACATATTCTCGGATATATTTACGTATCTACATACAATGAATTATATACGTGATTAAATTAATTGCGAATACGTGTGTCAGTTTAGGCACCACATTCCAGATTATAGCTGACATGCCGACAAAAGGAGTATTATAAACATAAGGAAAACACACTAAAACGTGAACCGTTGACAAATATCAGTTACAGGATGAGACGTCCTGTGGTTATCAAGCAATACAGAGCAACAACAACGCAGATCTGGACCTGGCTTAGTGTATATCGTTTCTCTCGGGCGACTAGTTATATACCAAAGAGATATTACGAACACGCTGATGGAGGGTAAATTCCTGAATGTGTGTGTAATCCTATGTAGCTGCTGGGATTGGGCATCCTCCGCGTCTCTGCCACAGCTCGCATCACCCATCAATCCTGCAACACCTCTGTACTCCTCTTGGCTGCAGCAGTCTACGCTAACTACCACTCCACGACTACAGCACTCCTCGCTAACTACCAGCCCAGGACTACAACAGCCTCCGCTAACTACCAGCCCAAGACTACAGCGGTCCCTGCAAACTACCAGCCCAGGACTACAGCAGTCCCCGCTAACTACCAGCCCAGAATTACAGCAGTCCCTGCGAACTACCAGTCCAGGACTACAGCAGTCCCCGATAACTGCCAGCTCAGAACTACAGCAGTCCCTGCTAACTACCAGCCCAGGAATACAGCAGTCCCCGCTAACTACCAGCCCAGGACTGCATCAGTTCCCGCTAACTACCAGCCCAGGACTACAGCAGTCCCCACTAACTACCAGGCCAGGACCAGCCCGCTCCCCCAGGCAACACCCACCACTGGTCTCCACCAGAGATGTGCCACTAACAGGAAACACACCGATGGGTGAGACACAGTTCTCGGTGCAGAATCCCATACAACCAATTGTGTCACACTTACATCCTGACATGACCCTTCTGCGGAGAAAAAAAAGGAAGGATTGTTTTAGTGAAGCTGTTCGTGTCAGACATAATTCAAAGGAAGTTATGAAGACCGACCAACAAAGTGGTACTCTTTACTTTTATCCCGAGGATGACTTTGAGTTTGTACGTATTATACTGACAGTAACTCATGGTGAACAAGACGGAGTGTTTAACAAAGAACACTTTTGTGTCAAGGCTAAACGTCGCTGGTACACCTTTGAGTTTGGTGCTGGTGTTTATTACAGTCCGTTTAATTACAGTAGATGGGGAATTAATGTGAAAGTAGATAACTGTGAAAACAAATTACCAATAAATTACTGGTACAGTTCGAACTGGTTTTACCACATGAGGGTAGAGGCTAAGGGGTCGTCTTACTGGAGCACCAGAGCCCCAGGTCCAGACTGCCTCAACCCGCTCCCCGACCTCACCACCACTGGAGGACAGCCTGGGACGCCTGTGTCAACACTTCCCTCAGCTGCTGACCACACCCAGGTGCTCGTTGACCAGGCACTCGTTGACTGTACAATACTCCCTGTTGTCGTACTGACCATTGTCTTCACTGTGGATCTCGTTATTGTCGTCATTTGGTGTCGCAACCGAAGTAAGCAAACCATTTGTTATAATTCACTTGATATACCCACAAATGTTATTATCAGTGAAAGGGGTGCATGATTCGTAAAATATCGTTGACTTGTAGGTGTTACTTACTAAGGTAAATTTGCGAATAATATTCAAGTAAAAAAATTTATTCAAAGAGCTTAAGCACTTAGAAGTACTGAACATAAAAGGGAATATTTACCACTGCATATATACCTTTATGTATAGAGTGATTATGGACTCGTGGTATATATGATTTATATTGTATATTATTAAATAACGATAAAAATTAGCCATATTGCCATTATATTGAGGGTGTTATGATTTTTCTACAGTGTCTTGAGGGTGCTCTGATTCTCTACAGCATTATGAGGAAGTTTAGGCTCAGGAACTTTATTTACAGCTTTTTTTCACAAATCGTTAAACTCACGACTAAACTTTTTCCTATAGAGTGAGTTATGGTTTACGAGTAAATGCTAAATAAAATATTAACTAGATGAGGTACAGGCGGTGCCCGGATTCATCAGTGCCCAGGTCTCCTCCACACACCCTCAACATCTTCACTTCACACACCCTCCCCGTTTCCTCTTATCACTGTATCTATTTTCAAAACAAACTGCCCTTATCACTGTAAACATCTTCACACCATCTCTATTTTCCTGCTCCACACTCTTCCCATCCTCTTTACTTACACATGCCACCCATCTCACCCCCTCAAACGCTCACTGTTCCTCCTCTGTACACTCTCCCCTACTCTCCTAACTCCCCCCTTCCTTGTCTCCCACCCCAGCACATACCATACCCATATGCTCCCGCAATTCACACCCTCTCTGTCTCCCCACTAGAACACACCCTCCCTTTCTCTCTCCTTGTACATATTCGCTATCTTTCCCAAGGCACGCACTTTCAACCGTATATTGCCCCAGCCTTTCCTCCTAAGGTTTCCCAACGTCAAGAAAACGTTCTCTCCTAACCTACCAGAGAACCCAAAACAGAAAATGGAACAGTACGTTATTTTCGCAAGCCGCTTCGATTTTCTAGTACGACAATTTTTGGCCTTATGTAACACATTTGAGCAAAAAGCGACATTCTTTGTCGGAGGACAGGAGCTCACCCAGCAAACAGGCACAACAAGCATAGTAGGCTGAGCATAAAGAGATAGACCTCACTCCCCCGTAGTCACTGATAGGTAAGTATACACTTCCCTTCTTCCCTTACAACACATACCCCACCAATATTGTTTAGTTGCTTCAACGTTACTGTAAAGTTCTTCAAAGTTGTGCCAACGATCTATCTGATGTTGCAGGAACATAAATGTGTGCAGTTGTAGATAGGTTGCCAGAACTTTCTAAACCAATATTGTCCATTCAAAATTAGACAACAACTATGGCAACTTTTAAGTTTGCCTCAAAGTTATGCAAATCATTGCCTCAAAGCATGCAAATAAAAAGCTATATATAAATGTTTAACAAAAATCAAGCAATAATTGTTGCATAATAAAGTATTACTCAAGTTACATTTGTATTTTAATTGTTGAAATAATACGGAAATAGGATTATGACCATTACATATCAAGTGCAATGAGGGCATGCATAGAGGCACTCTGGAAGATGGCTGTCAGGCAGGCTGTTAGCCAGGTAGGCAGAATAGGTGATGAGCAGGCATATGAGCATGCAGGCAAGACGACAGGAAAGCAGGTATGACGGCAAGCAGGCATTAAGGCAAGCACACATAAAGGCAGATAGGATGGTAGGAATGCAGGCAGGCAATTTTGACAGAAAGGTAGATAAAGAGGCAAGCAGGCAGGAAGGTAGTGAGGCAGGGATACAGACAGGAAGATAGGCAGGAAAGCGGACAAGAAGGCAGCAATAAAAGTAAGCAGGAAATCAAAGAACAGAGGAAAACAGGAATAGATCCAACAAAGCTGGGAACGAATACATAAATATAAGAAGAGTATCGGAAATAAATCGAGAGAACGATATTGATATCAAAGCAAAGAAATCACCAAAACAACTACATAGCCATGTAAGAAGGAAAATGACAGTGGATGACTAAGTGACACAACTACTGATAACGGGAGGAATACATACCGAAAGTGATAAGGAGATCTGCGAGGTACTGAACACTGGTTTCCACGGAGTGTTCACAACCCAGTCTGAGCAGCTCCCATTGTTAGAAGAGATGACCCTTAATGAGAGACTGCTGTGTGTGAGGATGTAATATTTACTGTTGTGAGTGTGTAATGTTTACTGTTATGAGTGAGGGTGAAATACTTACTGTTGTGAGTGAGAGCGTAATGATTACTGTTGTGAGTGAGGGTGTAACATTTACTGTTGTGAGTGAGGGTGAAATATTTACTGCTGCGAGTGAGGGTGTAACATTTACTGTTGTGAGTGAGGGTGTAATGTTTACTGTTGTGAGTGAAGGTGTAAAACATGTGTGTGTTTAGACACCACATTCCAGTTTATAGCTGACATGTCGAAAAAAGAGCATTATAAACATAAGGAAAACCTAACAAGTGAACAGTTGCCAGATATCAGCTACAGGATGAGACGTCCTGTGGTTATCAAGCAATACGGAGCAACAACAACGCAGATCTGGACCTGGCTTAGTGTATATCGTTTCTCTCGGGTGACTAGTTATATACCAAAGAGGTATTACAGACACGCTGATGGAGGGTAAACTCCTGAATGTGTGTGTAATCCATTGTAGCTGCTGGGATTGGCCATCCTCTGCGTCTCTGCCACAGCTTGCATCACCCATCAACCCCGCAATACCTCTGTACTCCTCTTGGCTGCAGCAGTATTTGCTAAGTACCAGTCCACGACTACAGCACTCCTCGCTAACTACCAGCCCAGGACTACATCAGTCTCCGCTAACAACCAGCCCAGGACTACATCAGCCTCCGCTAACTACCAGCCCAAGACTACAGCACTCCTCGCTAACTACCAGCCCAGGACTACAGCAGTCCCCGCAAACTACCAGCCCAGGACTACAGCAGTCCCTGCTAACTACCAGCCCAGGACTGCATCAGTCCCCACTAACTACCAGCCCAGGACCAGCCCGCTCCCCCAAGCAACACCCACCACTGGTCTCCACCAGAGATGTGCCACTAACAGGAAACACACCAATGGATGAGACACAGTCCTCGGTGCAGAATCCCTTACAACCAGTTGTGACACATTTATATCCCAACATGACCCTTCTGCGGAGGAAAAAGAGGAAGGATTGTTTTAGTGGAGGTGTTCGTGTCAGTAATAATTTAAAGGTAGTTATGAAGACCGACCAACAAAGTGGTACTCTTTACTTTTATCCCGAAGATGACTTTAAGTTTGTACGTATTACACTGATAGTAACTCATGGTGAACAAGACAGAGTGTTTAACAAAGAAGACCTTTGTGTCGACGACGGACCTCGCTGGTACACCCTTGCGTTTAATGCTGGTTATTATCCCAGGAGGTTAAAAGTTGGTACATGGGGAATTAATGTCAAAGTAGATAACTGTGAAGCCAAATCACCATTAGATTACTTGTACGGGGCGAACAGGTTTCATCATATGAGGGTAGAGGCTAAGGGATCGTCTTACTGGAGCACCAGAGCCCCAGGTCCAGACTGCCTCAACCCGCTCCACAACCACACCACCGCTGGGGGAGAGTCTGGGGCGCTTGTGGCAACACTCCCCTCAGCTGCTGACGACACCACCGCTGGGGGAGAGCCTGGAGCGCCTGTGGCAACACTCCCCTCAGCTGCTGACGACACCACCGCTGGGGGAGAGTCTGGAGCGCCTGTGGCAACACTTCCCTCAGCTGCTGGCAACACCACCGTTGGGGGAGAGTTTGGGGCGCTTGTGGCAACACTCCCCTCAGCTGCTGACGACACCCAGGCGCTCGTTGACCATACAATACTGCCTGTTGTCGTACTGACCATTGTCTTCACTGTGGATCTCGTTATTGTCGTCATTTGGTGTCGCAGCTGAAGTAAGCAAACCATTTGTTATAATTCACTTGATATACCCACAAATGTTATTACCAGTAACTGGGTGCATGATTCGTAAAAGTATCGTTTGCTGGTAGGTGTTGCTAACTAAGATAAATTGGCGATAATATTCAAGTAAAAAATATATTCAAAGAGCTTAAGCACTTAGAAGTACTGAGCATAGCAGGGAATGTTTACCACAGCATACTTACCCTTATGTATAGAGTGATTATAGGGACTCGTGGTATAATTGTTTATCTAACTCCCGCTTTAATCAGAGTTGAGTTCAGTAAATTGCCAATAGCCATCTCGCCATTATGTTGATGGTGATCTGATTCTCAACAGTCTTGAAGATGTCCTGATTCTCAACAGTGTCTTGAGGGTGTTCTGATTATCTATAGTGTCTTGAGGGTGTTCTGATTACCTATAGTGCCTTGTGGGTGTTCTGATTATCTATAGTGTCTTGAGGGTGTTCTGATTCTCTACAATGTCTTGAGGGTGTTCTGATTATCTATAGTGTCGTGAGGGTGTTCTGATTCTCTACAATGTCTTGAGGGTGTTCTGATTCTCTACAATGTCTTGAGGGTGTTCTGATTCTCTACAATGTCTTTAGGGTGTTCTGATTATCTATAGTGTCGTGAGGGTGTTCTGATTCTCTACAATGTCTTGAGGGTGTTCTGATTATCTTTAGTGTCTTCAGGATGTTCTGATAATCTATAGTGTCTTGAGGATGTTCTGATTATCTGCAGCATCATGAAGAAGTTCAGGTTCAGGAACTTTATTCACAGCTTTTTTTCACAAATCGTTAAACTCACGACTAAACTTTTCCTGTAAAATGAGTTATGGTTTACGAGTAAATGCTAAATATAATATTAACTAGATGAGGTACCAGGTGGTGCCCGGGTTCACCAGTGCCCAGGTCTCCTCCACACTCCCTCTACATCTTCACTTCACACACACTCCCCCGTTTCCCCCTATCATTATAACTATTTTTTTAAACACGCTGATCTTATCACTGTAAACATCTTCACACTTTCTCTATTTCCCCTCCCCCACACTCTTCCCATCTCCCATTCTTACACTTGCCACCTGTCTCACCCCTACAAACCCTCACTGCTCCTCCTCTGCACACTCTCCCCTTCTCCCCTAACAGTCTCACTTCCTTGTCTCCCACCCCAGCACATACCATACCCATGTGCTCCCCCAGCTCACACCCTCTCTGTTTCCACACTAGAACACACCCTCCCTTCCTCTCCCCTAGTACATATTCTCTCCTTTTCCCAAAGCAAACACTTTCAACTCCATTTCTCACCCCAGCCCGTCCACCTAAGGTTTCTCAACGTCAAGTAAACGGTCAATTTAACGTGTCCCCTCCTAACTTACTTTCCACTTCCATTTTCTAGTACGACAATTTTTGGCCTTTTGTAATGCATACGAGCGGAAAGAGACATTCTTTGTAGGAAGACAGTCGACAGGTGCTCACCCACCAAACAGGCCCAACAAGCATAATAGACAGCATAAAGAGATAGACCTCACTCCCCCATAGTCACTGATAGGTAAGTATACACTCCCCTTCTTCCCTTACAACACATACTCCACCAAAATTGTTTAGTTGCTGGAACGTTACTGTATAGTTCTTGAAAGTTGTGCCAACGTTCTACCTGATGTTGCAGGAACAAATATTTGCAGTAGTAGATAGGTTGCCAAAACTTTCTAACCAATATTGTCCATACAAAATTAGAGACTCTATGGCAACTTTTAAGTTTGCCTCAAAGTTATGCAAGTCATTGCCTCAAAGCATGCAAATAAAAAACTATATATAAATATTTAACAAAAATCAAGCAATAATTGTTGCATAATAAAGTATTATTCAAGGTGCATTTGTATTTTAATTGTTGAAATAATACAGAAATAGTATTATGACCATTACATATCAAGTGCAATGAGGGCATCATAGAGGCACCCTGGAAGTCAGGCAGGCTGTTAGCCAGGTAGGCAGAATAGGTGATGAGCAGGCATATGAGGATGCAGGCAAGACGACAGGAAAGTAGGTATGAAGGTAAGCAGGCATTAAGGCAAGCAGGTATGAAGGCAAGCACACATAAAGGCAGACAGAATGGAAGGAATGTAGGCAGGCAGTTTTAACAGAAAGGTAGATAGAGAGGCAAGCAGGCAGGAAGGTAGTGAGGCAGGGATACATTCAGGAAGGTAGGCAGGACGGACCTCGCTGGTACACCCTTGAGTTTAGTGCTGGTCATTATCACATACCGCAGAAAGTTGATACATGGGGAATTTATGTCAAAGTAGATAACTGTAAAAACAAATCACCAATAGATTACTTGCACTGGGCGAACAGCTTTTATCACATGAGGGTAGTGGCTAAGGGGTCGTCTTACTGGAGCACCAGAGCCCCAGGTCCAGACTGCCTCAACCCGCTCCCCGACCTCACCACCACTGGGGGACAGCCTGGGACGCCTGTGTCAACACTTCCCTCAGCTGCTGACGACACCCAGGCGTTTGTTGAACAGGCGCTCGTTGACTGTACAATACTTCCTGTTGTCGTACTGACCATTGTCTTCACTGTGGATCTCGTTATTTTTGTCATTTGGTGTCGCAGCCGAAGTAAGCAAACCAATTTGTTATAATTCATTTGATATACCTTCAAATGTTATTACCAGTGAAGCGGTGCATGATTCGTAAAAGTATCGTTGGCTTTTAGGTGTTACTAAGGTAAATTGGCGATAATATTCAAGTAAAAAAATAAAGCAAGTAAATGTAATTAGGCACTTAGAAGTACTGAACATAGAACGGAATATTTACCACAGCATATATACCCTTATGTATAAAGTAATTATGGAATCGTGGTATAATTGTGGATCTAACTCTCGCTTCAATCCGAGTTGTGTTCAGTAATGTAGTTGTCAGTAACGAGAGCTTATGTTCATCATATTTATTCCAATATAATGACAATTATTTGTTAACAGCCATCTCGCTATTATATTGAGGGTGTTCTGATTCCCTACAGCATCATGAAGTTCAGGTTCAGAAACTTTATTCATAGCTTTTTCTCACAAATCGTTAAACTCACACCTACACTTTTCCTGTAGAGTGAGTTATGGTTTACGTGTAAATGCTAAATATAATATTAACCAGATGAGGTACCAGGCGGTGCCCGGGTTCACCAGTGCCCAGGTCTCCTCCACACTCCCTCTACATCTTCACTTCACACACCCTCACGGTTTCCCCCTACCACTGTAACTATTTTCAAAACACGCTGCCCTTATCACTGTAAACATCTTCACAACTTCTCTATTTCCCTGCTCCACACTCTTCCCATCCTCTTTACTTACACATGCCACCCATCTCACCCCCTCAAACGCTCACTGTTCCTCCTCTGTATACTCTCCTAACTCCCCCCTTCCTTGTCTCCCACCCCAGCACATACCATACCCATATGCTCCCGCAGTTCACACCCTCTCTGTCTCCCCACTAGAACACACCCTCCCTTTCTCTCTCCTTGTACATATTCGCTATCTTTCCCAAGGCACGCACTTTCAACCGTATATTGCCCCAGCCTTTCCTCCTAAGGTTTCCCAACGTCAAGAAAACGTTCTCTCCTAACCTACCAGAGATCCTAAAACAGAAAACGGAACATTACGTTATTTTCGCAAGCCGCTTCCATTTTCTAGTACGACAATTTTTGGCCTTATGTAAAACATTCGAGCGAAAAGCGACATTCTTTGTAGGAGGACAGGTGCTCATCCAGCAAACAAGCACAACAAGCATAGTAGGCTGAGCATAAAGAGATAGACCTCACTCCCCCGTAGTCACTGATAGGTAAGTATACACTCCCCTTCTTCCCTTACAACACATACTCCACCAATATTGTTTAGTTGCTTCAACGTTACTGTGAAGTTCTTCAAAGTTGTGCCAACGATCTATCTGATGTTGCAGGAACATAAATGTGTGCAGTTGTAGATAGGTTGCCAGAACTTTCTAAACCAATATTGTCCATACAAAATTAGACAACAACTATGGCAACTTTTAAGTTTGCCTCAAAGTTATACAAGTCATTGCCTCAAAGCATGCAAATAAAGAGCTATATATAAATGTTTAACAAAAATCAAGCAATAATTGTTGCATAATAAAGTATTACTCAAGTTACATTTGTATTTTAATTGTTGAAATAATACAGAAATAGGATTATGACCATTACATATCAAGTGCAATGAGGGCATGCATAGTGGCACCCTGGAAGATGGCAGTCAGGCAGGCTGTTAGCCAGGTAGGCAGAATAGGTGATGAGCAGGCATATGAGCATGCAGGCAAGACGACAGGAAAGCAGGCATTAAGGCAAGCACACATAAAGGCAGATAGGATGGTAGGAATGCAGGCAGGCAGTTTTGACAGAAAGGTAGATAAAGAGGCAAGCAGGCAGGAAGGTAGTGAGGCAGGGATACATACAGGAAGATAGGCAGGAAAGCGGACAAGAAGGTAGGAATAAAAGTAGGCAGGAAATCAAAGAACAGACGAAAACAGGAATAGATCCAACAAAGCTGAGAACGAATACATAAATATAAGAAGAGTATCGGAAATAAATTGAGAGAACGATATTGATATCAAAGCAAAGAAATCACCAAAACAACTACATAGTCATGTAAGAAGGAAAATGACAGTGGATGACTAAGTGACACAACTACGGATAACGGGAGGAATACATACAGAAAGTGATAAGGAGATCTGCGAGGTACTGAACACTGGTTTCCACGGAGTGTTCACAACCCAGTCTGAGCAGCTCCCAATGTTAGAAGAGGAGATGACCCTTAATGAGAGACTGCTGTGTGTGAAGATGTAATATTTACTGTTGTGAGTGAGGGTGTAATGTTTACTGTTATGAGTGAGGGTGAAATACTTACTGTTGTGAGTGAGAGCGTAATGATTACTGTTGTGAGTGAGGGTGAAATATTTACTGTTTTGAGTGAGAGTCTAATGATTACTGATGTGAGTGAGGGTGTAATGTTTACTGTTGTGAGGGTGAAATATTTACTGTTGCGAGTGAGGGTGAAATATTTACTGCTGTGAGTGAGGGTGTAACATTTACTGTTGTGAGTGAGGGTGTAATGTTTACTGTTGTAAGTGAAGGTGTAAAACATGTGTGTGTTTAGACACCACATTCCAGTTTATAGCTGACATGTCGAAAAAAGAGCATTATAAACATAAGGAAAACCTAACAAGTGAACAGTTGCCAGATATCAGCTACAGGATGAGACGTCCTGTGGTTATCAAGCAACACAGAGCAACAACAACGCAGATCTGGACCTGGCTTAGTGTATATCGTTTCTCTCGGGTGACTAGTTATATACCAAAGAGATATTACAGACACGCTGATGGAGGGTAAACTCCTGAATGTGTGTGTAATCCTATGTGGCTGCTGGGATTGGCCATCCTCCGCGTCTCTGCCACAGCTCGCATCACCCATCAACCCCGCAACACCTCTGTACTCCTCTTGGCTGCAACAGTATTCACTAAGTACCAGTCCACGACTACCGCACTCCTCGCTAACTACCAGCCCAGGACTACATCAGTCTCCGCTAACTACCAGCCCAGGACTACAACAGTCCCCACTAACTACCAGGCCAGGACCAGCCCGCTCCCCCAAGCAACACCCACCACTGGTCTCCACCAGAGATGTGCCACTAACAGGAAACACACCGATTGGTGAGACACAGTCATCGGGGCAGAATCCCTTACAACCAATTGTGTCACATTTATATCCCAACACGACCCTTCTGCGGAGGAAAAAGAGGATGGACTGTTTTAGTGAAGGTGTTCGTGTCAGTAATAATTTAAAGGAAGTTATGAAGACCGACCGACAAAGTGGTACTCTTTACTTTTATCCCGAGGATGACTTTGAGTTTGTACGTATTATACTGACAGTAACTCATGGTGAACAAGACGGAGTGTTTAACAAAGGTGACCTTTGTGTCAAGGAAACACAACGCTGGTATACTCTTGCGTTTAGTACTTATGAGGCTCTTCCTGGGGCTATTAAATGGGGAATTATGGTCAAAGTAGATAATTGTATTAATCATTCGCCAACATCTTACTTGTATTATCTAAATTGGTTTTATCACATGAGGGTAGAGGCTAAGGGGTCGTCTTACTGGAGCACCAGAGCCCCAGGTTCAGACTGCCTCAACCCGCTCCCCGACCACACCACCGCTGGGGGACAGCCTGGAGCGCCTGTGGCAACACTCCCCTCAGCTGCTGACGACACCACCGCTGGGGGAGAGTCTGGGGCGCCTGTGGCACCACTCCCTTCAGCTGCTGACGACACCACCGCTGGGGGAGAGTCTGGGGCGCCTGTGTCAACACTCACCTCAGCTGCTGACGACACCACCGCTGGGGGAGAGTCTGGGGCGCCTGTGGCAACACTCCCCTCAGCTGCTGACGACACCCAGACGCTCGTTGATCATACAATACTTCCTGTTGTCGTACTGACCATTGTCTCCACTGTGGATCTCGTTATTGTCGTCATTTGGTGTCGCAGCCGAAGTAAGCAAACCCATTTGTTATAATTCACTTGATATACCCTCAAATGTTATTACCAGTGAAAGGGTTAATGATTCGTAAAAATATAGTTTGCTGGTAGGTGTTGCGTACTAAGATAAATTGGCGATAATATTCAAGTAAAAAATATATTCAAAGAGCTTAAGCACTTAGAAGTAGTGAACATAGAAGGGAATATTTGCCACAGCATATATACCCTTATGTATATAATGATTATGGACTCGTGGTATAATTGTGGGTCTAACTCCTGCTTCAATCCGAGTTGCGTTCAGTAATGTAGTTGTCAGTAACGAGAGGTTAGGTTCATTATATATATTCCGATATTATGACAGTTAATTGTTAATAGCCATCTCGCTCTTATATTGAGGGTGTTCTGATTCTCTACAGTGTCTTGAGGGTGTTCTGATTATCTACAGTGTCTTGAGGGTGTTCTGATTCCTACAGTGTCTTGACTGTGTTCTGATTATCTACAGTGGAAAGGCAGGCAGGAAGGTTGGGAGGCAGGGATGCATTCAGGAAGGTAGGCAGGAAAGCAGACAAGAAGGTAGGAATGAAGGTAGGCAGGAATTCAAAGAACAGAGGAAAACAGGAATAGGTGCAACAGAGTTGGGAACGAATACCTAAATATAAGAAGAGTATCGGAAATAAATTGAGAGAACGATATTGATATCAAAGCAAAGAAACCACCAAAACAACTACATAGTCATATAAGAAGGAAAATGACAGTGGATGACTAAGTGACACAACTACGGATAACGGGAGGAATACATGCAGAAAGTGATAAGGAGATCTGCGAGGTACTGAACACTGGTTTCCTCGGAGTGTTCACAACCCAGTCTGAGCAGCTCCCATTGTTAGAAGAGGAGATGACCCTTAATGAGAGACTGCTGTGTGTGAGGATGTAATATTTACTGCTGCAAGTGAGAGTTTAATATTCCGTTGTGTATTTGTAAGAGTTGCCATTTGTACTACCATTGTATTTACTAATTTTATCAAATTAAATTGGTAAGAACACATAACTAATCAGATAACTGTTCCAGAAGGCCGCACCGGCAGGCTTGGCATTCCTCCAGCGTCACGGACTCATCCTCCAGAAGCCTCAGACAACCCAATGTATGACGAGGTCAGGATCTAGGCGGAGCTACGATCCTCCAGGATTTCCACCAGATCCAGTATGAGGTCAGGATCTGGGCGAAGCAGCCGGACAGTTGACGGTCGCCCCACACCGGGGACAACACCGATAGCGGCGCTGCCCCCCGCGTCCCCTGGCGGGAGGCCCGGCTCCTCCTTGCTATACAATGGTAACACTGTATTAATGAGTCCCGGATATATGGATAACACTATCGCTGTATAGTGTTAGTCCAGAATTTCCCCACAGAATTGTCCCCATTCTTGTCCAGAATTTCAAATTCTCTCCCGCCTTCCTTCCCCAACCTTCTCCAAGGCCTTTGGACATCGAAGTTAAGCATCGCAGGAACTAAGGAACTAAGGTTTTCTGCAGCTGCTTAATTCAATATTGATATCTCAACACCTCCAACAACTGACAGTTATTAATCGTCGTCAGATGTTTATCTTCATAATTGAAATTATGATCGTTATCATAAATTTAAAAATTGTGTTTAATGATGTTGCTGATATTGTTATGATGATAATTATCATTATTGTTTGTTTTAAAGTGACAGCAATTGTCTGAAGTCAGTACAGAGACTTCCGCCAGTTGAAAATGTTATGTATTAGTGATCCTTGTTTAGGAACAATGCTTGTTATCAAGTACAGTATCATATTCTTACCTTTCGGTGACTACGGGGAAGTGAGGTCTTTCTTTTCATGCCCCGAGAACCAGCCTTGTTGTACCAGTTGCGTTAAAGCTTCGCTATTCTATCTTTGTCGAACCTTTCCTTAAAGTTATGGATGGAGGCGGTTTCCACAACTCTTGGTATATTCCGCTTGTTGACCTCCCGTACAGGGTCGAGTACTTCCTTATATTTCTTCGACTCATTTGTGACTCCAGCTTCCACTTGTGTTCTCTTGTCCCACTTTCTCTAAACTTAGAGGCTGTCCTTGTCCACCTTGTCTATTCCCCTCAGTATCTTGTACGTTGTTACCATATCTGCTCTATTTCTTCTGTCTTCCAAGGTTGTGAGATCCAGTTCCTTCAGCCTATCATCATAACTTAACCCTCTAAGCTCTGGCAATAATCTAGTAGCAAACCTCTGCACTTTTTCGATTATAGTTGTATGTTTCACAAGGTATGGATGCCAAGCAGGTGCTGCATATTCCAGTATTGAGCTAACAAAAGCTGTGTAGATTGCTTTGAACGCGCCCTGACTTAAGTTACTAAACGACGTTCTAATGTTTGCCAGCGTCTCATATGCTGCTGATGTCACCCTGCCTGTGTGTGCCTCTGGTGTTAGTGATGGAATTATATCCACTCCCAAATTTCTTTCTCTCACATTCCTGCAATTGCCTTCCATTAATGGTGTAGACACCTTCTGGTCTTCTTTCTTTCTTTCTTCCTTCCCCATCTTCATTGCCTTATACTTATTGGGACTGAACTCCATCAACCACTTGCTTGTCAATTTATGGATTTTGTTATACTGCAATCCTCCTCTATTTTCACATTCCTCATTATTTTGGCATCGTCTGCAAATATTGACATGTACGAGGTCACTCCCTCAGGTAGATCATTAGCATAAATTAGCAACAGTAGTTGTCCCAGGACCGATCCTCTGGGGATCCCACCTGTTACATTCCTCCAGCTGGAGACCTCGCCTCTCACTGTGACTCGTTATCTTCTGTCCTTCAGGTATTCCCTTATCCAGATTAATGTTTTCCCAATTATCCCAGCTTTCTTCTAAATCTTGTACACGAGCCTTTCACGAGGAACAGTATCAAATGTCTTTTGACAGTCTAGGAAAATGCAATCTACCCAGCCTACTTTTTCTTGTCGTATTCTAGTAACCTTGTCGTAGAACTCGTTCAAGTTTGTCAGGCATGACTTTCCCCTTTTAAATCCATGCTGCCATTCTATTACAAATTTCATCATCTCTCGATGCTCCACTATTCTTGACCTGATCACTCTCTCAGCACTTCGCAAGGAATACTTGTCAGTGACACTGGTCTGTAATTTAGTGCCTCCTCTCTGTCCGCCTTTCTTGAATATTGGAACTACGTGTGTCTTATTCCATAACTCTATAAGAATTTTAGAATTATGGGAATATCAATGGTGTTACAGTGTATGTGCCTTATTTAATTACTCATTAATCATATACCTAACATCTTGTGGTGTTATTTGTGTTTTACAGTTACTCATTGATCACCTAACTGCCATCTTGTAGAGTTATATATAGTTTCCTAATTACTCGCTGATTACTGAGGCAGTACCATATGTTATATAATTACTCACTAGTCATTGAACTACATCATGAAGTGTTTTATAATTTTTTTTAATTACTCTTTGATTAACATAGAGAAGCAGCAGTTGAACCAATTTGTAGAACAAATTAATGTACAAATTATGTTATTCAAATTTATTGTACATAAAATATTGTTAATATGTTGCACAAATTCAACTGCACATTAACGTTGTTGTTGTTTAGATTCAGCTACTCGGAACTAAAGTTGCAAGTAGCACGGGCTATAGCGAGCCCAAAGTGGACTTATAACTCGATCGTTAGGTATCACATTTCTTGCTGAAGACTGCTGACATTATTAATAATTTCTGTTTTTATAATACTGTATAGAATATAAAATTGTATATTGTATAAACAATTTTAACAAAAAAGGTCTGAATTCTCAAGATATCATTATGCAATAAAATATTAAGATTTAATGTTTTTGAATTTTCTTTACAGTTGAAATTAGGCTACAGTATACATATTGGTTCAAGGTATACAAGAGGCTTATCCTGTACTGAACCAGAGTGTCCCCTGGAACGAATCCTGAGCTGAGTTACATATTCCTGTGAGGTGATTCATCATCTTTGTGTTCGTGTGAAATGCTACATCATTTTCGAGTGAGTGGTACAAGTGACGTCACTTGTACCTCACTTGTGCGTCTGGAAACAAGTGATGAACAACGCAGCTGCGTTGGGTGGTGCTGTACATTTTGATAAGGCAATATACTCACTCACAGGATGAGTGGCGTTACCCTATAAACTCGCTCTTCGGAACAGAACAAACAAATCATATACGAATGAGGTGATTCATCACATCCTGTAGCGCCCTTCCTGTGAGCTCAAAGTCCTGCTGTACCCTGGCCAGGAAGTCCGTCTCTGTATTGTCGCCTTTCTTGTATGTCGACATGATTTGTCGTCTCTCACTCCCTCTTGTGTGTGTGTACTCACCTATTTGTACTCACCTATTTGTGTCTGCAATATCGAACATTGACTCTTGGATTCCACCTTTCGGGCATCGGTTGTTTACAGCAATGACTATGGTCCTATTTTCTATCATACCTAGTTTTTAAATTATGAGTAGTATTTGCTTCCACAACCTGTTCCTGAAGTGCATTCCATTTTCCCACTATTCTCACGCTAAAAGAAAACTTCCTAACATCCCTGTGACTCCTCTGAGTTTCCAGCTTCCACCCATGTCCCCTCGTTCTGTTACTATTCCGTGTGAACATTTCGTCTATGTCCACTCTGTCAATCCTCTGAGTATTTTATACGTTCCTATCATGTCCCCCCTCTCCCTTCTTCTTTCTAGTGTCGTAAGGCACAGTTCCCTCAGGCGCTCCTCATACCCCATCCCTCGTAGCTCTGGGACGAGTCTCGTTGCAAACCTCTGAACCTTTTTCAGTTTCCTTATATGCTTCTTCAGATGGGGACTCCATGATGAGGCGGCATACTCTAAGACTGGCCTCATGCAGGCAGTGTAAATAAATTAAGAACCCTAAAGGCCTACTTACTTAGGTTTCTGAATGATGTTCTGACTTTTGCCAGTGTAGAGTACGCTGCTGTCGTTATCCTATTTATATGTGCTTCAGGAGACAGATTAGGTGTTACGTCCACGCCCAGGTCTTTTTCTCGCGTCGTCACAGGTAAGCAGTTCCCCTTCATTGTGTACTGTTCCTCTGGTCTCCTATCACCTAGTTCCATTTCCATAACTTTACATTTGCTCGTGTTGAACTACAGTAGCCATTTCTCTGACCATCTCTGCAACCTGTTCAAGTCCTCTTGGAGGATCCTGCAATCCTCATCTGTCACAATTCTTCTCATCAACTTTGCGTCATCCGCGAACATCGACATGTAGGACTCTACTCCTGTAAACATGTCGGTAACATATATTAGAAATAGAATAAGTCCCAGCATCGATCCTTGTGGTACTGCACTCGTTACTGTTCGCCAATCGGACTTCTCGCCCCTTACCGTAACTCTTTGGCTCCTTCCTGTTAGGTAGTTCCTTATCCATGCTAGGACCTTTCCTCCCACCCACGCCTGCCTCTCGAGTTTGAACAGCAGTCTCATGTGCGGTATTGTATGAAAGGCTTTTTGGCAGTGCAGAAATATGTAATCTGCCCAACCATCTCTGTCCTGTCTTATCCTCGTTATTTTATCATAGAATTCCAAAAGGTTTGTTAGGTACGATTTCCCTTTCCAGAACCCATGTTGATGTTTGTTCACAAACCTAACGTTTTCCAGGTGTGCAACCAGTCGTAGCCTAATTATTCTTTCTAGTATTTTATAGGGGATGCTTGTCAGTGATACAGGTCTAAAGTTAAGTGCCTCCTCCCTATCGCCTTTCTTGATGATCGGTACGACATTTGCCTTCTTCTAGCAACTGGGCAATTCTCCCGACATAAGTGACTCATTAAAAATCATTGCCAGAGGCACGCTGAGGGCCTGCGCTGCTTCTTTTAGTATCCACGGTGATACTTTGTCTGGCCCAACCGCGTTAGTTGCATCCAGTGTTGTCAACTGTCTCATTATCTCCTCTGCTGTCACCTCTATATCTGATAGTCTTTCATCTAGGGTAATCCCTTCTAACAATGTGAGCTGCTCAGGCTCGGTAGTGAACACTCCATGGAAACTGGCATTCAGTGCCTCGCAGATTTCCTTGTCACTTTCAGTATATGCCCCCTCTGTTTTCCTTAGTCTTGTCACTTGGTCGTTCACCAACATTTTTTTTCTTATATGGCTGTGTGGTGACTTAGGTTGCTTTTTTGCTTTCATCGCAATATCGTTCTCATAGTCCCTTTCCGATGTTCGTCTTATGTTAATGTAATCGTTCCTAGCTCTGTTGCATCTGATCCTGTTGTCCTTTGTCCTTTGTCTTCTGTACTTCCTCCACTTCCGCCTGCTGGCCATTTTTGCTTCCTGGCACTGTCTATTAAACCATGGGTTAGTATATGCCCTTATTTTTCTCTTTACTGTTGGTATAAATCTCTCTTCGGCCTCCTGGTATTTCTGTATGACTAGGTCCATCATATCTTGAACTCTTTTTCCTCAAATTTCTTCCTCCCACTGCACTTCTCCCAGATAGTCCCTTATCATCCTATAGTCCCCTTTCCTGTAGTCAACTCTCCTTTCCCAGACCTCTTGTGTGTGTGTGTGTGTGTGTGTGTGTGTGTGTGTGTGTGTGTGTGTGTGTGTGTGTGTGTGTGTGTGTATGTGTGTGTGTGTGTGTGTGTGTGTGTGTGTGTGTGTGTGTGTGTGTGTGTGTGTGTGTGTGTGTGTGTGTGTGTGTGTGTGTGTGTGTGTGTATGTGTGTGTGTGTGTGTGTGCACTCACCTAGTTGTACTCACCTAGTTGTGTTTGAGGGGGTTGAGCTCTGGCTCTTTGGTCCCGCCTCTCAACCGTCAATCAACAGGTGTACAGATTCCTGAGCCTATCGAGCTCTATCATATCTACACTTGAAACTGTGTATGGAGTCAGCCTCCACCACATCACTTCCTAATGCATTCCATTTGTCAACCACTCTGACACTAAAAAAGTTCTTTCTAATATCTCTGTGGCTCATTTGGGCACTCAGTTTCCACCTGTGTCCCCTTGTGCATGTTCCCCTTGTGTTAAATAGACTGTCTTTATCTACCCTATCAATTCCCTTCAGAATCTTGAATGTGGTGATCATGTCCCCCCTAACTCTTCTGTCTTCCAGCGAAGTGAGGTTTAATTCCCGTAGTATCTCCTCGTAGCTCATACCTCTCAGCTCGGGTACTAGTCTGGTGGCAAACCTTTGAACCTTTTCCAGTGTGTGTGTGTGTGTGTGTGTGTGTGTGTGTGTGTGTGTGTGTGTGTGTGTGTGTGTGTGTGTGTGTGTGTGTGTGTGTGTGTGTGTGTGTGTGTGTGTGCGTGTGTGAAGATTGGGGTGCCGTAAAAGCGAGCAAGACAAGCATAAAAGACAACACAGTAAGAAACGAACAGTTGACGGATAGGTTACACGAAGAGACGTCTTGTGAGCTGGACCCTGTTTAGTGTATCTCAGGGCTTTCTGACGACTGGGTATACCAAGAGAAACTATTAAAAGTCTCTGATGGAAGGGACGCTCCAGAAAGTGTGCGTGATTCTATGGGGGTACTGGACGATGGGCATAGTCTTGCGGGACTATATTCCATCTTCTGCGTCTCTGGCACTGCTCACATCACACATTAACCACACAACACCTCTGCACTCCACTTGGCTACAGCAGTCTTCGCTAATTATCAGCCCAAGACTACAGCAGTCCCCACTAACTACCAGCCCAGGACTACAGCAGTCCCTGTTAACTACCAGCCCAGGACTACAGCAGTCCCTGTTAACTACCAGCCCAGGACTACAGCAGTCCCTGTTAACTACCAGCCCAGGACTACAGCAGTCCCCACTAACTACCAGCCCAGGACTACAACAGTCCCTGCTAACTACCAGCCCAGGACTACAGCAGTCCCTGTTAACTACCAGCCCAGGACTACAGCAGTCCCTGTTAACTACCAGCCCAGGACTACAGCAGTCCCTGTTAACTACCAGCCCAGGACTACAGCAGTCCCCACTAACTACCAGCGAAGGACTACAGCAGTCCCCACTAACTACCTGCCAAGGACTACAGCAGTCCCTGTTAACTACCAGCCCAGGATTACAGCAGCCCCTGCTAACTACCAGCCCAGGACTACAGCAGTCCCTGTTAACTACCAGCCCAGGACTACAGCAGTCCCTGTTAACTACCAGCCCAGGACTACAGCAGTCCCTGTTAACTACCAGCCCAGGACTACAGCAGTCCCCACTAACTACCAGCGAAGGACTACAGCAGTCCCCACTAACTACCTGCCAAGGACTACAGCAGTCCCCGTTAACTACCAGCCCAGGATTACAGCAGCCCCTGCTAACTACCAGCCCAGGACAACAGCAGTCCCTGTTAACTACCAGCCCAGGACTACAGCAGTCCCCACTAACTACCAACCCAGGACTACAGCAGTCCCCACTAACTACCAGCCCAGGACTACAGCAGTCCCTGTTAACTACCAGCCCAGGACTACAGCAGCCCCTGCTACCTACCAGCCCAGGACTACAGCTGTCCCTGCTAACTACCAGCCCAGGACTTCAGTTGTCCCCGTTAACTATCAGCCCAGGACGACATCAGCCCCCGCTAACGACCAGCCCAGGACCAGCCCGCTCCCCCAGCCAACACCCACCACTGGTCTCCACCAGAGATGTCCTACTAACAGGAAACACACCGATGGGTGAGACACAGTCCGCGGGGCAGAATCCCTTACAACCAATTGTGTCACATTTATATCCCGACATGACCCTTCTGCGGAGGAAAAAGAGGAATGACTGTTTTAGTGAAGCTGTTCGTGTCAGTAATAATTTAAAGGAAGTTATGAAGACCGACCAACAAAGTGGTACTCTTTACTTTTATCCCGAGGATGACTTTGAGTTTGTACGTATTATACTGACAGTAACTCATGGTGAACAAGACGGAGTGTTTAACAAAGAAGACCTTTGTATCAAGGACAAACGTCGCTGGTATACCTTTGAGTTTGGTGCTGGTGTTCATTACAGTCCGTTTAATTACAAAACATGGGGAATTAATGTAAAAGTAAATACCTGTAAAAACAAATCACCAATAGAGTACTTGTACGGGGCGAACTGGTTTCATCACATGAGGGTAGTGACTAAGGGGTCGTCTTACTGGAGCACCAGAATACCAGGTCCAGACTGCCTCAACCCGCTCCACAACCACACCACCGCTGGGGGAGAGCCTGGGGCGCCTGTGTCAACACTTCCCTCAGTTGTCCACAACACCCAGGCGCTCGTTGACTGTACAATACTGCCTGTTGTCGTACTGACTTTGTCTTCACTGTGGATCTCGTTATTGTCGTCATTTGGTGTCGCAGCCGAAGTAAGCAAACCCATTTGTTATAATTCATTTGATATACCTTCAAATGTTATTGCCAGTGAAGGCGTGCATGATTCGTAAAAGTATCGTTGGCTTTTAGGTGTTACTAAGGTAAATAGGCGATAATATTCAAGTAAAAAAATAAAGCATGTAAATGTAATGAAGCACTTAGAAGTACTGAACATAAAAGGGAATATTTACCACAGCATAAATATACCCTTATGTATAAAATGATTATGGACTCGTGGTATAATTGTGGATCTAACTCCCGCTTCAATCCGAGTTGTGTTCAGTAATGTATTTGTCAGTAACGAGAGCTTATGTTCATCATATATATTCCAATATTATGACAATTAATTGTTAACAGCCATCTCGCTATTTTATTGAGGGTGTTCTGATTCCCTACAGCATCATGAAGTTCAGGTTCAGAAACTTTATTCATAGCTTTTTCTCACAAATCGTTAAACTCACACCTACACTTTTCCTGTAGAGCGAGTTATGGTTTACGTGTAAATGCTAAATATAATATTAACTAGATGAGGTACCAGGCGGTGCCCGGGTTCACCAGTGCCCAGGTCTCCTCCACACTCCCTCTACATCTTCACTTCACACACTCTCCCCGTTTCCCCCTATCACTGTAACTATTTTCAAAACACGCTGCCCTTATCACTGTAAACATCTTCACACCATCTCTATTGCCCCGCCCCCACACTCTTCCCATCTCCCTTACACATGCCACAGGCTCCCCCCCCCTCAAACATTCCCTGTTCCTTCTATCTACACCCTCCCCTTCTCCCCCCCCCTATCCTTTTCTCCCACCCCAGCACATACCATACCCATGTGCCCCCGCAGCTCACACCTTCTCTGTCTTCCCACTAGAACACACCCTCCCTTGCCCTCCCCTAGTACATATTCCCTCTCCCAAAGCACGCAATTTCAACCCCACCTCACCCCAGCCCGTTCTCCTAAGGTTTCCCAACGTCGAGAAAACGGTCAATTTAAAGTGTCCTCTCCCAACCTACCAGAGAACCCAAAACAGAAAATGGAACAGTACGTTATTTTCGCAAGCCACTTCGATTTTCTAGTACGACAATTTTTGGCCTTATGTAACACTTACGAGCAAAAAGCGACATTCTTTGTCGGAGGACAGGTGCTCACCCAGCAAACAGGCACAACAAGCATAGTAGGCTGAGCATAAAGAGATAGACCTCACTCCCCCGTAGTCACTGATAGGTAAGTATACACTCCCCTTCTTCCCTTACAACACATACCCCACCAATATTGTTTAGTTGCTTCAACGTTACTGTAAAATTCTTCAAAGTTGTGCCAACGATCTATCTGATGTTGCAGGAACATAAATGTGTGCAGTTGTAGATAGGTTGCCAGAACTTTCTAAACCAATATTGTCCATACAAAATTAGACAACAACTATGGCAACTTTTAAGTTTGCCTCAAAGTTATACAAGTCATTGCCTCAAAGCATGCAAATAAAAAACTATATATAAATGTTTAACAAAAATCAAGCAATAATTGTTGCATAATAAAGTATTACTCAAGTTACATTTGTATTTTAATTGTTGAAATAATACAGAAATAGGATTATGACCATTACATATCAAGTGCAAAGAGGGCATGCATAGAGGCACCCTGGAAGATGGCAGTCAAGCAGGCTGTTAGCCAGGAAGGCAGAATAGGTGATGAGGAGGCATGTGAGTATGCAGGCAAGACGACAGGAAAGCAGGTATGACGGCAAGCAGGCATTAAGGCAAGCAGGTATGTTGCACACATAAAGGCAGACAGAATGGAAGGAATGCAGGCAAGCAGTTTTAACAGAAAGGTAGATAGAGAGGCAAGCAGGCAGGAAGGTAGTGAGGCAGGGATACATTCAGGAAGGTAGGCAGGAAAGCAGACAAGAAGGCAGGAATGAAAGTAAGCAGGAAATCAAAGATCAGAGGAAAACAGGAATAGATGCAACAAAGCTGGGAACGAATACATAAATATAAGAAGAGTATCGGAAATAAATTGAGAGAACGATATTGATATCAAAGCAAAGAAATCACCAGAACAACTACATTGTCATGTAAGAAGGAAAATGACAGTGGATGACTAAGTGACACAACTACGGATAACGGGAGGAATACATACAGAAAGTGATAAAGAGATCTGCGATGTACTGAACACTGGTTTCCACGGAGTGTTCACAACCTAGTTTGAGCAGCTCCCATTGTTAGAAGAGGAGATGACCCTTAATGAGAGACTGCTGTGTGTGAGGATGTAATGTTTACTGTTGTGAGTGAGGGTGTAATGTTTACTGTTGTGAGTGAGAGTGTAATGTTTACTGCTGTGAGTGAAGTAAAACACAAGTATGTTTAGGCACCACATTCCAGTTTATAGCTGACATGCCGAAAAAGGGAGTATTATAAACATTAGGAAAACACACTGAGAAATGAACAGTTGACAGATATCAGTTTCAGGATGAGACGTCCTGTGGGTTATCAAGCAATACAGAGCAACAACAACGCAAATCTGGACCTCGCTTAGTGTATCTCGCTTCTCTCGAGCGACTAGTTATATACCAACAGATATTACTGACACGCTGATGGAGGGTAAACTCCTGAATGTGTGTGTAATCCTATGCGGCTGCTGGGCTTGGCCATCCTCCGTGTCTCTGCTACAGCTCGCATCACCCGTCAACCCCGCAACACCTCCACACTCCTCTTGGCTGCATCAGTCTTCGCTAACAAACAGTCCACGACTACAGCAGTTCCCGCTAACTACCAGCCCAGGACTGCATCAGTCATCGCTAACTACCAGTCCTGGACTACAGCAGTCCCTGCTAACTACCAGCCCAGGACTGCATCAGTCATCGCTAACTACCAGCCCTGGACTACAGCAGTCCCCAATAACTACCAGCCCAGGACTACAGCAGTCCCTGCTAACTACCAGCCCAGGACTGCATCAGTCATCGCTAACTACCAGCCCTGGACTACAGCAGTCCCCACTAACTACCAGCCCAGGACTACAGCAGTCCCTGCTAACTACCAACCTTGAACTACAGCAGTCCCCACTAACTACCAGCCCAGGACTACAGCAGTCCCTGCTAACTACCAACCCAGGACTGCAGCAGTCCCCGCTAACTACCAGCCCAGGGCCAGCCCGCTCCCCCAGGCAACACCCACCACTGGTCTCCAACAGAGATGTGCCACTAACAGGAAACACACCGATGGGTGAGACACAGTCCTCGGGGCAGAATCCCTTACAACCAATTGTGTCACACTTACATCCCGACATGACCCTTCTGCGGAGGAAAAAGAGGAAGGACTGTTTTAGTGAAGCTGTTCGTGTCAGTAATAATTTAAAGGAAGTTATGAAGACCGACCAACAAAATGGTACTCTTTACTTTTATCCCGAGGATGACTTTGAGTTTGTACGTTTTATACTGATAGTAACTCATGGTGAACAAGAAGGAGTGTTTAACAAAGAACACCTTTGTGTCGACGACGGACCTCGCTGGTACACCCTTGAGTTTAGTGCTGGTCATTATCACATACCGCAGAAAGTTGATACATGGGGAATTTATGTCAAAGTAGATAACTGTAAAAACAAATCACCAATAGATTACTTGCACTGGGCGAACAGGTTTTATCACATGAGGGTAGTGGCTAAGGGGTCGTCTTACTGGAGCACCAGAGCCCCAGGTCCAGACTGCCTCAACCCGTTCCCCGACCACACCACCGCTGGGGGAGAGCCTGGGACGCCTGTGTCAACACTTCCCCCAGCTGCTGACGACACCCAGGCGCTCGTTGAACAGGCGCTCGTTGAACAGGCGCTCGTTGACTGTACAATACTTCCTGTTGTCGTACTGACCATTGTCTTCACTGTGGATCTCGTTATTGTCGTCATTTGGTGTCGCAGCCGAAGTAAGCAAACCAATTTGTTATTATTCACTTGATACCCTCAAATGTTATTTTCAGTGAAGGCGTGCATGATTCGTAAAAGTATCGTTGACTTGTAGGTGTTACTAAGGTAAATTGGCGATAATATTCAAGTAAAAAATATATTCAAAGAGCTTAAGCACTTAGAAGTACTGAACATAGAAGGGAATATTTACTACAGCATAAATATACCCTTATGTATTGAGTAATTATGGACTCCTGGTATAATTGTGCATCTAACTCCCGCTTCAATCCGAGTTGTGTTCAGTAATGTATTTGTTAGTAACGAGAGCTTATGTTTATTATATTTATTTCGATATTATGACAGTTAATTGTTAATAGCCATCTCGCTATTATACTGAGGGTGTTGTGATTTCCTACAGTGTCTTGAGGGTGTTCTGATTCCCTACAGCATCATGAAGATGTTCAGGTTCAGGAACTTTGTTCACAGATTTTTTACACAAATCGTTAAACTCACACCTAAACTTTTTCTGTAGAGTGAGTTATGGTTCATGAGTAAATGCTTAATATAATATTAACTAGATGAGGCACCAGGCGGTGCCCGGGTTCACCAGAGCCCAGGTCTCCTCCACACTCCCTCTACATCTTCGCTTCACACACCCTCCCTGTTTCCCCTTATCACTGTAACTATTTTTTAAAACACACTGCCCTTATCACTGTAAACATCTTCACACTTTCTCTATCCCCCCCCCACACTCTTCCCATCTCCCATACTTACACATGACACCCATCTCACCCCCACAAACCCTCGCTGTTCCTCTTCTGCACACCCTTCCCTTCTCCCCTAACACTCCCCCCCTCTTTCTCGTCTCTCACCCCAGCACCTACCATGTGCTCCCCCAGCTCACACCCTCCCAGTCATCCCCCATCTCACCTTTCTCTCCCCTAGTACATATTCCCTCGCTTAACCAAAGCACTCACTTTCAATCCGATCTCACCCACAGCCCGTCCTCCTAAGGTTTCTCAACGTCAAGAAAACGGTCAATTTATAGGTGTCCTCTCCTAAGCTACCAGAGGACCCAAAACAGAAAACAGAACAGTACGTCATTTTCGCAAGTCACTTCCATTTTCTAGTAAGACAACGTTTGGCCTTATGTAACACTTACGAGCGAAAAGCGACATTCTTTGTAGGAGGACAGGAGCTCATCCAGAAAACAGGAACACCAAGCGTAGTAGGTGCGGCATAAAGAGATAGACCTCACTCCTCTGTAGTCACTGATAGGTAATAATACGCTGGACTTCTTCCCTTACAACACATACCCCACAAACAATTTTTCATTGCTTCAACGTTACTGTTAAGTTCTTGAAAGTTGTGCCAACGTTCTCTCTGATGTTGCAGGAACATCAGTGTGTGCAGTTGTAGATAGGTTGCCAAAACTTTCTAAACCAATATTGTCCATACAAAATTTGAGAATCTATGGCAAATTTTAAGCTTGCCTCAAAGTCATGCATAACTGTTGCATAATAAAGTATTATTCAAGATGCATTTTGTATTTTAATTGTCGAAACAATACAGAAATAGCATCATGACCATTACATATCAGGTGCAATGAAGACATGCGTAGAGGCACCCTGGGAGATGTCCGCAGTCAGGCAGACTGCTAGCCAGGTAGGCAGAATAGGTGATGAGCAGGCATGTATGCATGCAGGCAGGACGACAGGAAAGCAGGTATGAAGGTAAGCAGGCACAAAGGAAGAGAGGAAGGTAATTATGCAGGGATGCATTCAGGAAGGTAGGTAGAAAAGCAGACAAGAAGGTAGGCAAGAAGTCAAAAGACAGAGGAAAACAGTAATAGATGCAACCAAGTTGGGAACGAATACATAAATATATGAAGAGTATCGGAAATAAACTGAGAGAACGATATTGCTATCAAAGCAAACAAACCCCAAAACAACTACATAGTCAGATAAGAAGGAAAATTACAGTGGATGACTAAGTGACACAACTACGGAAAACGGGAGGAATGCATGCAGAAAGTGATACGGAAATTTGCGAGGTGCTGAACACTGGTTTCCATCGAGTATTCACAACCGAGCCTGAGCAGCTCCCAATGTTAGAATAGATGACTCTTGATGAGAGACTGCTGTGAGTGAGAGTTTAATATTCCGTTGTGTATTTGTAAGCGGTGCCATTTTTACTACCATTGTTTTTATTAATTTTAACAAATTATATTGTTAAGAACACATAACTAATCAGGTAACCGTTCCAGAAGGCCGCACCAGCAAGCTTGGCGGACCTCCAGAGTCACTGACTCATCCTTCAGGAGCCTCAGACACCCCAATGTATGACGAGGTCAGGATCTAGGTGGAGCTACGATCCTCCAGGATTTCCACCAGATCCAGTATGAGGTCAGGATCTGGGCGAAGCAGCCAGACAGTTGAGGGTCGCCCCACACCGATGACAACACCGTCAGCGGCGCCGCCCCCCGCGACCCCTGGCGGGAGGCCCGGCTCCTCATTGCTACACAATGGTAACACTGTATTAATGAGTCCCGGATATATGAATAACACTATCGCTGTATAGTGTTAGTCCAGAATTTCCCCACAGAATTGTCCCCATTCTCGTCCAGAATTTCAAATCCTCTTCCTCCTTCCTTCCCCAACCTTCTCCAAGGCCTTTGGACATCGAAGTTAAGCATCGCAAGAACTAAGGAACTAAGGTTTTCTGCAGCTGCTTAATTCAATATTGATATCTCAACACCTCCAACAACTGACAGTTAATCGTCGTCAGATGTTTATCTGAAATAATTTCAATTATGATCATTATCATAAATTTTATAATTCTTTTTCATAATGTTGCTGATATTGTTATGATGATAATTACCATTATTGTTTGTTTTAAAGTGACAGCAATTGTCTGAAGTCAGTACAGAGACTTCCGCCAGTTGAAAATGTTATGTATTAGTGATCCTTGTTTAGGAACAATGCTTGTTATCAAGTATCATGTACTTACATATCAGTGACTACGGGGAAGTGAGATCTAACTCTTTATACCCCATCCCATAGCCTTGTTGTACCCGTTGTGTTAAAGCTTCATTTTACTAACAAACAATACCTTTGTCGAACCTTTCCTTAAAGTTGTGAATGGAGGTGACTTCCACAACTCTTGGTACATTAAACTTGCTGACCTCCCGTACAGGGTCGAGTATTTCCTTATACTTTTTCGACCTATTTGCTCTTGTGTCCTCTTGTCCTACTTTCTCTCATCTTAAAGAGACTGTCTTTGTCCACCTGGTCTATTCCCTTCAGTATCTTGTACGTTGTTATCATGTCTCTTCTGTTTCTTTCCGTCCTTTAAGCTTGTGAGAACCAGTTCCTTCATCCTATTCTCATAAATTAACCCTCTAAGCTCTGGCACTAATCTAGTAGCAAACCCCTGTACTTTTTTTTTACTTCAGCTTATGTTTCACAAGGTGTGGATTCCAGGCAGGTGCTGCATATTTCAGTATTGGTCTAACAAAAGCTTTGTAGATTGCTTTGAATGCGTCCTAATTTCGGTTCCTATACGACATTCTAATGTTTGCAATCCTCATTATTTTGGCATCGTCTGCAAACACTGCCATGTACGAGGTCACTCCCTCGGGTAGATCATTAACATAAATTAGGAACAGTAATGGTCCCAGGCCCGATCCTCGGGGGACGCCACTTGTTACATTTCTCCGTCTAGAGAACTCATCTGTGACTGTCACTCTTTGTCTTCTGTCCTTCAGGTATTCCTTACCTAGTTTAGAGTTTTCGAAATTATCCCAGCTTTCTTCTCCATCTTGTACACGAGCCTTTCACGAGGAACAGTATCAAATGCCTTTTGACAGTCTAGGAAAATGCAATCTACCCAACCTTCACTTTTTTTGTCGTATTCTAGTAACCTTGTCGTAGAACTCGTTCAAGTTTGTCAGGCATGACTTTCCCTTTCTAAATCCATGCTGCCATTATATTACAAAGTTCATCCTCTCTAGATGCTCCACTTTTCTCGTCCTCATTACTCTCTCTAGCATTGTGCAAGGAATACTTGTCAGTGACACTGTTCTGTAATTTAGTGCCTCCTCTCTGTCCCCTTTCTTGAATATTGGAACTACATGTGTCGTTTTCCAAAACTCTGGAAGAATTCCAGAATTATGGAAATATCAATGGTGTTACAGTGTATGTCTCTTATTTAATTACTCATTGATCATATACCAACCATCTTGTGGTGTTATTTATGCTTTACATTTACTCATTGGTCACTTATCTGCCATCTTGTAGAGTTATATATAGTTTCCTAATTACTCACTGATTACTGAGGCAGTACCATGTGGTATGTAATTACTCACTAGTCATTGAACTGCATCATGAAGTGTTTTATGTATTTTGTAATTACTCATTGATTAATTTAGAGAAGCAGTAACTGAACCAATTTGTAAAACAAACCAATGTACAAATTATATTATACAAATTTATTGTACATAAAGTATTGTTCATTTGTTGCACAAATGTAACTGCACATTAACTCGATCGATATTGTTGATTAGATTCAGCAACTCGGAACTAAAGTTCCAAGTAGCACGGGCTATGGCGAGCCCGAAGTGGATTTTTAACTCGATGTTGTTGTTGTTGTTTAAGATTCGTTACTTGGAACAGAAAGTTCCAAGTAGCACGGGCTATGGTGAGCCCGTAGTGGACTTACCTGGCACAGGAGCGGTGCTGTAACTGTTTAACTCGATCGTTAGGTATCACATTTCTTGCTAAAGACTGCTGACATTATTAATAATTTCTGTCTTTTATAATATTGTATAAACAATACAAATGTATATAGTATAAATCATTTTAACAATAAAGGCCTGAATTAAAGATATCATGATGCAATATTAAGATTTAATGTCTTTGAATTTCCTTTATATATGAAATTATGCTACAGTATACATAATGTTTCAAGGTATACAAGAGGCTTAGCCTGTACTGAACCAAAGAGTGTCCCCTGGAATGAATCCTGAGCTGAGATACATATTCGTGTCAGATGCTTGACCATATTCGTGTGAGGTTCTTCTTCGTGTTCGTGTGAAATTCTACATCATTCTGCAGTGAGGTACAAGTGACGTCACTTGTATCTCACGTGTGCGTCTGGATACAAGTGATGAACAACGCAGCTGCGTCTGGGAACAAGTGGCAGGATGAACAACGCAGCTGCGTTGGGTGGTGCTGTACATTTTGATATAACAATATAGTCACTCACAGGGTGAGTGATAAAATTGGGATACAATTGAGCCATTTAGTCACTCACAGGGTGAGTGACGTTGCCCAATAAACTCGCTCTTCGGGATAGAACAAAAAATCATATACGAATGAGGTGATTCATCACATCCTGCAGTGCCCTTCCTGTGAGCTCAGAGTCCTGGTGTATCCTGCCCAGGATCTCCTTCATCCCGTTATTGTGCAGTTGAACTGTTAGAACACATACGTAATGAAACCAGCGAGTCTAAATGGATTCATAGAACAGCCACTCATATTAAAATGATGGGACTGCACGATGTATGTAAAGATGAAAGAGTACAGCACTTCCTTCCACCCTGGCAGATAGTACTCTAGTACTTTTTGACATCCTGACGCCTGCATACCCCACCAAGAAACTGATCACAAACAATCCTCATGCTCAGCTTCTGCTAAATTAAGCACCCTGGAACACATTCACAATATACAAACTAAAAACATCATTACACTGACGGATCACTCGATACAGCTACAGGGAGGGCAGGAAGTGCTGTTATTGCTCATCAGCCACATGGAAGCACAATTCAAAGGAATACAAGAGTTAGTAACTGGGCATCCACACTGCAAGCTGAACTGGTAACAATACTGGTAGCACTCGAAATTATTGACAACATTGAAGTAGACAGCTTAATTATTTCTGACTCTCTTTCCTCACTATTAGTAATAAATAGTTAACAATCTAGTAATAACGTGCTTGTCTCCGAAGCCAGACATAGATATATAAACATACTTAATAATGGGGTAAATATCAAAATGTTGTGAGTTTCTTCTCACATTGGCCCGCAGGAACATGATAAAGTTGACGCCCTTGCTAAAGCTGCAGAAAATAAAGACAGTGTTGGACGGAATCTTGAGTTATCAAATAGGTCCCTTAAAAGTATCATTAGACGAGAACTCTTGGATGAATTTGAAGATAGCAGAACAGTGCAAACTGGAACTAGTAGGTCCATTGTTTATCACAATGAAATGTCTCAAGTAAAACATGTGCATGGGGCAAGTAACAACATCAGCAGACTATCAGACGTTGTCACAGCTCGTATAAAACTTGGTTATAAGTATCTCTGGCAGTTGGGCTTGTAGAGGGATCTAGATGAAGTAAAGTACAGTGTGTGGACAAAGACAAGGACACACTCTAGAACATTACATCTTGGACTGTAATAAAATTGAGCCATTTAGGGATAAATCTAATCTCACGCTGTATGAAATGGTAAATCATCTTATTACTAAGGATAAAATACCTGAAATCCTTGCACTGTATCCATATTTCGCTACCTGTAGATAAACGACATATGAGATTAAGAAACAAGTAGTGTATTGTGAAGACTAATAATAGCAAACAGCAGCTCCCCTATGACTGTAATATCTCCATTGCTCAAACAATTAAATATTAGCGATAAAACCTACCATTAATGTATAATGATTAACTGTAAATATATTGCTATTGAAATAGAACATTCTCTGTAACTAGCTGACATTGTAATTATAAGGTGTGAAGGATAGATGAAATTGTTAATGTAATCATCACCGTTGAGGTCTGATAAACACCTTTCGTGCCCTCTGCAATGCATTTTTACAGGATGAGTAGCTCAGGATCTAATAGCTCGATTCTGCAGACACAAATAGTAAATTTGTGAGACAGAAGATAGGTATAGGATAGGAGACGCAGACTATTATAATGCCCTTCAAACTGATCTGTATAAAATAAGTGCTTAGAGCGACAAATGGCAAGTGGAATTCAATGTTAATAAGTGCCACGTTATGGAACGTGGAATCGGAGAAAATAGACCACACACAACTTACAAATTATGTGGAAAGGAATTACGAGCTCTAATAAAGAACAAGACTTGGGGGTGGTTTAGGATAGTAAGCTGTCGCCAGAGGAACACATAAAGAACATTGTGAGAGAAGCGTGTGCGTCGCTTTCCAACTTCAGACTTGCTTTTAATTATATGGATGGTGAAATACCAAAGAAACTCTTCATGACTTTTTTGAGAACCATATTGGAATATGCAGCAGTTGTATGGTGTCCAAATCTCAAGAAGCACAAAAATAATCCGGAAAAGATACAACGGCATGCTACAAAATGGCTTCCAAAACTGAAAAACAAAAAACAAAAACTGAAACGTCGCTGGAAGACAGAAGAGTTACGGGGAACATGATCACCACATTCAAGATTCTCAAAGGAATTGATAGTGTAGACCAAGACAGTCTACTTAACACAAGGGGGCACACGCACAAGGAGACACAGGCGGAAACTGAGTGCCTGAATGAGCCACAGAGATATTAAAAAGAACTTTTTTAGAGTCAGAGTGGTTGACAAATGGAATGGCAGTGATGTGGTGGAGGCTGACTCCATACACAGTTTCAAGTGTAGATATGATAGAGCCCAATAGGCTCAGGAATCAGTACACCAGTTGATTGAAGATTGAGAGGCGGGACCAAAGAGCCAGAGTTCAACCCCCGCAAGCACAAATAGGTGAGTACACACACACACACAGGGGCCTCTCGGCTAAGTTTTTTTTATTGTTATTTTCTACCACAGACGTGGCCACACATGAGACGTGGCCACACCGAGACGTGGTCTCGGCTGAGTGGATAGCGCTGGGGAGTCGTAATCCTAATGGCCCGGCTTCGATTCCCAGCGGAGGCGGAAACAAATGGAGAAGGTTTCTTTCACCCTGATGTTCCTGCTCACCTAGCAGTAAATAGGTACCTGGGAGTTAGACAGCTGCTACGGCTGCTTTCTTCTATCATTTAGATCCCTATACGAGCCAAACTGCCAGAGAGATTCCATCTGTGTCCAGCCCGTCCTCCAAAAATGGGGAGGTAAATGTAAGAAGACAAATAAGTGCAATTATGTACTATTCATAGCAGTTAGGAATTGTATTTATTTTCACTTAGTATTAAATCGTACTGACAAATATATTGTGAATATTTGAGTTTACCTGAAAAACACAATAGAAAACCACAACCTCACCTAACCGTCTTAGTTTTTGAAGATAATAATTTTATTGCTTCTTAATTACAATTAATACTTAACCAATAGCTATATTGATTTTACAGTTTTATAAAACTAATAAAACAAAACTAAAATATATCAATAAATTGTAAAGTATCTCAGAATATTTTTAAATTTTGTATAAAATCTATATTGTTTAATAAACCTGAAAAAGAAATTCCTGATATTTAAAACTTTTGTATAGCAACTTGAAATTGAAAACTTCATCCTAAAGTTCTGAGTGTCTTAACAGAAAACGAGGAGAATTAAATCTGGGGAGGGAGTTGGGTAAATGTAAGTCCCATAAGCGCAATTATGCACTGTTTATGCCAGTAAGAAAGTGTACTTATTACACTTAATATTAAATCGTACTGTCAATTCGGAGGATGTGTTGCAGTTTGAAGAGGCTCTCCTTGTCTACCTTATCCAGTATTTATTATACGTGCTTGCTGGACCGCGCTGTTAGCTCTTGAACTCCACCTTTCTAAATGTCGTGTGTTTAAGTTAATGTATGTTTGGCTGTACGTGCGCACGCTCTCAAGATTGTGTGTATAAGCGTACATCTACATACACGAGCGTGCAGTCACCACACGCAGTCTGAGAGTAGGACAGAAAAGTACACAATAAGAAGCGGAGAGTTTATGGAGATCAGTAACAGGAAGAGACGTCCTGTTGGCATCAAGCAGAACAGAGCAGGACCCTCTTGCATCATGGTCTAGCGCCTTAGTGTGTCGGGAGCCCCTCTGGCCACCGGTTATACCAACAGTTATAATCAACACTCTCTGATGGAGGGGAAACTCCTGAAGTTAAGTGTGATACTATGGAGGTGTTGGGCGCTGGTCTTAGTCTTGGGGGACCATATTCCATCCTCCGCGTCTCTGCCACAGCTCTCATCAACCATCAACCCCACAACACCTCCCTACTCTTCTTGGCTGCAGCTGTCTTCGCTAACTGTCAACGCAGGACACGAACAGTCTTTGTCAACTTCCAGCCCAGGACTACAGCAGTCCCCATTAACTACCAGCCCAGGACCAGCCCGCTTCCCCAGGCAACACCCACCACTGGTCTCCACCAGAGATGTGCCACTAACAAGAAACACACCGATGGGTGAGACACAGTCCTCGGGGCAGAATACCTTACAACCAGTTGTGACACATTTATATCCCGACATGACCCTTCTGCGGAGGAAAAAGAGGATGGACTGTTTTAACGAAGGTGTTCGTGTCAGTAATAATATTAATGTAGTTATGTACACTGACAAACAAAGCGGCACTCTCTACTTCTACCCAGAAGATGACTTTGATTATGTTCGTATAGTGTTAAGTGTAACCCATGGTAAACAAGACGGGGTGTTTAACAAAGAAGACCTATGCTTCAAGGAGAGACGTCGTTGGTACGCCCTTAAGTTTAGCACTTACTTAAATGCTAGGCCTAACAATGCTGATACGTGGGGAATTATGGTCAAAGTCGATAATTGTACCAAATATTCACCAATAGATTACTGGTACGTATACAACTGGTTTCATAACATTAGGGTAGTGGCCAAAGGCTCGTTTTTCTGCAGCACCAGAGCCCCAGATCCTGACTGCCCCCACCTGTTCCTCGACCACACCGCCGCCGGAGGAAAGCCTGCGTCAACACACCCCTCAGATGCGGACACCACCCAGGCGGGCCTTGGCTACACAGTTCCTCTCTCTCTCCTACTGATCATCGTATTCAGTGTGACTCTCGTTTCTGCTGCCATTTGGTATCGCCAAAGTAAGCAAACCTTTTTCTAATAATTTAGTTTATTTTCTCTCGGGTTATTTTCACCAGTCCAACCAGCGATAATATTTAAGCCTGAATTAGAAATTCAAGTAACACTTAATTGGACAGATGGACAGATGGAAGACAGACAGACGCGGAGAACACCGAGTACCTCTTACTTGTTTATATCATTTTTATGGGCTGTAGAGGTAGACTAGTTATAAAAAGTTATTCTTCCAGGGAGATTTAAAAGGAGTGAGGGTGTAATATTTTCGGGTAATTTGCGGACCATAATAAACTATATCAACTGTATCGAACACACCACTAATAAAATGACTGTTCCAGGAGGCCTGAGCTTCAGTTCCCGCCTATTTTCCGCCTCGCGTACTGAACCTTCAGCATCCTCAGAGAGCCAGATGTATGTTGAGTTCAAGATGTAAGAGAAACGATGCACGATCCTGAGACAGCCCCATCTTAGAAGGGGGTCTGGATCTATAGGGAAAGCTACGGGACAGTTGTGGGATCGTCCCGTCTGACGGCAACAGTGTCTACGGCGCATCTGCTGGCCCCAGCGACTTCTGGCGGGAGGCTCGGCCCATCAATCACTGCTGTGAAAACATCTTATCCGGTTTTACTACGCTTTGTGTTGAGCAGTGGAGAAACACAGTTGTATCGTGCGCTTTGACGGTAATGATGACAGGAGTAATAATAAATGGGTAATATTGAATGTATTAGTGTGTCCTTCTTGAGATGAGTCCTAGATATATGGGTAACACCATCACTGTATTATTATAACCAAGGTTTGTTATATCTCATGGTTTAACCATTTATAGCTCAGCACCTCCAACAACTGACTGTAAATCATCACAAAATATTTATCTTTATAATTTAAGTTACAATCAATGTTTGATCAATGTTTTAAACATAATTATCATGTTTTTAATAATGTTGCTGATATTATTGTGATGATTGGACATTAGTTGTTGCTTTAGATTGCATGCAATTGTCTGCCAATATTGACTAATTCGTTTTGAGTCTGAACCCTGTAGTGTTATATATATTTTTTGGTTAATTATTGGCAACGGTGGACACCAGTTCCTCTACAAAAACTGACGGCCTGGGTGCTGGTCAAAATTAGCAGACCTCGGTCTGTGTCACAGGTCTACGGAAGAAAGGATCTTTGACCTCCTCGGTCCTTGCATTAAATATAAGAGAATCATTAACATTTAATTTTAGTAAATTTATGTTAAATTTCAAATAATACAACATAAATATAATGAAACTAGGAAAATAAATTAATAATAAGTTAAATTTTTTAGTTTCCCTTCAAGAGGGGCAGTATTTCAAAATAGCTGTCATGGAAAATAGAATGACATGTCATTTTATATACACAACTGACACTTAAAATAATAATTTAATGCAAAAGTTATTTCTTTATCAAAATTGATACAGATATTTTGTATCTGTAACTTACACTCTTTAACACGCAGTCCTATTCTAGTTTTTCAAAATTAGAAAAAAAAGAACCGAGGACCGTCGGTATTGGTGTAACATGGACCGTCGGTTATCATTCGGTGCTGCCTGGAAAAAGAACCAACTTCCTTTGTCATAGTTCTCATAGTGAACCGAGTTCCAGGAATACGGTCTCTATGGAACTTGGGTCTGGCCATCTGTACTAATTGGTCAATATAAAGAGCAGTAGTCTTTAGGTATTATTAGTTATATTTCGTCAGGAAAATCATCAGTTGTTGTGACTTCAGAAACTTATTACAATTCTTTTGATTTATAGATTTTTATTATCCTTATCAATAGTATTTAATAAGCACACTGAGACTGAGCATCGTACTTCACCACCACACCATAACTAAGGTTATGCTTCACAGTGCTTCACTAAGGTTATGCTTCACAGTGCTTCACTAAGGTTATGCTTCACAGTGCTTCACTAGGTTATGCTTCACAGTGCTTCACTAAGGTTATGCTTCACAGTGCTTCACTAGGTTATGCTTCACAGTGCTTCACTAGGTTATGCTTCACAGTGCTTCACTAAGGTTATGCTTCACAGTGCTTCACTAAGGTTATGCTTCACAGTGCTTCACTAGGTTATGCTTCACAGTGCTTCACTAAAACACTGCGAATTAAACTTGCATGAATAAAAACATAATAAATATCAGTAGGTAGATTTAAATGACGATTTATTTTGCAAAATAACTTTATTAGTAGCGATTCCAGTTGGGCTTTTGCTGAAGTTAAATGACGTCATTCTGAAAGAGAAATTAAAACTAGGTTTTACTAGAAATGAACCATATGTATTCATACATACATACAGCAGAACACGACTAAGCAGATACCGTTGTCTGCCCGGTTCTATGGCCTCTTTGAGTTGCAACCTCTCTCTCCCTCGATGTAAATCAGTTCCATTTAACAAATATTAACAATAAACGTATTTACTGTAAACTATGTTCGTTACTTCCGGATTAGGCTTAAACATATTTGAGTAATGAGGCAAACGAGTAGTAACTAAGCAAAAGGCTAGAATGTGAAAGATGAACACAATTTAATTTTTCAATACAGACCTATTTAAAATTAATATCAGAGGCATTGTCATGTAACTTACACCTTGCATTGGGGGTAATACACATTATCACTGGCAATAGATTGTGTCATGGATGACTAATAATAAAATTCAATAAGTCATACCATTGTAAATTTTTGTAAAATTACAAAACGTAATAGGGGATGTTAGGCTACTTTTTTTTGTCTCAATAATAATGAAATAATGTTCTCAGCTAAATAGATTGATACCTTCCTGTTAAATTAGGATAAGTAGTCCACTGTCTAATTGGCATTTACTTAAGTCCTTTCCTAAGCCCACAAGGTTACACAATAAGTAATAAGTAATTATCTGAGTAGCAATTGGGGTGCAGCACTGAAGCACAATGGAAACCGTCACTCTCCTTCGTGAACCAAACAGGGCTAAACTGTCTTTCTCTTTCTCAAATTCAATTAGGAAAAACAACGAAAATACCCCCAAAATACTGCTATTTAATTCCGTCATGCAAGCTATACGATCAGTCACTACTGGCAAGTGTAGAGAAGTCAGAAATCAGGCTTCAGAAAGACGAATGATGCCTACCTTATAGGTGGCATGACGCCTGGGACTCTCTAAGGTTCAGGTAAGCCATTCTATATACAGTGCCAACTCGTCTTGTAGTGCTGAATAGAGTATTGAACCTCAGATAGGTTTTTGACCCTCGTTAGGAAACACGGCAGGGAACAATAATCAATAAGTTACTGGTTAGTTTGGGTTGACGTTAAATTCTTTAATCAATTACTAAAGTGATACAGTACAGGGTATATTTTTGTTGTGAAAACTGCATTATACACTGACGTACTCTAGAATATGATGATATGTTGTTGTTGAACAAAACATCACAGATGACCAATGTTGTGTTGCAATTTTTTAGACATCATCTATAAAATCGACATTAGGTTTTCCATAGATGAGGCAGCTGGTGTGAGGGTGTTGCCGCCTGCAAGGGAACTGATGCATTGTTCTTCGACCACCAGACTGCAGTTGCTGCTGCTGCTGTTGATGTTGTTCCTGCTGTTGATGTTGTTCCTGCTGCTGTTACTGCTGATATTGTTGTTACTGCTGCTGATATTGTTCCTGCTGCTGATGTTATTGTTCCTGCTGCTGATGTTGTTGTTCTTACTGTTGTTGCTGCTGATGTTGTTGTCCCTGCTGCTGATGTTGTTCCTGCTGCAGTTGTATTTCTTCAAAGGCTTTCACATGGTTGCTGACATTTTTCTCTCTGTTATGGGTAACATCAAAACTTTAGGTGACAGTAAAAATGGATTAATAATCTTGTTTTGCATCATACAGTAAAATGGAGAGTTTTAAAACGAAAGAATGAGAGAAAGAAATAGGAGACACATCGACGAAGAATAAGGAGAGGACACGATCAAACGAAGATACAAAATATTACAGACTACACGAACTGTACTCAACTGTATTACTGCCTGAAGTGTGCCTTCATGTGTATTTTCTTCAGCCACTAAAGTGCGTCTGCTTCAGTCCCTGAAGTGTGTCTGCTTCGGTTCTTGAAATGTGTCTACTTCAGTCCCTTAAGTGTATCTGCTTCAGTTCTTGAAGTGTGTCTGCTTCGGTCCTTGAAGTGTCTGCCTCAGTCCTTCAAGTATTCACCTAGTTGTGCTTGCGGGGGTTTAGCTCAGCTCTTTCGGCCCGCCTCTCAACTGTCAATCAACTGTAACTAACTAGCTGGAGGCCTGGTCGAGGACCGGGCCGCGGGGACACTAAAGCCCCGAAATCATCTCAAGATAACTACTAACTATTTTTTTCACACACACACATACACACACATCCAGGAAGCAGCTCCGTAACAGCTGTCTAACTCCCAGGTACCTATTTACTGCTAGGTAACAGGGGCATCAGGGGTGAAAGAAACTTTGCCCATTTGTTTCTGCCTGGTCCGGGAATCGAACCCGGGCCACAGAATTACGAGTCCTGCGCGCTGTCCGCTCAGCTACCAGACCCCCCCCTACTTCAGTGTGTCTGCCTCAGTCCTTGAAGTGAATCTGACCCAATTCTTGAAGTGTATCTGCTTCAATTCAACTATATCTGCCTAGTCAGTAAAAAGCTTCTGCCTTAGTCCTTCAAGTGTGTCTGTATCATTTCTTGAAGTGCATCTGCCTCAGTCCTTCAAGTGCGTCTGCCCTTGTTCTTGTGTATTTGTCTCAGTTCTTGTATATCTGCCTCAGTTCTTGAAGTGTGTCTGCGTTAGTTCTTGAAGTGTTTCTGCCTCAATCACTCAGGTACATTTGCCTCAGTCGCTGATATTCACTAGGCTGACATTGTACACTGATTTTAATCAAGCCGACACTGTCCTCTGGTGTGAAACAGGTTGACGCTGTCCGCTGGAATCTAATTTAGCTGATACTGTACAATGGTGTTCCCAAGGATGACACTGACCACTAAGCTGACACAATCCACTCGTCTGAAAATGTCCAACGATGCCCACTTTTCTGATATTGTCTCCTGGTGTCCACTATGCTGACACTCCATGGTGTCCAATAGGCTACTACAGACCACTGGGACAATTAAGACATAAGTTGCCTGACATGTGTCCATATATTTGAGTATGCACATGATAAGGAATAATGTCTGTTACTGGACTCCTGGTTCGACGAGCGGACATCTGAACACTGATCTTCCTGGAACATGCAATTTTAGCCATTGGGTCTCCATAATGTCAGACAGTCCTCTTCAACGTCTCAGATGATACAACGCCTAGCGCACGTATCGTCTGGGATCATATGAAAGATGATTGATTTTAACCGTTTTTAACCGATTTTAACCGTCCAACCCGGCTGGATTTTCTGGCGCCGGGTTGGCTGAGAGGTGTCGGGAGTTGGCGAGTCTTGATGGATTCCTGTTGTGCCCTCGGAATGTAGTGAGTGGCTGGTTACTACTCTGTCGGAAGTCAGTGGATCACATTTTTGTTTGTGTTCGACTGGAGTTGAGTTTATGATGGCCAATTGCTATTCTGCCGTTCGGTTACGACTTTGCTCGACTAACCAGAGACCACAGGACACCTGACGCCTTATCGTCTGGGGTTACTGGGTGACGGTTTTCCGTGTGGGGTGGTGATACATCTCTCGCTTTCCTCGGGGGACTCCAGGGGCTCGCGAAACATCTATCTAACAGATTGTTTAACTGCTGCAAGGCACAATAGTTTAGCAACGTTTACATAGTCGCAAGGCTTTGTGTTTTACCCTACATGGGAGAGCCGGGGCACATCCGGTGCTTTTGTCGTAGCGGCCTCTAAATCAACAACAACAATGTCTATTACGACGTGTTCGTTAGGCTGTCTGAACTGACCCTTAAGCATTTATTATATTAAATATCCGAAATAAAAATGTTGTGTCTCATCTTGAGTGTTACTGAGGTGTGTGTGGGCGTGACGGTAGACAGTCTGGGCGTGACGGTAGACAGAGTGCGTGACGGAAGGTCAGAGAGTCTGGGCTTGAAAGGTCACGCAAGACATGCTGTGGGGGGACGTTTCCGTGTATAGAGCTGTCACTCTGCATAGTGTTAATGAAAAGACAATCCAGATCATCAGTCATCTTCAATTTCCTGACGAGGCTGATGAAAGTGTCCAGGCTTGTGTCAGCCAGCAAGACCTGGTCGTCAGACACAGGCTTGCGTCAGCCAGCAAGACCTGGTCGTCAGACACAGGCTTGCGTCAGCCAGCAAGACATGGTCATCAGACACAGGCTGTGTCAGCCAGCAAGACCTGGTCGTCAGACACAGGCTTGCGTCAGCCAGCAAGACCTGGTCATCAGACACAGGCTTGCATCAGCACACCCACACCTAAAGTGGGTTCACCCTGGATGGTGCCGATGTCAGCAGATCGTCGACACTTCCCCTTCACTGTTTTCGTCACACATGGCGCCGGCATCACTTCCGACGGAGTTTTTGGTCTCGTTACACCTAGTGCTGACTTCACTGCATTTGGAGCAATCGTCACAATTCCTGGAGCTGTTCTCCCCACAACTAGTGGGACCACAGTAGCAGGGATGGTCACTGCCATCCGATGAAGGCAGAATTTTTTTTATAAAGCCTGACAACACAGAGCTTTCTTTCTTCTTAGCAGTGCTGGTGTCCTGGGAGCCTTTGACCCGTCCACCTTCTTCGTCTCCTGCAGATGATACGTCTGGCCTGGACCTCTCAGGGAGGTTCTTCAAGAGATCGATCACTTGGAGGAATTCCGGCACCAGAGGCTTGATGTCCCACTCCTCCTTCATCTCCACTCGTAAACCTGCAAATTGTAGTAAATTGTTTTATTTAATATTGAATCATGAACTTAAAGATTATTAAGTGTTCTGAAGAGGTGCGTTATATTGAGAATATATGTCGGTGCAAACTCATTACAAAATATACATAAATACCATGCCAATTTTTTTTATTTTTTGTTTTAGCTTAGTAATGTGAAGAAATACAAGTTTCAGGTTGTTACAGCCAGGAATAATTCAAACAGCAGTTCCCTGACATGGATAATATCAACTTTCATTAACAAATAATTAAGGTCACAAAGATGACAGGATGTGAATAAAGCACATAAAAAGCAAAAGAAACAAATGAACTTAAAGAAATAAAACCAAGAAACAATGGACACAAACTGAATAAGTAGTAATTGAGAAAAAGAAAAAGAACTGGTTTAGGAATAGGGATGTAGATTTATGGTACAAATTACTAAGTGCCTTAATAGGTGAGAGCTGGATTATTTCAAGCGTAGGTTATACATGTATTGGAGTGAATTATGTTGGGTATAAATAGAAGCTGCCTCGACGTCCTAGAGAGAGCTGTGAAACTATTATTTTTAGTAGTGAGTGGGAGGTGGTGGGGGCTGGGGGTGGGGGAAGGAGATTTGGTTCATCATGAAATATCTCAATATACCATTCATGGATAGCCGGAACTCTTGCATTAGCAAGACCCACCATATACTCACCTAATTGTGCTTGCGGGGGTTGAGCTCTGGCTCTTTGGTCCCGCCTCTCAACCGTCAATCAACAGGTGTACAGGTTCCTGAGCCTATTGGGCTCTATCATTTCTAAACTTGAAACTGTGTATAGAGTCAGCCTCCACCACATCACTTCCTAATGCATTCCATTTGTCAACCACTCTGACACTAAAAAAGTTCTTTCTAAAAAATGTGTGTGGGGGACGGGACTATCTCCCTAGGAGGCAGCAGTTTTGGCTGACATGTTGGAGGAAATATTGTGTTTGAGACTTTTAATACTTAGTGGGTGTAAATAATGGGAAAAGAATGACGACTAAAATCGCAAAACAGCTAATAAAAAGAATAACAAATATATTTCATGCTGGTAAAAATAGCAAAAATATCATTCTTAATAACAAGATAACTAAGGAAAAGTGGCTATACGTACACTAAAATAACTATATGGTGTGCTGCAAAGTTAGGCGTAAAAGCACTCGCAGAATCATAGCTAAATATCAACACACACAAGGGGGGGGGTCTACTAGTTGAGTACCACTCAAGGACTAAAAGTCCCTCATCATGTTGATGCAACACACAGAGAAAATGAGGTGATATTGCTATCTATGTGAAACTGGATCTCAAATGCAACGTAGGTGAGGAGCTCATGCATAAGACTCGCATACAAGTGAATGAGGGGATCAAAAGATGGTAATAAGGGTACTTTGTAGACTTGGATTGTAAACAAATCAGGCGGTAAATCAATATGGGCACCAAAATACAGGTGGCCCCTAACCTGGGGGGGGGGGGGAATTAGAATGGATAATAAAAAAAGGTAATTCAGAGACAGACATATACTTCTGACCTGATATCGTGGAGGTGAGAGAACCAGCTGAAGACCCATCACCCTCGTAGGCGTAGGCACGAAGGTCGTCGTTGGGCAGGAGGACCTCTGGCTGGAGTCGTCGTCCACCGCCGTCAGGAGAACCCTTCGACATGCTTGCGAAGGCTGGATCTTCACTGGATTTTTCACCTGTTCAAAATTTAAAGCTCTTATTAAGTAAATTGGTAATGCTGATAAATTAGGTGAATATCGAATGAACAAGTTGATGAATGAGTGCTATAAGTACAAATTGTTAAGTGAGTGAATGATAGCTGAAGTTATGAGTTGATGATTGAGGTGAATGATCACTTCATATATAATATAAATAGCAGTAAACTAATGAGTAATTTTAATGAGGTGAAAAACTGCTAAATGTATAAATTAATGAATGAATTGAAGGATCATTGAAAGTACACATTACTGAATGAAGTTAATGTTTCACTGGAAATATAAACTGATTATCGCTTGAGAAGAACCAAGTTATGTATATTTTATTAACGTTCCTTCTGTTATTTTCACATTTGGTGTTCCGCCCTTCACGTATGGTGAGAACAATTACATTCATAAAGATCAAAGGAGGACTCTTAACCTGCTTCGTTCAGTTTTCCACAAGACGCTCTCAGCTTAAGACACTCAACGAGGGTTTCTTGAGTTTCGTCCGGCTGCAGCTCGCGGAAGGCCACGTCCTCAAAGTTATTAGACTTCACCTCAAGAAAAGTTCCTTCCTCGCAGCAAGAGCCCTTTCTTGGGAGTCGCTGCTGCTGCTGCCGGCGGCGGCGGCGGAGGCGCACGGAACACACCACACCCAAGATTACTGAAAGGATTCTTTGCTTAAAGAAAAGAATGCCTCTTTTTGCCTAAACATTTACTGTTACTAATGGTGTATTTACACCAACTCGACCAAATACTTTTTAATATTTTGTTTAACATAAACGTAAACAGTTTACGAAAATGATTTATGCAACATCTCTTATATAAACTGCATATAAATAGCGTAATACACAAAATGAATGGGATCTATTTTATATACATACTGAGGATGAGGAAGGAGAGAGTGAGGCCCACTACAGCGGCTGGCAGTGTCAGTGGGTGGGCGACACCGCCAACATTCTTCCACTGACAGAACTGGCCTGCATGATCAGGGCTACACACGCACAGGAAACCTGGCACCCTGTTGTGGCACGAGCCTCCATGCAGGCACGGTGCCCACTGGCACTCATCCACGTCTTCACACCCACGCCCTGCCTGCTGCCTCCCGGGCCCGCAGCTAGTTGAAGAGACAAGTGTGCTTGAGTGAGAGAGAGAGAGAGAGTAAGACAGCGACTCTTACAGACGGCCGTGGCTGAATGGGACATCCATCAGTCACACGTCAGTCATCTGTCACTCAACTTACTGGCAAGACATGCCCTTTAGGGCTCATACTAATATTTGAGAGGATACTGGTTCTTTTCCACAGTGCATGTGACGTGTTATTCACATGTTATTCTCATTGTGGGACGATGAGAGTTGCCGTTCCGTAATATCCACAACAATGTACCTTGCCGTAGCCCAAGTGGTTGGGCTGGACGGTAGAGCGACGGTCTCGCTTCCTGCAGGTCGGCCTTCAATCCCCGACCGTCCAATTGGTTGGGCACCATTCCTTCTCCCCGTCCCATCCCAAATCCTTATCCTGACCTCTTCCAAGTGCTATAAAGTGGTAATGGCTTGGCGCCATCTCCCTGATAATTCCCGCCCCTCCCTCTTATAGGTACAGATATTCTACATATGTTATATAATCTCTTTATATAATAATTATTCGCTTTAAAACATAACAAACATGACCTACTTAAGGTGGGGGCACCTTATCACCTATCACCCACCTGCAGGTGGACTGTCCCCAGGTGGGTGTGCAGGAGAGTGGTGCTGGGCAGGTGGTGTTGTTGCAGCCGTCCGGGGCGGGGCAGCCGGACTTCAGCCCCTCCAAGGTGGTCACCTGTCCCCAACTGGTGCCGTTGACAGCTGGTGGAAGAGGTAGAGCGCGCCCGCACACACGCACGTCATCCACACACGCTACGATGGACACAAAGTGTTGGTTACTAGATGCGTGGCGTGATGATTAGTGATGACACTGTGTCAGGAGGTGATGATTTGAGGGGTAATATGTGGCACATGGTGATGAATAGTGGTGGCACTGTGTCAGGAGGTGATGATTAGCAGTTGAATTGTTGAACAAGTTCTTAGTTATATATATCCACCACCAGTAAACAATGAATCGTTTATAACGTCAGGAAACATTGCCGGATTTTAATCGTTTACGGTTTAACGAAGACATGTGATGAGGCCAGAGGGCACAGCCTCTCACCCCTCACACACAGACAAACATCTCATCACCTCACACACACACAAACCTCTTACCTTTCACACACTTGGGACAATAAGCGTTGGGAGGAAGTGGGAGGAGATATGAGCGCTTGGCACGCAGGGAGGCGTCAGAGCCACAGTTGGCATGCAATCTTGGCCGAGAGCAAAGGTTCTTATTCAGGGGTATTCACACCTTTTCGGGGGTATGGGAACCAAGTAATGGGGGTATGGGAACCAAGTAATGGGGATATAGGAACCAAGTAATGGGATATGGGAATCGATCCAAGAACAATTTAAAAACAAAAGTTGTTGTGTTATTTGTAAACAGCGTTATCAATACGGACTGAAACGGCTCCATGTTCTGCTGACACAAAACTGCAAAATGTCAAATGTTTTAACCAGCGTGTGTATATGAATTTATATGATAAAATCCGTGTGATTTTCTTTCAGCTGTTCTCGTCCTCGCTAGGCCTGGTCGACGCCCGGGCCTCGGGGACGCTAAGCCCCGGAAACACATCAAGGTAAGGTAGCTATCATGTGTAAAGTAAAGGTAAGTAAGCTATTGACACCTCTTGAAGCCATACTGGGAGCTATCTGGACCCGGTGATGGTGATTTCACCAGTCTGGAAAAGGGTGTCTGAGGACATATTGGGGGTACGTAATCGTAGAAAAGGTTAAGAATCCCTTATTAAGACACTAGAGCCTAGAGAGACCCGCCTGGGACTTGTATCCAGACTAAGAAAAAGTTTATTGTTTTTACTGACGTTGGAGTATAGGCTACAGCCGCTCCGTCACTTACTGGGATAAAATACCGCGTTGACAACTCTACTTCAATCTCTCTCTAATAATAATACGAGAGTTTCCACATTAATAGTTTCACCAATCCATAACTTAAATGTCGATACAAGATTTAGTAACACTTGTAAGTCCAGTCTCCCGTCGTGGAGAACAATGTTAACTCAGTCCCGCACACTGGAGATGTACTACGATTCACGAATAATTTTTTTGAGTTTGAAATGCCGAGTCACTCACTGTCGTTGAGGTCGTGGTGGACGGCGACGAGCCTGACGCCCACAAACTCCGGCAGCCCTCCCAGCGTGGCCGCGTCGTGTTTGTCTACTGCGAGGGGCGGCGGCCACGCCCCGTCAGGCGTCGTCGAGGAGAGGCGAGGGAGGGAGTCGTTGCGTCGAGACCAGCTGTCGCCGTCGTCTACAGCGACCAGCAGGTTGTCGCCGAGTCGCTGAGCAGTGAGGGTGTGCCAACGACCATCGCCCACAGGCCGGCCCTCCACACACACCGTCTGCTCCGCCCACCCGACGCCCGTCACAGAGGCGCATGCAACACCCGCACGCAACTGCCGCACACAACCACACAAATTTGGTGCTGTCTTCAAACAGTAGAGATTTGACATCAATGTGTATAACATGCAAGTTACTGGGTATTATTTAAAGCAACTCATTTTCAGTTTCATAGATCCCAAAGGCTCAACAATTCAATATCATCAAATGTTTTTATTCTCATCAAAAAGATATATTATTACGATGCCTACATAAATGTATTATATTCTTTAAGAAAATAATACACGTATCGTTTACCAAGAGGATGGCTTGAAAGATAATGTTTGTGTATTCAGAACCATACATTATACATGAAGGTAACATTCAAATGGGTACTCTCACGTGTATGGTGAAGGCAGCTGTTCCCTGGTGCGCAGAGAGGCGCAGCAGGAGGCCGTGGGTCGCTCCTCGTGTCCTCACGCGCACCTGCGCCGTCACCTGGCGCGGAGGAGGCGTGAACGACAGCGCCGCCTTCATGTAGGACGCTGGCGCCAGGTATGAGGGCTGGGTGGGCGAGGCACACCCTGGCCCAGCCCACCCGGCCTCACACTCGCACTCTGGCTGCCTCATCCCGCCCACACACCGCCCGTGGACGCCGCAGCCGCCCCCTCCGCCTGCACATGCGGTGTCTTGTGCTGCACAGCCTACTTCGCTACCGTGGCTGTAGGCAGGCTCCCCCAAGTCCACCAGCTGTAGGGAGGTCCTTGTTAAGTAAGGGGGGCGGTGGGCGAGAGCCAGAATAACTTATTTACAAAGTGAAATAGTCTGGAGAGGAAGGAAATGCAGTAAGTAGCTATTATGAAAAATTATAAAGTTTGTGAAGTTCCTGATTGCAAGTCCCTTGAGTGTGTGCCGAGCCTGAGTGTGAATTCCTTGAGTGAGTGACGAGCGTGAGTGTGAATCCCTTGAGTGGGTGACGAGCGTGAGTGTGAGTTCCTTAAGTGTATGATGCCCCTGAGTGCGTGATGGTGTTTAGTGAGAGACTCACCTGTCCGTTGACTGTGAGATGGGAGAGGCATCCATCCAATGGGCGTGCCTCAGGGGCGTTCCTCCACCCATGGGCGTGCGGGCGTGGGGGCGGATGGGCTAGCCCACCCACCTGCACTGGGCCATGCCCAGCCCATGTCCACGCGCCCTCCCGGTTGGGCCACGCTCCCCGCGCCACGCAGTGGGCGTCGTCATGGGCGTGGGAGTCATCCCAGCCACGCCCACACAGATCCGCCATCAACGCCACGCCCTGTACCACACACACCACAGAGAATCTTTCATGTTTGTTGCTTATTTACTCAGAAAAATGAGATGATAAAGTTAAATTAAAAATAGAGATACATTTAATTATGTGTTACATAAATACCACTCGATAAAAGCCAAAACGTGCATGAATACACTCTGGCTTCCTGTCCCCCGACACAATGAATTGTTCAATTTTTACACACAATCTCAAAAAAAAATCAGAAGAAAAAAGAAGATTCTCACCTGAGAGCTAAAATAGAGATGGATGGAGTGCCAGTCGCCATCATGTAGAGTAGCATTGACGTTCAGGGAGAGGGAGCCCGCCCTGCCCTCCACCACCAGCTGAGGACGCCCGTGGACCAGCTGCAGAGCGATCATGGGCGTTGGCGGGGAATGTGGACGCCGCGAAGTGGGCGCCATGGGTCCAGAGTAGAGGAGGAGGGCGTGCGGGCGGCGTGTGAGAAGTCGGATGGATAGAGTGGTGGGAAGGCAGGGCCGGAAGGGGTCAACCCACGCCCACCCAGACCCAGAAAAGGTCCTGGATAGCATCTTGCACCGCGCGCCCCACGACCCACCAGGGCACACACACCTGTGGTCACACCTGTACTGTAACTTGAGGAGGGTGGGGTAGCAGAGGCACTTACTGACACACACACACACACGCACGCACGCACGCAGGCACGCACGCATCCACGCACGCACACGCACACGCGCACACACACACACACACACACACACACACACACACACACACACACACACACACACACACACACACACACACACACACACACACACACACACACACACACACAAACACACACAAACACACACACACGCTGTGGCACACGTTCCACCGTCTTTGGCATCCATGCCACAAAAGGGACCTCAGTCATCATCACAGATTTTGTCCCAATCCAAAAGGAAGAAAACTAAATGCAAAAGATGAACCTACGGTTTAAGAGGAAGCTGAACCTCCAGTTACTTGAAGAAAGAAGAAAGCTCGAGGGGACATAATCCTTATGTAAAAAAATTAGGGATACTGATGATAGTGACGAGAACATATCGCTTAGCTTAAGCAACGTGAGAACCAGGGGACACAGGAATGACACTCGGGAATTCAAATGATTTGTAAGGAAATATATTTTAATCAATGTTTATCGTTAGCATTACAAGGAGATACGACAAGGAAAGGGAGTCAAGAATCACTGTGAAAGACGACTGAGAATTGCCTCTGATCATCTCTCCTCCAGGACCATCTGCTCTCCGAGGGGCTCACCTGACTCTACAAGCGCTAACCTGCTCCAGGTCACCAGCTCTCTCTCTCTAGGGCTCACCTGCCCTTCCCTGGGGCTCACCTGCCCTTCCTGGGGCTCACCAGCCTTACCTTTTACCAGTGGGAGAGCCGACGCAGCGCCCACCGTTGAGGCAGGAGGTGGGCGTACAGGTCTCTGGCTCATGGGCGTAGCAGGTGTGGGCGTGGGTCAGATGCGGGGTCACAAGGGCCGTCGTGTTTGTATCTACAACCTGGTGGGGGTCGAGAGGGTCAGTACTGCCGAATCTGAAAACACATTAACGTCTGACCTGAGAATCAATGTAGATGAACACCAAGTTGGAAGAAAGCCTCTAGCTAGGGTGATGCTCAGTTTAAAAGGGAAATAAGATGATGCGAGGGTGTGAAGCGAGACCGGGGAAGGTGAAGAATTATACAATAATATACATTACCAGTAGCAGTTTAGCTAGTGAGGTGGCATACATGAACCTTCAGTAACTATGTTTAAGGGAAGTGAATTATCAGGGGGACAAGGGGGAAAGGATAAGGATTTGGGATGGGACGGGAGGGGGGGAGGAATGGTGCCCAACCACTTGGACGGTCGGGGATTAAACGCCGACCTGCATGAAACGAGACCGTTGCTCTACCGTCCAGCCCAAGTGGTTGGGCAATTATGGCTGATGGCTGCAGGTTAGATACAGTTTGAATCAATGCAAAATCATTATCAGGAGAAAGTACTAAACCTTTATGTCTATATAATATGTGGAAAGAATATGAGGACAGGGAGCTGGGACACAAGAGCGGCGTGGAGGAACGCTGCCTAATCATTTGGATACTTGGGACCAAACGCCGTCCCTGCACCGACCCATAAATGAAAGAACGTTGTTTTAATCCAGGCAACTGAAGTATTCAGTATAAGTGACATAATTTTCAACTCGCCATCTCGTACATTTATATGCATCAGCTCCGTGTATTTGCTACATTTAATAATGCATTTTCAGGCGAAATGTTTTCTATAAATTATCTGATTTCATCTTGGTGCTTCTCTGCATGCTAAGGAATACTGACTATTAGCATAACTAATGCTTCAACTGCATGTTTATAGCTCTAAATAATATTTTATTATAAAATAGAGTTAAGGATGGTAAGCCTTTAAAATAGAGTTAAGGATGGAGCCATCTTCCTGGTACTGCACATTCCTGGTGACTCCACATAAAACCCGCGGCTGTACTTGTATGATATATAATGTTATACGAGAACGTCACTCTAACAGCCAGGCCAGGATGCTGACACTAACGAAGGATCCTAGAAACTAGCTAAACGGCGCTCAACATGAGACTTGAAATCTTCCCTGGAACACCACTACTACTGTGTCTGGTGGCAGTGCGCCTCCGTGTATGTGTGTGTGCGTTTACCTGGAGGGTGAGGGCCGTAGATGCTCTGGAGGCGGCCGAGGAGGGATCGAGTGCGAGGCTGTCATCCTCCAGCAGGTGTGTGGAGCCTTGCTGGTGTTCAGTGTCCCTGGGCCCGCTGCTCCAGGAGGCTGGCTCACCCACCAGCACCGTCAGGTTGGTCGCTGCCTCCAGCTGGTAATTCCAGCCAGATTGCAATAAGAAAGAGGAGAGTCAGTAACGAATAATAATTGAGAATTATTATATTGTATCTCTACATAAACTGTAAAACTTTTCTCGATTACATAACCGGTTACTCAAAATACAGTACCTTGGCCGGGGGACCTCGTCATGCTAGCAGTATGTGCCTTGTGTGTCAGTAACTCGTATTAATTATGCATTTTATGAAAAGACAATTAAAAATCAGCATGGCAAGTTATTATAAATACTTAATAAGTCACCATTAATTGCTATTCATTTAAACCAGCTTTTCTCAACCTCGGCAGCGCTCAACCTCAAGGTAACCTGGGGTTCCGCGAGAGATAGCGATAAATATGCTAGCTCTAATCACAAGTAAACGTATGTGTTGAGTGATTTTTGTGTTTAATTTACCTCATTTACCAGCATCAAGAGCAAAGACAGAAATCGTGTCCTTTCAGTTGTCAATGAAATCCTTGTGTGTTTATCTGATGTACGACCTGGGATTATTTCAAGAGGTCGATATCCCCCCCCCCCCCTAGGGAGGGAATATCCCCCTGTTTAGAACGATTGATTAAATCTAAGAGAGGACAATAGTCGATGTGCTTTGTCCATACCAAATTTTATTAATTAATTCAAAAAATTTACCCATAATTAAAGTAGTCAGGCATTTTAGCAATTACAGGCCTACACATTTATTTATTGATGGCAAATTAAATATAGAAAAATAGCCAATGAATTCTAATTAATTAAGGGAAAGTCTAACCCAAGTTTTTTTAATATTTGCAGCATTCAAATACTGTTTATACTTTGAAATCGCTTACTCATATAATATGTGGAAAATATATAATAATAGATAATAAATCCTTACCTAACATCACCTATGCTAGTACTTATGTACTTAAGTACAGATTTTAATGTGGTCAACACTCTCTTATAATCATTCAATTTATTTTAAAGTTAATTTAACGGTTTATATCATATGATGCTACAGTTTCAGCTGGAAAAGAATGGTTATAAAGTTTGAATTCCCTTAGCTGGGAACCTGATATTATTAAGTAATTGTTGCATTTTATATGGGACTCTCATCTCCCTAATTTTTTGTACAGTACCTTAATATTTTTTTATTTGCCTATACTGAGAGGGATTGGGTTATATGTTGTCAGCGACGTTATTGTATGACTTCGTCTCTGGTTGGTACACTAAGTAACCTGTGCTTGGTGAAGACGATCTGTGTCTCAAAGAAAAATTATAATATAACTCGCTTACCTGGCGAGAGTGGAGACCAAGGAGACCTTGTAGTTTGACAGGATTCATAAAGCTCCCGCCAGGTCCGCCCTCTCGTAAGCTTCTGACGGTGAGCCACACGCAGGCCGAAGGCGTCTCTCCAAAGATTGCTTGCTGGCTTGCTGAAGAGGCCGTGGGAGCAGAGCTGAAGGAGGCAGTGGAGGATGAGGGTATCGTGGGCGTGTCAGAGGGGCGAGGATGATGATGGGCGTCCTGGAGATCATAGACGCTGATGACATCTACGATGTGGTCCTGCTCTCCCACCAGCCTCAACAGCTCTGCCACAAGTCTGCCTAGGCCTCCTCCGCTAGTCTGTTGGCGGTGAGAGTGTCTGTCACAGGGACCCATGGCTGACGCCACTGACCGTTGTGATCAGTGACGTGTGGCTACGTTCACTACCATATGTAGTTATGTCAACATAGCTATCATATCAATAATATAAAATAATTCCAAATAATACCATTATAATAACTAAATAATAATAATATATAAAATCTCGAAAATAACCTTCCCGTAACGCTTTGAGTGTTGGTGGCTTTGCAAGAATATAAGAACACCAGTGTTGCCAGCATCGTACACAAGACGATTTAACAAAACTTGTTTTCTGATTGTTAAAACCGTAAATATCGTTAGGTTAGGTGTATTTAGCTTTGGTTAGGCTGTGTTGTGTTCGGCTGTGGTTAGGTTACAGTGCTTGGGTTAGAGGAGGCTATGTTGGGCTAGATTAGGTAGACTTTACAATCCATTGGCGAGCCTTCATATGGACGGTGTGACTTGTATCCTATTCTTGTGTAAATTTCCTGCTAAAAATAACAATAAGATATTCGTGGTTCCAGTAAGCTTTTGTCTGTGTAAGAGATTCCTTTGACATTAAAAATTAATCGATAGTGTCTGACTTTAACCAAAAATTTTAAAACGCATTTTAGATTTTATGAATTGTGTTCAACCAACCCGTCCTCCTAAGGTTTTCCCGTGTCAAAAAACAGTCGTACTAAAGTGCCCTTGTCCTAACCTACCAGAGGACCCAAAACCGGTCAAAATGTCAATTTCGCGAGCCGATCCCATTTTCTAGTTCGATAATTGTTTGCTTTAAGTAGAGTATACGTCAAGATGCGACGTTCTATTAGGAGAACGGTTGGTTCAGCACCATAGTTCTACACCTAACAGGCACACCCAGGCAGTGTTGACGTAAGGTAATCATCAGGAGAAAGCGCAAAGCCATTACGACTATATAGTACTTGGAAGTGATAAGAGGATAAGGATATGGGAAATGACGGAGGGGAGGTAGTGATGAAGCACCAACAGGCAGTGTTGAAAAACGTATAGAGATTACACATATAAGACTTACTACTTCCCACTAACAACAATTACAAGCGCTTATTATAACTACAACCACTTACTACAAATACAGTCACTGCAAGAACAACCGCTTACTATAACTTCAACCTCTTACTGTATCTATCACTTAATACAACTACAGCCACTTATTACAACAACAACCACTTACTATATCAACAACCACTTACTATAACAACAACCACTTACTATAACAACAACCACTTACTATATCAACAACCACTTACTATAACAACAACCACTTACTATAACAACAACCACTTACTATAACAACAACCACTTACTATATCAACAACCACTTACTATAACAACAACCACTTACTACAACTACAAACACTTACATTTGACACTATTATCTGCTACTCCTAAAGGCTACAGTTTGCCCTTGAGACTAAACTTATATTATTGTGTTCTGTTAGTCACACTGACGTACAGTTAGTTAGACAGACAAACATATAGACAGTTAGGCAGAGAGAAAAGACAAAAGTAAAGATTGACTAGCAGAAACGGATTGGAAATTTACACGAGAACTTAAAATATGACTAAATTTTATGTAATAGGATAACATAAAGAGAAAAAGATTGATAAAATTAAAATACTGACAGAAGTAATAAAAAAGAAATCATAACATATGAATATATCAAACGAACGACGAAGCGAAGAAAAACGTACAGGAAGGATTAAAGAAGTGGAAAAATTAAGGCTATGAAAACTAGGCAGAAAATGCTAGCAAAGAAAATAAAACAAACAATAAAGAACCATTTCTGCTCTATTAAAGAACAAGCAACAACCCGTTCTCGCACTTTCTTACAGTCAATATTGACTTATTAAATACGTGCATATGTGACATACTAAACATACTAGTTTACCTTGAAAAGCTTCATAGAAAACACCGATCTTACCTAACCTTCTTAGTATGTTAAGATAAGTATCTTATTACTTCGTAATTACAATTATTACTTAACCTATACCTATAATAGGTTAAGTAATAATTGTAATTACGAAGCAATAAGATGCTTATATACCTATAATAGGTTAAGTAATAATTGTAGTTACGAAGCAATAAGATGCTTATCTTAACATACTAAGAAGGTTAGGTAAGGTCGGTGTTTTCTATGAAGCTTTTCAAGGTAAACTAGTATGTTTAGTATGTCACATATGCACGTATTTAATAAGTCAATATTGACTATACGAAAGTGCGAGAACGGGTTGCAAGCAAGGACGTACCGTGGGCGTCCATCCCCTTGTGAGGTGGGCGGGGGTGGTGGGTGTGAGGGTGAGGGGCGTAGCATGGGCGAGGGCGTCTGGGGCGAGGAGGCGGACCAACACTGTCATGTTGGCCTCCACGCCGCGCTGGCCCCACACCCGGTCGCTCGCCAGGAATTGCAAGTCGTATCTGCCCAGGCATTACGTCCGTCGAGAGAGAAAAATCTTAAATTATAATTATGGTCATATTTTGGCTCAGAGCTAGTCACTCGAGAAATCACAGATAAGTAATTATCATACGAAGGCGGCAATCTGGGAATACTATGTAGCAACTCAGCGCTTATATAAGAGCTATGAAATAGGCTCGAACTGTCCATTACTGTCTTCACATGTGAAACAGTGACTTTAACGAATATGTACGAAAGTACTTATACAGAGCATGCGATAAACATATGTGTATTCTCGTGAATCTCCTGTAAGGAAATACATAATATGTGTTTATCCTGACTGTATACAGCAGCCAACGCTTCGCTTGCATAAACATATCAACGCATAAATTAACAAAAGAGAAAATGTTCAGTCCTAAATGGTACTTATGTTTATAATTCTAATTAATTAAAAAAAATGCATTTTAGTGTAAAACATAATCATGAAGACAATGCCGTTGGCATATCCCTTCACGATTAAACAATATAATTATTAAATAATATTTTTATCTAACTTATCATAAGTTCATAGCAACCAAACTTGTATGGTGTGGTGCTGATGCGGGAGACCAATAGTTCGTAGCAACCAGACTCGTATGTTGTGTGTAGCGGACGCAGTAGTTCGTAGCAGCAAGACTCTTATGTTGTGTGTAGCGGACGCGGTAGTTCGTAGCAACCAGACTCGTATGCAGGCGATGAGTCACAATAACGTGGCTAAAGTATGTTGACCAGACCACACACTAGGTGAAGGCTCGTATGTTGTGTGTAGCGGACGCAGTAGTTCGCAGCAACCAGACTCCTATGTTGTGTGTAGGAGATGCAGTAGTTTTTAGCAACCAGACTCGTATCTTGAGTGAAGCGGACGCAGTAGTTCATAGCAACCAGACTCGTAAGTTGTGTGTAGCAAACGCAGTAGTTCGCAGCAACCAGACTCTTCTGTTGTGTGTAGCGGACGCAGTAGTTCGTAGCAGCCAGACTCGTATGTTGTGTGAAGCAGACGCAGTAGACCAGTAGTTGGATGCAGTAGACCAGAAGTTCGTGGCAACCAGACTTGTGTGTTATGCGTTGCGGACGCAGTAGACCAGTAGTTCGTAGCAACCAGACTTGTATGTTGTGTGTAGCGAACGCGATAGTCCAAATGAATTATGGTGTATGTGGAATTTACCTGGCATCACGGGTACCTTCTCCACCCGCGAGGGTTTTGTCTCTCTAAAATATTCGCATTTGTTTACAATTTTTGATTAGATTGTATTTCTCAGTTTACGATGGCGAGTGACTCACAGTGCCGTGTGACGAAATTGTTGAGTGACTCACAGTGCCCCGTGTGACGAAATTGTTAAATGACTCACAGTGCCGTGTGACGAAATTGTTGAGTGACTCACAGTTCCGTGTGACTCATATTCTTGAATGACTCAGTCATGTTACTCACATTATTGAATGACTCACAGTGCCGTGTGACACACAATGTTAAATGACTCATATTGGTGAATGACTCGCAGTTGTGTGACTCACAGTGCCGTGTAACTTACAGTGCAGAGTGACTCAGAATGACACGCGACTCACATCATTAACTCACAGCGCTGAGCAATTCACATAGGCTAGTGAAGCAAAGCATTGAACGATTTACAATAGTATAGACACTGTGACTCACATACTGAATGACTCGCAATATCGTGTAACTGTGTTTAACTAAAGTTGTATAATTTCACGAAACAGTAGTTGCAGGAGTCTCGAAGTAAAGTAAATACTGCCATTGCTCAGCATCCTGTGAGTAGCAGCACCACCAGGGAATTCTTATTTCACTCAACGCGACAAAATTCCAAATCGATTGGCTCCCTACGGGGCTCCATTCAGCGGAGGCACAACAGAAGCCGTCTTGTGGATATTAGTCTTGGATATAGTATGAATATTTCTCAAGGGTGGAGTTGGGATGTGAGGATATCGGGTGGGCTCGATAACCCACAGCCCTGAGACTATCGGAATTAGACAAACAGAACTGGTACTAGCATGCTGCAGCTCTTAGAATAGGATGCCACAGACAAATCCTAAAAGTTATTTTTTTTTCAGATATATTAATTAAGCAAAGATTATGGGGAAAACAGGGCCACTGAAGATTGAGACAAGTTAAGGAACTGATAATGACGGAGAAATTAATGGTATATCAAATAAGTAAATTAGCTGACATCTTGAAAAACATAGAATAATAAAAGATTCACAATTTGGTTACTGTTACGACCAGGGTGGTCTATTTAAGTGAAACAGGAGTTTATAGAAATAAACACAAAGGCCGGCGGTTAAGCTTGCTACCGATTTGCAGTGCTGCCGGTAGTACGAGCAGGTAAAAATATGTAAACTGCTGGCTGCATTTAAGAATTTGATCTTAGTGGCTGATTAAGTAGTGGGCAAGCAGTAGGGTAGTGAGTTTATGCGGTATATTGTTAATTATTTGGGCAGATTACATTAGAGGACGTGGACGATTACGGTAGAAGATTTTTTTTACAGTACGCTGCCGGACGAGCCAGCGAGATTCAATTTGGTGGTCTTGGTCCAGTCAATGGTCCTTGGTCTAGATCAATTTGGTGGTCTTGGTCCAGTCAATGGTCCTTGGTCTTGGTCAATTTGGTGGTCTTGGTCTTGTCAATGGTCCTTGGTCTTGGTCAATTTGGTGGAGGTCTTGTCCAGTTTGGTCTGCATGAAATTTTCTCAGTTAAGTCCAGGTTCGTATTGTACATGCCACCGTGTTCTATTTACTTGTTAAATGTTTATAAATGCAACTTACAGTTTTAAATTTACTGTATCACCAGTGTTAATTCATGCCTAGTTAGAGTAAATGTTAGAAGGTGAGATTGTTTGCTATGCGTGTGTGGGACTAGGGGTTTATAAACTGTTACTAAGCACTCTTCATTTCCCGTGGGTTTAGTGAGGTCTCTTCATACCACTAGGCTTATATTTAATAGTGTACCTGGGGGGGGGGGAGCAACTCGCCAAGTTAGGCTATTATTACAATTCACGTTGCTTTGGGGAGCTTCCACCATTTCTTGTGTACACTGATGTATTGTTGATTGGTGCTCATTTAACAATATTACGCATTATAATTCCCCCACTAGCACCAGTAACAGTTGTGATATGGGCCGCTTGTGCTTAACAAATATACTCTCAATCTTTTCCAGAATGAGTGTATATATTTTCCTTACACTGTGGTCCATCCTCTTGAATGAATATTGTTTAGGTCTGAGATGAGCAAGGTGAAGTAAGGTAATTATGTGGAGAAAGTATTAAGCCAGTATGACTATAGCACAAGAAAGGGATATATAGAAAAGGAGCTGGGATAAGCTCCTATAAAAAGGATAAGGACGTAGGGAAGGAATGGTGCCCAGCCCCTTGATTCATTGGGGCTCAAACACCGACCTGCAATAGAAGTGTGGCCGTCGTTGTATCGACCAGTCCAAGCGGATGGGGCCTGAGATGAGGAAGGTTCGACATAAGAGTTTCTATATATAAATTTAATATGTGAAGGCGGGGTTACATTTTTTTGCGGGAAACTAGATAAACATTCTCCTCGTCAACTCAAACAGTATCCTCACTTAGATGTTCAGCATCTGCTTCAGCTTCCATCATCAGGAAGCTCTATTTGTATGTTGACGCCTGTGTCATTTACCGCGTCAGCTGCTAAGTACCAGTACACAAAACTGCCTCTTCAACATTTAGAAACCATGGAAAAATGACTGAACAAGTGGATGCGCGCAGGCGCATGCCTACCTGCCCTCCGTCACAAGGCTGGATGCGAAGACGGCGCCGTCGGAGGCGCTCAGGGTGAAGAGTGGGTGTGGGGTCCCAGCCCACTTGAAGCTCTTGTCCCCAAGGTCCCAGTCGTCGGGGTCCTCCACGTACACCCGACCCAGGGGCGCGTCCGACCCACCTCCCTGAAGGAGAGACAAGCGATGGAGACCTGCTGAAGGTGTCAGACTTTGCTAACTGATAAACAGATAGCAAGAATTATCAGGGAAAATCAGGAAATTTCCCCTGATAATTACCTCCCTCCTAATAATATTAACTCCTAGTGACTCCTAACTTTTAAAAATATTTTTTTGTGAGCCTTGTCTCGGAATAATACTGATACACCCAGCTACTTGGAGTGGTTCGTAGAGCGACCCCTTCACTTCGACGTTCGATTTCCGATTTTACAAGTGGTTGGGCACGATCATTTATTCCTTTCTCATTTCCTAGCTTCTTACAATATTCTTTACAGTTGCTATGTCGTCATCCTTTCTCTGCGTTCTCTCCTGATAATTACCTTAGCTTACTGATTCTAATTAATCTTCGATTCTTAATAATGCTGACTCTTAGTCACCCTAATTAATTATTTTTCACGTCAGCTGCGAAAATATACTTAGTAGTTTGCAAGTTAAAACTGTACATTTTTGCGTACAGTTATCTGTAGCAATGTAGAAATTATCTTGTTATTGAATACTACGGTGTGTTATTAGTTATTCCATTGCGAGATTTTTGAAATGTTGAAGAGAGGTTGTTTTGGTCGGAAGCCTTTTTCCAAAATGCGTTCTATAATTTTGAATTTTTCGAGTGATAAGAACATCGAAGCTTAGTGCGAAGGTAACATCAATCTGTGCGGCACATGGCACCTCTTGTTTGGTAGTTTATTCTTGCGCGAGGGAGTTGTAGAGAAGCTAAAACTGTGTATGGTTTTTGTGTACTTTACAAATACACTCATCTCGTGTGTGCTGAGGACTCTGCACGCACAGTACTGTGTCAAATGCATTAAGTTTGCTTCTGAGACTAGATGAACGATCAGGTCTTGAATTTGATGAAACAACTTTATGGAAGACTGGGAACAGGAGTCCTGATTTATATATGTAATTCGCGAGTTGTGGTGTTAGGCATCTCTTATATATCGCAGCTAGGTGGCGCGCTACCCTCTGCAGGCACGCTATCTTAACTGTGCATTTGGCAGTAAAATGTCACATTGTTTGTGTATTTTCTTAAATAAAGATAAAAAAAATATAGCAACTATTGATCTATCTAGCACCTAGTTACTTTTGTAACTCCTAGTGACCTACTTAGTCCCAAGTGAGCAATCTAACCCCTAGCGATCTGGGGCACGACTAATGAATGTCATGTAATGGGGCAAGTAAGAATAAGTGAAATGGGAATGTAATCTAAGAGGCAATTTTCATAAAGTAGGGGATTTACTTTCTCCTAATTTACTTCATTTTATTTGGGATCCACCCAATTAAAATTAAAATATTCAAATGCAGGATCACTAAACAGGCGCCACATAACTGTTTTGATTTGAAGGTTTGCAGCAAACTAACTTATATGAAAGCATTTACATATATATTTGGAATGTAATGTAAATACGAGGGGAAATGCTATGCTAGTACGACAATATAACACTTGGAAGGGGTTTGAGGACACATTTCACGGTTATGAGGACAAGGCGCTGCGATATGAAAACAATGATCTAGGACGGAGGGAAGGAAATGGTGCCTTGAACCGTCGAGAATCGAAAGCTAGGCTACAAGAGGCGAGGCTGTTGCTGTACGGATCAGGCCAAGTGGTTGGGTACCGGAAGGAAAACACTCTCTGGTGTCTTCGACCCTTCTTAAATGTAGGCGGTGAAGCTACATCCGAGCGCAGGCACTAACAGCAGCAGGCTACATTCTCATGTAAACACTCACACAATCTAACATCTCCCATACATATAAAACTCTAGAGAAGATTACATTCAGTTACGAACACGATGACGATTAATAAAATAAAAATAACATTTATACATTAAAAGGCCAATTATACTAACATAATGTGACCTGTCTAGCCTCTAGTCATTTAATCACTTGTGCTTAGTGACCTAACTAGCAATTGTTGTTGTTTTAGATTTAACTACTCAAAACGAAATGTCCATGTAGCACGGGCTATAGATCGCACCTAGTGGTCTAATATATTGATCTATCTTGGACCTAGTGACCAATCTAACCTATAGTGGCCTACTTAGCACCTAGGTACCCATTTAACACTCAGTGGCAGTAGCAACTTAGGAACATGTGTGTGCATGTTATACTTTACGTTTAAAATAATAAGAAAATTATTTTTTTTGTAAAAATAAAACTTGTGTGGTAATGAACTTAAAAACACATTAATCACTGTAACCTCTAACCTTTCATGACCCTTGGCTTCTTGTAACCCCTGACCCTTTCAGAACTTCCTGTCCATAATGTCTTCTGACATTTGTTGGTGTGTGGCATCCTCTGAATCATAGTCATTGTTGATAAGTTGACTGCTTGTTATCAACAAGTTTACGTCAAACATGAAATCTCTCAAGTGGCTCTTGGTAGCATGTGATCTTAATTAAGTGGCTCCAGATGGCAAAGTGACCCAAAGTGGGCACTTTTTACCTGGAATCCCAAATATCTGAACTAAAAATGTCACTAATATCCTGCGTCTTCTTGATGGTAAAACTCGCCTTTCGACAAACAAACACACTCTTCGTAGTAATCTGTTCCCTTCTATTTTTAACAGGGGAATGGTGGAGGGGAGGGGGGAGAGGGGGACAGTAATAGCCTAAGCTGCTCTATTCCTTTTGAGATGTACTTTAATGTCTCGGTAAACTAGCTTGAAGGTGTACTTGTGACCCCAAGCAGCCTTCAGCTTACCCACCTGAGGCTTCCAGAGGTAGACGGTCTTGGCTGCGGGTTTCATGGGGTTGTCATTGATATCATCGACAATGACAGTGACGGTCTGCAGAGCGGCCAACCCGCCAGCGTCCACCACCAGCACCTCCACCCGCAGCTCCCTGTGCTCCTCCCGGTCCACGCCTCCCTCTGCCCACACCTCCGCCCCGCCACGCCCACTGTCAAGGTCTGGTGGGGGTGGCAAGGGCAGACATGAGGGGAACATGAGTATTTGTGACGTGAGGGTGATGGGGTAATGATGAGTTCATTCAATGGGTAGGCTGGCTGTAAGAGACAGGTATATGATTCAAGTATGGAAATATAATATACGTTTCAACGCAAAAAGATTTCACACACATGTATATGGAGTCATTATTGTTATATGAACAATATTTTGACTGCTTATAATTATATAGGAGCATTTTGAGATTCGAGACCTAGGCGTGAATCCAAATATAAGATTTTGATAACATGGTTTGCAATATTCTGTACACAAATTGTGTGGGATACACACACACACACACACACATACATGGATGGCGATATACTAAAGAAATTGTTCATGACTTTTGTTAGGCCAAAGTTAGAATATGCAGCTGATGTGTGGTGCCCATATCTTAAGAAGCACATCAACAAACTGGAAAAGGTGCAAAGACATGCTACTAAGTGGCTCCCAGAACTGAAGGGCAAGAGCTACGAGGAGAGGTTAGAAGCATTAAATATGCCAAAACTAGAAGACGGAAGAAAAAGAGGTGATATGATCACTACGTACAAAATAGTAACAGGAATTGATAAAATCGACAGGGAAGATTTCCTGAGACCTGGAACTTCAAGAACAAGAGGCCATAGATTTAAACTAGCTAAACACAGATGCCGAAGAAATATAAGAAAATTCACCTTCGCAAATTGAGTGGTAGACGGTTGGAACAAGTTAAATGAGAAGGTGGTGGAGTCCAAGACCGTCAGAGTTTCAAAGCGTTATATGACAAAGAGTGCTGGGAAGACGGGACACAACGAGCGTAGCTCTCATCCTGTAACTACACTTAGGTAATTACACACACACGCACGCACGCACACTCTCCACATGTGGTGGAGGCAGACTCCATACACAGTTTCAAGTGTAGATATGATAGAGCCTAATAGACTCAAGAACATGTACATCTGTTGATTGACGGTTGAGAGGCGGGACCAAAGAGCCAGAGCTCAACCCCCGCAAGCACAATTAGGTGAGTACTCACACACACACACACACACACACACACACACACACACACACACACACACACACACACACACACACACACACACACACACACACACACACACACACACACACACACACACACACACACTACAGAACACCAGAAAGTAGAGAGAGATACCAGAGAACCAGGAACGAGTATGTCAGTGTGAGAAGAGCAGCTGAGAAAAGGTATGAAAATGATATAGCTAATAAAGCCAAGACCGAACCCAAGCTACTACACAGTCACATCAGGAGGAAGACAACAGTGATGGAACAGGTGATGAAACTTAGGGTGGGCGAGGACAGGTACACAGAGAATGACAAAGAGGTGTGTGAATAACTCAACAAAAGGTTCCAGGAGATCTTTACAATAGAACAGGGAGATGTCGCGGCGCTAGAAGAGGTGGCAGCAAACCAGGTGACCTTGGATAGGTTCGAAATTACAAGAGATGAGGTCAAGAAGCACCTATTGGAGCTGAATGTGAGAAAAGCTGTTGGGCCGGATGGAATCTCGCCATGGGTATTGAAAGAGTGTGCAGGAGCACTTTGCCTACCACTCTCCATAGTGTATAGTAGGTCACTGGAAATGGGGGACCTACCAGAAATATGGAAGACTGCTAATGTAGTACCAATATACAAAAAGGGTGACAGACAAGAGGCACTGAACTACAGGCCAGTGTCCTTAACTTGTATACCATGCAAGGTGATGGAGAAGATTGTGAGAAAAAACCTAGTAACACATCTGGAGAGAAGAGACTTCGTGACAACCCATCAACATGGGTTCAGGGAAGGTAAATCTTGCCTTACAGGATTGATAGAATTCTACGATCAGGTGACAAAGATTAAACAGGAAAGAGCAGGGTGGGCGGACTGCATTTTTTTGGACTGTCGGAAAGCCTTTGACACAGTACCCCATAAAAGGTTGATGCATAAGCTAGAGAAACAGGCAGGAGTAACTGGTAGGGCGCTCCAGTGGATAAGGGAGTACCTAAACAATAGGAAGCAGAGAGTTACAGTGAGGGGTGAGACCTCAGACTGGCGTGAAGTCACCAGTGGAGTCCCACAGGGCTCTGTACTTGGACCTATCCTGTTTCTGATATACGTAAATGATCTCCCAGAGGGTATAGACTCATTCCTCTCAATGTTTCCTGACGACGCCAAAATTATGAGAAGGATTAAGACAGAGAAGGACAGCTTGAGGCTTCAAGAAGACCTGGACAAGCTGCAGGAATGGTCGAACAAATGGCTGTTAGAGTTTAATTCAAGCAAATGTAATGTAATGAAGATAGGGGTAGGAAGCAGGAGACCAGATACAAGGTATCACTTGGGAGATGAAATACTTCAAGAGTCCGAGAGAGAGAAAGACCTGGGGGTTGATATCACGCCAGACCTGTCCCCTGATGCTCATATCAAGAGGATAACAGCAGCAGCATATGCCAGGTTGGCTAACATAAGAACGGCCTTTAGAAACCTTTCTTTCAGAACATTATATACCACATATGTCAGACCAATCCTGGAGTATGCGGCACCAGCATGGAGTCCATATCTAGTCAAGGATAAGACTAAACTGGAAAAGGTTCAAAGGTTTGCCACCAGACTAGTACCCGAGCTGAGAGGTATGAGCTACGAGAAGAGACTACGGGAATTAAACCTCACTTCGTTGGAAGACAGAAGAGTTAGGGAGGACATGATCACCACATTCAAAATCCTCAAGGGAATTGACAGGGTTGATAAAGACAGGCTGTTAGGCATAAACACAAGGGGCACACGCACTAGGGGACACAGGTGGAAACTGAGTGCCCAAATGAGCCACAGAGATATTAGAAAGAACTTTTTTAGTGTCAGAGTGGTTGACAAATGGAATGCATTAGGAAGTGATGTGGTGGAGGCTGACTCCATACACAGTTTCAAGTGTAGATATGATAGAGCCCAATAGGCTCAGGAACCTGTACACCTGTTGATTGACAGTTGAGAGGCGGGACCAAAGAGCCAGAGCTCAACCCCCGCAAGCACAACTAGGTGAGTACAACTAGGTGAGTACACACACACATCGAGGAACCTGTACACCTGTTGATTGACGGTTGAGAGGCGGGACCAAAGAGCCAGAACTCAACCCCCGCAAACACAACTAGGTGAGTGCACACACACACACACACACGATGCCAAAAAATATGAGAAGGATGAAGACAGAGGAGGAGTGCTTGAGGCTTCAAGAAGGCCTAGACAAACTAAAGGAATGGTCGAACAAATGGTTGTTAGAGTTTAACCTAAGCAAATGTAATGTAATGAAGATAGGTGAAGGGAGCAGGAGGCCAGTTACAAGGTATCATTTGGGAGATGAAATTCTACACGAGTCACAGAGAGAGAAAGACCTGGGGGTTGATATCACGCCAGACCTGTACCCCTGAATCCCATATCAAGAGGATAACATCAGCAGCATATGCCAGGTTGGCTAACATAAGAACGGCATTTAGACACGTGTGCAAGGAATCATTCAGAACTTTGTATACCACCTATGTCAGACCAATCCTGGAGTATGCAGCCCCAGCATGGAGTCCATATCTAGTCAAGCATAAGACCAAACTGGAAAAAGTTCAAAGGTTTGCCACCAGACTAGTACCCGGGCTGAGAGGTATGAGCTACGAGGAGAGACTACGGGAATTAAACCTCACTTCGCTGGAAGACAGAAGAGTTATGGGGGACATGATCACCACATTCAAGATTCTGAAGGGAAGGCAAACACAACTAGGTGAGTACAACTAGGTGAGTACACACACACACACACACACACACACACACACACACACACACACACACACACCGTGGGCCGTGGTCTAGCGATAAACGATTTCCATTCACACCTGTAAGTCACGGGTTCGAATCCTGGCCGGGACAGAAGCAATTAAGTAGCATTTCCATTCACCTCATGCTTTTTTCAAAGCGTTATATGACAAAGAGTGCTGGGAAGACGGGACACCACGAGCGTAGCTCTCATCCTGTAACTACACTTAGGTAATTACACTTAGGTAATTACACACACACACACACACACACACACACACACACACACACACACACACACACACACACACACACTCACACACACACACACACACACACAGAAAGTACGTGTGTATGCGGTAGCTTTCATCCTGAAACTATACTTAGGTAATGACACACACATACACACAAAATACGCACGTCGGTTAAACTTGAGTTTGATGTAAGTGAGAACGTGAGGTTGATTGGTGGGCGCCAGGGAGAGGTTGAAGGGCGGGCCGTGACCGAGCGCCCACACGTCGTCGTCCGTCGCCTTCAGGACGCCCAGAAGCGTTGCGGTGGCACCTTCAGGTACGTGGAAAACGGTAGGAGACAGGAGGCGAGGTGGACAGTCGTTGACGTCGTTGACGGTGATGATAAGTGTTGCGGTGGATGAGAGGGGCGGGATGCCACCGTCCACAGCGATAAGCTTTACCTCGCCCACCGTCCCACCTGGGGATTCACGGTCCAGCGCCCTCGCTAGGGTGATGTCCCCGCCGCCGTCCACCGTCACGGCGTCCCAACCTCCTTGCAGACGGTACTCTACCTCCTGCCGTCCCTCCTGGTGGAGAAGAGTAAGCGGCTAGTGTCAACGTTCTTATCAGAAGATTTGGTCACTTGAAGCATTCGATGAGGGAGAGAATGAGTGTGAGTAGGTGAGTGTATGTGTGTGGGGAGCGGGGTGAAAAGACCGGGTGATACACCATCCACAAAGAGAAACGAATCATCACTATCCAAATGGTCTAAGCAAGGTAATTATCGGGAGAATGCGCTGAGTCACTACTTAGCGTTGTTGTTGTGTTAGATTCAGCTACAAACAAAAAAAGCTTGGAACAAAAAGTTCCAAGCAGCACGGGATATGGTGAGCCCGTCGTACTCACCTGGCAGTGGATATGTGCTGTTGTACTTAGCGCATTTTTTTCAGCGCCGTGGAGAGGGGGGGGACCTGCTGCCTAGGTAACAGCTTCTCCCCCGAATCAACCCACCCTGGCTTTGCGCCCTGGAGAGGCCACTCCGGACCAGGCCGACACCAGAGCTCAACTCCATAGTCTCCTGAGACTGATGGATGCCTACTACTACTACTTTGCGCATTTTCCTGCAACTATATAGCATTTGGAAGGGATCAGGATAAGGATTTGGGATGGGACGGGAGGAAGGAATGGTGCCCAACCACTTAACGGTCGGGGATTGAACACCGACCTGCATGAAGCGAGACCGTCGTTCTACCGTCCAGCCCAAGTGGTGGGGGGCCCAGGAGCTGAAGTTCGATTCGCCCAGGCAATTATGTAAAGTACAGTGCATATACACAACAATGTGATGGGCAGGAAAGGTGCTCACCATATCTGGGTCGCGTGCGGGGAGGGTGGCCAGGAGGGTCCCAGGGGCCGTGTCCTCCCTGATGGTGACGTGGGCCAGCGCCCGGTGAAACGCTGGCGGGTTATCGTTGACGTCCTTCAGGCGAACGGACACCCAGGCGGCGTCCAGGTGGCGTGGGTCGTGCCAGCCCCCGCGTCCCTAAGGGCACGACAGGGAGCAAGTGTGGTGAGGAGACTGATAGCGCCACCTGGATACGTGTTGGTAATTTGTTTTGGTGTTTGTGGCCTAAAATATTGACAAATGCGTGTGTGTTTATTTACTTTGTTGAGCCTACAGAATTGAGCCATTAGCTCTTGGACTACACCTTTCTATCCAGTCTATTTTTCCTCTATATGTCAACCACATATATTTCTAACACACACACACACACACACATATATGTGTGTTAGGGGAGCCGGTGGCCAAGCGAACAGCACGCTGGATACGTGATCCTGTGGTCCCGGGTTCGATCCCGGGCGCCGGCGAGAAACGATGGGCAGAGTTTCTTTCACCCTATGCCCCTGTTACCTAGCAGTAAATAGGTACCTGGGAGTTAGTCAGCTGTCAAAGGCTGCTTCCTGGTGTGTGTGTGTGTGTGTGTGTGTGTGTGTGTGTGTGTGCGGGTGTGCGGGTGTGCGGGTTTTCATTCTTCATGGCCGCACTAACACCTTCAGCTTCCTCGCGCGTCTTCTGACTCCTCAAGTCATCTTCCTGAATATTTTATTGTTCTCTATCCTGCTAATTCCTCTAAGAATGTATATATCCTTATTATCTCCTCTGCATCACTGCTTTTCTACATTGTTATGAGGTCAAGTTCCATAAGTTTTTCCTTTTACTTCTTCCTCCTGGTACTGTGACCAGCCCTTTGGCAAACGTATGAACTCTTCCTATCTTTCTAGTGTGTTTATTGAGATAGGCTGACTACACATTGGCTGCATGTCACAAAACTTGTCTCACGTAGTTTATTTTATAAGGTTCTGAAAGCTTGGGTGTGTGTGTGTGTAAGATGACATATTCATGCTCGTGCACGATGAAAACCTACACGTAGATGCGTACCATGTCGGTGACCTGCACGAGGAACCGGAAACCCCGGCGGTGAGTTTCATCCTCGTAGTCGAGCGTCCTGGTGGCGTACAGCTGCCCCGCGCCGCCCTCGACGGCCCGCACCTCGAAGTGCTCCCAACCCCACCCGCTCGCTTCCACTACCTGACGGAGGAGATGGCGAAGAAGGGAGGTAACGTTATTGGAATACGATGCTACGTAGCCTTCCCGGCTTGGTGCCTTCTTTAGATAATTACAATACATTATTGTAATAGGATACATAAATCGAGTAAAGGAACGGACTGGTTATAACCACTTGGACTATCGGGAAGCGAACGCCGACCCTGCAAGAAGCAAGGTCGCCGCTCCTCCGACCAGTGGATGATCCTGTGAGAGGAGACTTATGAGGTTCATCACCATCTCGCTGTTAATACAGGACGGGCGACTCACCCTGTAGGAGAAGTAGTTGGTTGTGTCGGGATCGAAGGAGGCGATCTCAAGGATGGTGTCGTTGCCTGGGGGTCCGTCGCCCCATGTCTCCTCCACCTCCAGCTGCCACTCTCGTCGTGCCAGCCTCGGCGAGTTGTCGTTGACGTCGGCTAGTCGCACCACCACAGTGCCAGTGCCTGCCCCACCAACGTCCGGAGGGCAATAAACAGTTTATTTCCTTAAATTTATAAATTATTTTACAGTAATATTCAACATATTTTACAGACAGCTTCTACAGGAAAAATATTTACCACAGATAAAATGTAAGTTCTCTACTTTTTTCTTAAATACATTTTTTTAGTAAAACAAGAACAGGTGATGGACAACACCACTGGAGATGGTGTATAAGAACACTTGACTCTCACAGAGACGCACGGAGCTAGTGTTTATAAAGGGTGAACTCGAGAAACAGGTGAGACCCCCGCTATAACACTAACTATGCTGTTTGACCTGGTAACGGGGGTCTTATACAGAGAGTCAACTCTCAGCTTGTTGCTCACAGGCAGCTTCTTTTGCTAAATGAGTTAGCAATATTTATGAAATTAATTTTAAAATGCAAACCACCTGTTTATTTAAGAAAAACGTAAAGCAAAATACACAATAGAACAAATATATGACAACCAATTGAATAAATCCTTATCAAAGTCACCCACAGACGTTTCAGACCAACTTATTCAGAAACAATTGCCAGCGAAGCCTTGTTCATTAGCATCTCAAAAAGCCTCGATCACCATTTCTCGTGGGCCAGATTCACGAAGCAGTTACGCAAGCACTTACGAACCTGTATATCTTTTTTCAATCTTTGGCGACTTTGTTTACAATTATTAAACAGTTAATGAGCTCGAAGCACCGGGAGGCTGTTTATAACAATAACAACAGTTGATTGGGAAGCTTTCATGCTTGTAAGCTGTTTAATAAATGTAATCAAAGCCGTCAAAGATGTACACGTTCGTAAGTACTTGCGTAACTGCTTCGTGAATCTGGCCCCTGGCCCCCAGCATCAGAAACAAGACCGGCGGCGAGGTGACGCACCTTTGAGACCTCCGCCGTCGGCAGCCACCACCTGAATATGGTACTCAGGGGTCGTCTCCCGGTCGAGGCAGCAGAGTGCCGTGCGCACCAGGCCGGTCTCTGGGTGGACGGCGAATATCGCCTCACCGGAACGTTCGTCGATGACGTTCTTCTCGATGGCGTAGGTGAGCCTGGCGTTGGTGCCCTCAGTGGCGTCGTCGGCGTCCCAGGCGGAGATTACCGCCACCGACAGATCTGTAGAGGATGATGGGAAGGGAATGAGCGTAAGTTTTGCTGATGCTGGCAGTTCATGCGCTCTATCATTCTTTTGCTTTCTTTTATATTCTCCTCCTTTTTCTACCCAACCACTTGAAGTGGACGGTAGAGCAACGGTCTCGCTTCATGCAGGTCGGTGTTCAATCCCTGACCGTCCAAGTGGTTGGGTACCATTCTTTTCCCCCCGTCCCATCCCAAATCCTTATCCTGATCCCTTCCACGTGCTATATAGTCGTAATGGCTTGGCACTTCTACCTGGTAATTCCGCTCCCTCCCCCTTTTTCTAGCATTCCTATTCTCTCATTCTCTCATATTCCCTCTTTCTCTTGCGCGTTCTCCACCTTCCTTAGCATCTCCTCAGCAGTCACAGTTCTATGTTAATAATAATGTGAACTCGTCACCAGAACTCGTTTGGTGTTGAGCACAAGGCATATCTACCTTTGGAGGGTTAGGTTAGGTCGTGACCCAAGCTTGCTTACCCACCTGCAAGTATATTTTAGACCAGGTCATTGTTTACGACTAAAGTGAACCCTCATGAACCTACTAGATGAAGTTACCAGTGGTGCCCGAGACGACCTCAAAAAGTCGAGCCATATCCGTATTGGGAGCCGGGGTCGACTCGGGCACCAAAACGCTTCTTTAATTTACATAAATATACATTATATAGGCCACCTAAATATACATCAATAAATAATATATATATATATATATATATATATATATATATATATATATATATATATATATATATATATATATATATATATATATATATGCAATAATGATCACAAAAACACTGATCCAAGTATGCAGAATAACCACATGTGAAAAATAGAAAATAGATCTTCATTCTACTTTGCTCTGATGAGGGCGAATTAGCCGAAAACGCGTTAAGCATTTTCTATTTTTCACATGTGGTTATTCTGCACATTATATATATATATATATATATATATATATATATATATATAAATTGTGAGGGTGCAAGTATATATATAATATATAGGCATTCATTGGGGAGCTTACCGATGGGTCCGTTCTCCTGCACCTCTCCGAACATGGTGGTGTTCGAGAAGACTGGAGGGTTGTCATTGATATCCTTCACCATAATCGTCACCACTGTCTCTACCAGATGCACACGCCCACCACCACGCCCACGACCACGCCCACGACCAGCGCCCGCGGGATTCATAGCTTCGACCCGGTCTCCATCTTCAAATCCCCAAACGAACACACCCGTCTCTTCACACCCTCCACCTTGAGGGCTCGGCGCTCCGTTGTCACTTTGATCATCCAGGGAATAATTAGCGGATCTTGTGTCCCGAGGAACACTCCGAGAAAGGTTTGTAGTGTCGGTGTTGACGAAGGCGCCGAGCGACGTATAGGTAGTTGCAGGTTCGGTGACACGGTTCGAAACCATGTTATTACCGCGGGGGTTGAATGTTTTATTAGCGTGTGTGTTATTGCTGGTGATATTGTGAACGTTGATGAGACTGTCGGTGTTGTGTGTAGCGTAGGCGAAGTAGCGCCTTCTCTTGGTAATGTTTGAAGCTGTGCTTGGAACTCTAGCGTTGAGGGCGACTGTGGTTCTGGATGTTATAGTCTTCTGTGTTGTCTTACTGTTGCAGTTGTGATTGTAGTCTATGCTGGTCTTCTTTACTTTTCCAGAATTTAATATTGTAGAAAAAAGTACAGACGATTTTTTATTCTTAGTTTGTACTAAACTGTTTTTTTCAGAGAACGTTTTCGAAGGTATTGATTGTTGAAGTGTTGTAACCTTTCTGTGTAACTGAGCCGCAGAGGTTGATATTGCTGGAGAAAATGAAGGCTGTATTAATGCTTCTATATTTTTAACATCCGTATCGTTTATGACCAAAGATGCTGCTCTGGCCGAAGCGCTGTTTGCGTGCTTATAAATATATTTAAATCTTCCAGGGAAACTTGGGGAATAGTCAGAATAAAGTTTAGTTTTTTCCATTTTATTTAAGTAAAATGGTGATGGAATGGAACCCTTGGGAGGCTGAGGGTCAGGACCAGCGCGAGCCTCGCTCTGGTCTTCCAATATTATCCTGGATGACCTGGGAACAGTAGCAGGAGTGGCGGGGAAAGTGTACCCTCTCTCGTTCCCATTTTCTCTCTTCCTCCTTTTCCTTCCCTGTTGTGAGGTGTGAGAGAGACTTGAAAGAGGAATTATTGGCTGGTGCCTTTCGTCACTTTCCTTGTATTTTCTCTTCTTCTCGAGCTGCGGACTGAAGGAGGGAGTAGGGTGCGATGGACGAACTTCCTCACCCTTGCTGTCTCTCCACGTTTCTTGAGATACTTGAGAGATTGGAAAGCGAGCCGGTGTCTCAGTCTCGCGCTCTCTCCTCGTCTCCAGATGATCCTGAGAGCGGGAGGTGGCAGCGTACGGTGTCTGAGTTAGTCTGTCGAACTTGTTCTGTCTCCTTACTTTTTGCGTCCCCCGGGAGACCGTGGTCTCTTGATGTCCACTCCTGACCGTGGTCTCCTGACGTCCACTCCTGACCGTGGCCTCCTGACGTCCACTCCTGACCGTGGTCTCCTGACGTCCACTCCTGACCGTGGTCTCCTGACGTTTACTCCTGACCGTGGTCTCCTGACGTTTACTCCTGACCGTGGTCTCCTGACGTTGGCTGCGGACCGCGATCTTTTGGCTCTCGCTGTGGCCGGCGGTCTCCTGACTATCCCGGACCTGAACTGTCACTTTCCATACCCCTTTGCCGTCAGGAGGGTCACGGTCCAACGCCTGCAACACCAGAGCAAGTGTCAATATTGATCAATATATGGCATATATATACATGTACACTTGTAACTGTATACTTCTGTACCTGGAAACACAGGCGGAACCTCGCGGTGAATGTTGAAAACTCTTACAAATAAAAATAAAGCAGTGTAAATCAATGCTGACAAAACAGAGCGGGACAACACTCTAGCAGGAGCATAGACCTCCAGCACCAAGCACCACCACCAGTGGCACTCAGCACCACCACCAGTGGCACCAAGCACCACCACTAGCAGCACTCAGCACCACCACCAGCAGCAGCTCCAAGCACCACCACCAGTAGCACTCAGCACCACCACCAGCAGCAGCACCAAGTACCACCACTAGCACAGAGCACCACCAGTGGCACCAACCACCACCACCAGCAGCACTCAGCACCACCACCAGCAGCACTCAGCACCACCACCAGCAGCACTCAGCACCACCAACAGTAGCACTCAGCACCACCACCAGCAGCAACACCAAGCACCACCACTAGCACAGAGCACCACCAGTGGCACTAAGGACCACTGGCACAAAAGAGCACCGCTCAACAGGAAGAAGTACCAAGTAACGGTGGGTAAGACCGTAGGTAAACATCACCCTGAGCTGGAGGAGCTCCCCGGTGAGGGGGTTGATGGTGAAGAAGGCGTTGTTGGGGGTCAGGCCGTCGACGCCGTCCCCTCGCAGGCTGTAGCGAAGTCCGTACCGATCCCCGCGGTCTCTGTCTCTGGCTTCTACCTGAGGGGAGGAAGGGAGGGGGGTACATGAGCCCAGGCACTCTGCCTAACCCTGGCACTTATCACTTACTGTGTAACTCTGACATTCGTATTTAATAATTATTAAATAAGTGTATTTATTAATACACCCTTCTGAAGATGTATTATTAAATACGAAAGTACTTAAGGAAATTCCTGTTTCAATTCTTCCTTCGTGACACTGTCATATATATATATATATATATATATATATATATATATATATATATATATATATATATATATATATATATATATTTTTTTTTTTTTTAAATAATATAAGAGTACCACCTCTAGCTGGAAGAAGGGGGACCCATAGCCTCGGAGGAAACCACGCATAACGCATTAGAGGGAATGTTTAGATCCCCTCCAATACAGTTTCTGTGTGCTTTTCTCCTACCACCCCCTTCCTTGAATATTTTTTGTGCTTTATTATGCATTTGATGGTTACAAGATATACATGGGTTGATACAAAAATAATAATGCAAAAAGGTGCTTAAAGGTTATGGATCTCTTGAAGAACACAACAATGGGAAACATTATATATATATATATATATATATATATATATATATATATATATATATATATATATATATATATATATATATATATATATATATATATATATTGGGGGGTACCACCACTGGTGCAATTATAGGGACCCACAGCCTCAGAGAAGGGAACACAGAGCATTCAGGGAAAAACTTGCCATTTAACTCTGAATACGTAAGAGTGTTCGCTTCTCCTATCACCCCCCTTTTGTATGGTGTACACTGTTATGCAAGGTTATACAGTTACATATCTGATTTTATACAAAAAATTAACATTAAGAGGACACAAAAAAAAGTTCGCTTCCTAGAGGCTGTACATTTCCTCGAACTCCTCCGACGCCGGGCATGAACCAAGGATTCCTATGGTTGTGTCGACTGGGACGTTGGTAAATAGGGATTCAACGTCCAGGGAAGCGATGATACCATCGGGCTGGGTAGATTTGATCAATTCTAGGAAATTTTTTCCTAGAATTGATCAAATCTACCCAGCCCGAAGATATCATCGCTTCCCTGGACGTTGAATCCCTGTTTACCAACGTCCCAGTCGACACAACCATAGGAATGATACTGGACAGAGTATACAGAGACGAGAGCACCCCCAAATTAGACATACCTGAGCCACACTTGAAAAGTCTTCTCGAAGCATGTACAAAGGAAGCCCCTTTCATCAGTCCACAAGGAGACATGTATTTACAAATAGACGGAGTAGCAATGGGCTCCCCCTTAGGAGTTTTATTTGCTAATTTTTATATGGGAACCATCGAAGATAGGGTCTTCAGTAGCAGACAAAAACCAACTGTATACTGCCGTTATGTAGATGACATATTCGTAATAGTAAAAGACTCAGATGAACTAATTGACCTAAAAAGACACCTAGAGAGAGAGTCAGTACTCCGATTTACACATGAAAATAGTGAAAATAAGTCTGCCATTCCTGGATGTACTAATAACAAAAACAGGAACCTCTTTAAGCACCAACGTATATACCAAGCCCACCAACATAGGATTATGCCTGAACGGTAGAAGTGAGTGCCCCCAAAGATACAAAGCCAGTGTTCTCAATGCTTATATTCGTCGAGCGCTTACCCACTGCTCTGAATGGAGCAACGTGAGTAGAGAGTTTGAAAGAGTAACTCAGGTATTGGTGAACAACGGATATAGCAACGCGGAAATAAACGCTGCTATAAGAAGACACTTGGACCGTTGGTATAATTCAGAACCTAGAACAGAAACCACAACACCCCCAATAAAATTATATTACAAATCAACCATGCACAGTGAACATATAAAAGAGGAAAGAATAATGAAAGAAATAATCCGTAAAGGAGTAAAAAGCACTACTCCTAATCAAAACATAAACCTATAATATTCTACAAAACCAAGAAGACTTCCGAACTCCTTATCAAAAACAGCCTGAAGCCGACGGAGAACCCTCTACAGCAGTCAAGCGTTGTATACATGTACACTTGCCCCCACGAAGGATGTAACCTTCAATGTAAGTACATAGGTATGACGTCGACCAAGCTGGCGAGGCGTTTGACATGCCATCTTCAATCTGGTGCCCCTAGGAATCACATGAGACAAGCCCATAACATTACTCTAACCAGAGAAATGTTGAACAAGAATACCTGCATAATAGACAAAACCCAAGATGCAAGAAGATTACATATTCTTCAGGCAGTTCACATAAGAATAGAGCGACCTACCATGAACACCCAAATCACGGAACTATTTACTCTACCCACCATGAGAGTAAGGACAAGACAAGAACATATCGATGCCAACACAGAAGACAATGTCCAACATAATAGGCCAATTACACTGGATTAATCTTTGTGTTTAGATAGGAGCTGCTCGTATGGGCCAATAAGCCTTCTGCAGCCTCTATGTTTCACCTCACATCCCTTATGTATCCCCCCATGTTTTCACCTTTATTGTATTATCACCTGACCCAGTATATATATATATATATATATATATATATATATATATATATATATATATATATATATATATATATATATATATATATATATATAGACATATGACGTATCTAGTAGCCAGAACGCACTTCTCAGCCTACTATGCAAGGCCCGACTTGCCTAACAAGCCAAGTTTTCATGAATTAATGTTTTTTCGACTACCTAACCTACCTAACCTAACCTAGCTTTTTCGGCTACCTAACCTAACCTAACCTATAAAGATAGGTTAGCTTAGGTTAGGTAGGGTTGGTTAGGTTCGGTCATATATCTACGTTAATTTTAACTCCAATAAAAAAAAATTGACCTCATACATAATGAAATGGGTAGCTTTATCATTTCATAAGAAAAAAATTTGAGAAAATATATTAATTCAAGAAAACTTGGCTTATTAGGCAAATCGGGCCTTGCATAGTAGGCTGAGAAGTGCGTTCTGGCTACTAGGTACGACATATATATATATATATATATATATATATATATATATATATATATATATATATATATATATATATATATATGTCGTACCTAGTAGCCAGAACGCTACTTATAATTAATATATATATATATATATATATATATATATATATATATATATATATATATATATATATATATAAGTGCGTTCTGGCTACTAGGTACGACATATATATATATATATATATATATATATATATATATATATATATATATATATATATATATATATATATATATATATATATGTCGTACCTAGTAGCCAGAACGCACTTCTCGGCCTACTATGCAAGGCCCGATTTGCCTAATAAGCCAAGTTTTCTTGAATTAATATATTTTCTCAAATTTTTTTCTTATGAAATGATAAAGCTACCCATTTCATTATGTATGAGGTCAATTTTTTTGTATTGGAGTTAAAATTGACGTAGATATATGACCAAACCTAACCAACCCTACCTATCTTTATAGGTTAGGTTAGGTTAAGTAGCCCAAAAAGTTAGGTTAGGTTAGGTTAGGTTAGGTAGGTTAGGTAGTCGAAAAACAATTAATTCATGAAAACTTGGCTTATTAGGCAAATCGGGCCTTGCATAGTAGGCTGATAAGTGCATTCTGGCTACTAGGTATGACATATATATATATATATATATATATATATATATATATATATATATATATATATATATATATATATATATATATATATATATGTATATATATATATATATATATATATATATATATATATATATATATATATATATATATATATATATATATATATATATATGCAAACAAGCCTGAATGGTCCCCAGGACTATATACAACTGAAAACTCACACCCCAGAAGTGACTCGAACCCATACTCCCAGGAGCAACCACAACTGGTATGTACAGGGACGCCTTAATCCGCTTGACCATCACGACCGGACATAAGGAAGTGATAGCCGAGGCTATTTGAACCACTTCCCCGCCGGCACTCGGATGGTAATCTTGGGCATAGCATTTTATCAAATCACCTCATTCTTTGGGGCACACGTGAGGAACACAAATGCAAACAAATGCATGGTCAAGCGGATTAAGGCGTCCCTGTACATACCAGTTGTGGTTGCTCCTGGGAGTATGGGTTCGAGTCACTTCTGGGGTGTGAGTTTTCAGTTGTATATAGTCCTGGGGACCATTCAGGCTTGTTTGCATTTGTGTTCCTCACGTGTGCCCCAAAGAATGAGGTGATTTGATAAAATGCTATGCCCAAGATTACCATCCGAGTGCCGGCGGGGAAGTGGTTCAAATAGCCTCGGCTATCACTTCCTTATGTCCGGTCGTGATGGTCAAGCGGATTAAGGCGTCCCTGTACATACCAGTTGTGGTTGCTCCTGGGAGTATGGGTTCGAGTCACTTCTGGGGTGTGAGTTTTCAGTTGTATATAGTCCTGGGGACCATTCAGGCTTGTTTGCATTTGTGTTCCTCACGTGTGTCCCAAAGAATGAGGTGATTTGATAAAATGCTATGCCCAAGATTACCATCCGAGTGCCGGCGGGGAAGTGGTTCAAATAGCCTCGGCTATCACTTCCTTATGTTCGGTCGTGATGGTCAAGCGGATTAAGGCGTCCCTGTACATACCAGTTGTGGTTGCTCCTGGGAGTATGGGTTCGAGTCACTTCTGGGGTGTGAGTTTTCAGTTATATATATATATATATATATATATATATATATATATATATATATATATATATATTAGTATATTTTGGTAGCAGTCTTTCCTGTATACATATATTATTAAATATGACCGAAAAAGTAAGATTAATAATTCTAACACGAATTTTCTCAATCTTTCGTACATTTCTTTTCACTGTTGGTGGTAATTCAAAAATCAATTCTCCAAAATTCATTTTTATTTCTAGTCTGACGCGACACTTGAGCGCGTTTCGTAAAACTTATTACATTTTCAAAGACTTTAGTTAACACATGCACAACTGAATAGAACTTACACATCTCCGATTTGTTTATATCTACATTTGAGTGAGGTGGATGGGGTGAGGTGGTATTAATAGGGTATTAATTTCATCAACACAAGACAGAACACGAAACAATGGGTATTGAATGGAAGTGATTGTAGAAAGCCTATTGGTCCATATTTCTTGATGCTTCTATATTGGAGCGGAGTCTTGAGGTGGGTAGAATATAGTTGTGCATTAGTTGGCTGTTGATTGCTGGTGTTGACTTTTTAATGTGTAGTGCCTCGCAAACGTCAAGCCGTCTGCTATCGCTGTATCTATCGATGATCTCTGTGTTGTTTACAAGGATTTCTCTGGCGATGGTTTGATTGTGGGAAGAGATTATATGTTCCTTAATGGAGCCCTGTTGCTTATGCATCGTTAAACGCCTAGAAAGAGATGTTATTGTCTTGCCTATATACTGGGTTTTTTGGAGCTTACAATCCCCAAGAGGGCATTTGAAGGCATAGACGACGTTGGTCTCTTTTAAAGCGTTCTGCTTTGTGTCTGGAGAGTTTCTCATGAGTAGGCTGGCCGTTTTTCTGGTTTTATAGTAAATCGTTAGTTGTATCCTCTGATTTTTGTCTGTAGGGATAACGTTTCTATTAACAATATCTTTCAGGACCCTTTCCTCCGTTTTATGAGCTGTGGAAAAGAAGTTCCTGTAAAATAGTCTAATAGGGGGTATAGGTGTTGTGTTAGTTGTCTCAAGATCAGGTACAAGAGGAGTGTTGTTAACGCATATGTCGACAGTGCTCTCAGCCACAGCTCAGAATGGAAGCAAGTCGACGAAGAACTCTGTAGGGTAAGGCAGGTCCTAGTCAACAACGGCTTCTCCAATGGTTTCATCGAAGACATCATAAGAAGGAAAGTGAAACGCCATGCAACCTCTGAAGAGACAACTAACACAACACCTATTTTGTCTGTAGGGATAACGTTAATAGAAACGTTATCCCTACAGACAAAAATCAGAGGATACAACTGACGATTTACTATAAAACCAGAAAAACGGCCAGCCTACTCATGAGAAACTCTCCAGACACAAAGCAGAACGCTTTAAAAGAGACCAACGTCGTCTATGCCTTCAAATGCCCTCTTGGGGATTGTAAGCTCCAAAAAACCCAGTATATAGGCAAGACAATAACATCTCTTTCTAGGCGTTTAACGATGCATAAGCAACAGGGCTCCATTAAGGAACATATAATCTCTTCCCACAACCAAACCATCGCCAGAGAAATCCTAGTAAACAACACAGAAATCATCGATAGATACAGCGATAGCAGACGGCTTGACGTTTGCGAGGCACTACACATTAAAAAGTCAACACCAGCAATCAACAGCCAACTAATGCACAACTATATTCTACCCACCTCAAGACTCCGCTAAAATATAAAAGCATCAAGAAATATGGATCAATAGGCTTTCTACAATCACTTCCATTTAATACCCATTGTTTCGTGTTCTGTCTTGTGTTGATGAAATTAATACCCTATTAATACCACCTCACCCCATCCACCTCACTCAAATGTAGATATAAACAAATCGGAGATGTGTAAGTTCTATTCAGTTGTGTATGTGTTAACTAAAGTCTTTGAAAATGTAATAAGTTTTACGAAACGCGCTCAAGTGTCGCGTCAGACTAGAAATAAAAATGAATTTTGGAGAATTGATTTTTGAATTACCACCAACAGTGAAAAGAAATGTACGAAAGATTGAGAAAATTCGTGTTAGAATTATTAATCTTACTTTTTCGGTCATATTTAATAATATATATATATATATATATATATATATATATATATATATATATATATATATATATATATATATATATATATATATATATAAATGCGTAAAATTTGAAATGAAATAATGAAAATAATTTTTTTACGTTTTCTGTGTGGAAACTAGGCGGTGTAGCCGGACCGTAAGCGACCACCCTGTCTCAATGTTTACGTTGACATTGTGGCGGTGCTGCTCGTGTCCCTCGCGTTTATTTTTTCATTTAAGACAATATAACTTTAGCAACCCCCAGCAATCACAAACGGAAAGTGTCTGTCAAGTGATAGTGAAGCCTTGTGCCCAGGGATAGCTGGGAAAACCATCAGTTTAGTGATCAAAATGAAAGTGTTTGATGTTTGAATGCAGTGTGCATTCATTGCCTCTGCTCTTAATTCTTACGAACGCTGATTGAGTGCAAGCGTGTGACTCCATTAAGTGTTACAAAACTCATATATATCAGAGATTGTTTTTGTTATTTATTTTTAAATAGTTAAGTGTTTGAATTCAAGGTTATGTAAACAGTTAGCTTCTTGATGATTAAGCATAAAGCAGTGAAATACCCTGGTAGGAAGGGAAGGGAAAGAAGAGCGTCTTGCTTCTTTGAGTAACTAACTATTTAAGTAACATTTCCCTCTCACCAGCCCACATCAAGCCTCTTACTAGTCGTAATCAGCCCTCACAAAGCCTAGTCAACCTTCACCAAGCCTCAACACACCTCCTCCGCTGCCTCTGGTAAGTTCAACTGTATTCTACTTGTATTGCACATAACCCTTTTTTCTCATGTATTTTGGAAAAAAAAGTCCCTCGTTGTGACGCATTCTCACATCATGCCAGTGAATTTTATGGGAAAATGTTTCAATTTATGTCCACGTTTCCAGAAAGCCACCCCGGACATAGAGACATTACAGCATGTATAATGTAACCAAAAGGGTTAGGTCAATGATTCTGGTCCGAGTCATTTCTATATTAATTATGGTTTTTCATTTGACAAGGAAGTTGAAAAATGCTTTCTTCAAAGTTTACTTGCTAATTCCTTCCCTTCACCACCTCCACGCCCTCCCACACCGCCTCCTCCCCTTCCCACACCACCTCCACCCGCTCTCCTACAACATCTCCTCCCCTTCCCACACCACCTCCTCCCCTTCCCACACCACCTCCTCCCCTTCCCACACCACCTCCTCGCCTTCCCACACCACTTCCATCCCCCTCCCACACCACCTTCACCCCTCGACACTACTGACCTTGGCAATAACGAGCGGGAGGTCGCGGTCGTCCTCCTCGATGACCGTGATGGTGGGCTCCGGCCGGAGGAAGTACGGAGGGTTGTCGTTGACGTCGTCGACCTCCACCTGGACGATGGCGTGCGTCATGGCCCCGGCCGCCTCCGCCGCCACCACCAGCTCATGCTACGCGTCCGCATGGCATTAGGAAGAGCTTATCAAAAAATACAACCGCGAAGGATAAAATACATTATACACAGCGTGTCTGTATATCTTTCCCGACTCTGCGCGTTTCGATACTAGCCGCGCGCTGCTGAAATACACTAACTCCCTCACTGTGGCCCTCATCACTATCTCCCTCACTGTGGCCCTCACCACTATCTCCCTCACTGTGGCCCTCACCACTATTAACTCTTTCACTCTGGTCCTCCAGCACTACTAACTCCCTCATTGAGGCCCTCCGGCACTCCTCATATGAGTGGCGATCACCTACCTTGTGGTCGAGGTCGTGGTCAAGTGCCGCCGCCAGGGAGATGACCCCAGAGTGCTGGTCTATAGTGAAGAGTCCGTCTCTGTTGCCGCCGGTGATGCTGTACCTTACCCCACTACCTGTGGAGGAGGGCAAGCTTTGTTACACCACGGGGAGGAGGATGTGGTCCCCTGTGGCAGGTGGGAGGGAAGGAAGGTAGGCTCTGTTGTGTGGGAGGGAAGGAAGGTAGGCTCTGTTGTGTGGGAGGGAAGGAAGGTAGGCTCTGTTGTGTGGGAGGGAAGGAAGGTAGGCTCTGTTGTGTGGGAGGGAAGGAAGGTAGGCTCTGTTGTGTGGGAGGGAAGGAAGGTAGGCTCTGTTGTGTGGGAGGGAAGGAAGGTAGGCTCTGTTGTGTGGGAGGGAAGGAAGGTAGGCTCTGTTGTGTGGGAGGGAAGGAAGGTAGGCTCTGTTGTGTGGGAGGGAAGGGAGGTAGGCTCTGTTGTGTGGGAGGGAAGGAAGGTAGGCTCTGTTGTGTGGGAGGGAAGGAAGGTAGGCTCTGTTGTGTGGGAGGGAAGGAAGGTAGGCTCTGTTGTGTGGGAGGGAAGGAAGGTAGGCTCTGTTGTGTGGGAGGGAAGGAAGGTAGGCTCTGTTGTGTGGGAGGGAAGGAAGGTGATGCAGAGAAAGAAACAAGAAAAATAGAAGCAACAACAAGGGCGACGAAGTGAAGCAAGAGACCACACGCGGTCGCAGTAAGACGCAGATACGACGTCTATTCCACTCTAATATGAAAGGGACAAATTCTGGAGAGAGAGAGAGGGGGAGAAAACAAAAGTCAAAACATTGAGCTTTACCTATGAGAGGCTTCATCATCCCGGCCGCTGACGTGATTTTCTTCAGAAAAGAGAAAAAAATGACTGTAGAGAAACGACCATTTCTTCTCCCCCTCTATATAGTCGCAATGGCATGGCGCTCTCTCCTGATAGTTCCTTTCATTTCTCCCTCGTCAGAATACAGTAATGCATTAATCTTCTCCGGAAAGAAGAAAGGTTTCTCATGTTGCCATCTTCGGGGAATATTAAAGAATGTTCAAAGAGGTAACCCTCCCGAGGAAAATTACGAGGAAAAGGCAATAACACATGAAGGAATCACGTGTGAGGCCGTGAACACGTTGTCATTTGGAGAGAGAGAGAGAGAGAGAGAGAGAGAGAGAGAGAGAGGGAGAGAGAGAGAGGTGGCAAGTCACATTTGCAGAAGAAAGACACAGGCGATGGTGATAACAACATGGTATTGCAAATGAGAGAAGTAAACAAATATGTGGCAAGAAGCTAGTGTTGCGTGAAGAAGTGGACATCTTGGGAATGAGGTTTGCTTCTACAATGACCATGAAAAGTTAGATGCATAACCTAAAGCAAGCAAGGCAGCCAAGAAACTTTCTGCCTTAAGGCGAATCTCATATCTTCTTGATAGCAGGGGTTGCAAAACCTTACGTGAGGCTCAAGGACGCTCCCATCTTGAGTACGCACCTCTCTCCTGGATGTCCTGCCACCCTCGTATACCAGAATTTTGGACAAAGTGGAGAACCGTGCAAGAAGGCTCATCTCTCAACCCGTCCTCTTAAAAATAACGTCGCTTTTCGATCGTATGTGCTATGGACAAAAGTGGACGTAATTTGAAATGAAATCGGCTCACGAAAGTGACGTACTGTCCCGTTTTCTGTTTGAGTCGTCCGGCTTACTCGGAAAGGTTAGGAGAGGAAACTTTCAATTAACGATTTTCATAACGTTTTGAAACTTTATGAAAATTTCCTGCCCAACCTAACCTACCAGAGGACCCTTAACTAACTGTCGTTGAAAAATAATCTCAAATTTATTTTCATTTTTTTTCATTTTCAAATTACGTCCACTTTCGGCCATACGGGCAAACGGCCAAAAACGACGTTATTATTAAGAGGACAGGTTGATCCTCTAGTCTTGGCTCGTTCTCGCTGAATGGTCAGTACATGTGAGTTCTCAACACTGGTTTATATATATATATATATATATATATATATATATATATATATATATATATATATATATATATATATATATAAATATATATATATATATATATATATATATATATATATTATATATATATATATATTATATATTTATATATATATATATATATATATATATATATATATAAATATATATATATATATATATATATATATATATATATATATATAAATATATATATATATATATATATATATATATATATATATATATATATATATATATATATATATATATATATATTTTCTCAAGATTCTCCAACTGGCCAAGTTTGTGGACAAGAAGAAGTTGGAAACCACAACACAAGACGATCATCTGTCAACAATCTCATGTTGGGGTCTTAAGAATATCACTCAACCAGGAGGACGGCAAGCCAAGTTCAGTCATTCCAAGGCTTTTTCGCATCTGAAACGTGTTCTCTTAACATGTAATTAAGCGTGAAATAAAATCATCCAACCATCATATACAGACTTTGTAGTACACTTATATCTAGTGTTCATCCAATACTTAACACGACTGTAAACTATTGGAATTGATGTTTGTTCCTAATCAAAGATTAATAATAAAAAGCTTATTAAAATAGATTAGTTTCTACGGTGAGACTTAAGATGAGCTGATGTTGGATAACATCTCTTAGCTTACAGTTTCAATAAAGCTCCTGTCTTATTGAACCCTCGTCTTAGACAAAAATGGTCGCCGGCAATAATTTCATAGTGGCACTGCTTTATGGCAGTGCCACTATAAATGATCATAATTAATATGAAGTTAGGTTACACCTACAGCAAGACACACTCCCGTCATCAATGCAGCCTCGAGTAATAATAAAACCATCAACATCAATGTTCCTCTTTGTCCTTATGGTTAATGTCAGCCACACACAACTCCTCATCAGTTTCGCTTTCGCAAGTCGTAAGCTTTTCATAAGATTACCTTTTACCGGCAAGAAAACCTTGAAAGCCTTCACAACTTTAGCTTCCAGTAATTGGAAATCACTCATCTCTTTAGCTTCGAGCAACAACGAGCCGCTGATTAGTGCTATTTCCTGGAACCTCATTCTTGTATTAGTTTCAAAGCAACCCCAAGCTCATCATGTGTCTTATTTCCCACTGTAATCATACCCCTTCATGCAACGCCACGGCCCCTCATTAGTTTAACTTCCAGCAAAACTTGCAGACCTACGTTATCACAGTCTGGCAGAGAGTGTCATAAAGGGTGGCATAGCGGGTGTCACAGGTGCTGGGAGAAGAGACAGGGTGGCAGTGTCGAGACTGCGGGGTCTAGTCTGGGCGAGTCTAGTCTATAGCCTTAGCGAAGAGACTTTCCCAGGGAACTAAGTCTATGACTTCCCTGGTCACATTTCTCTAATACTCTATACATTATCTCCCATTAAACACAAGATATGCCCAATCTCCCATTGGGCATAATTTCCCATTAAACACAATCTCCCATTGGGCACAATCTCCCATTGGACACAATGCGCCATTGGAGCTGGCTGCGTGAGTAGAATGTGTGAGCTCTCACGTGACTAATATTGACTTCTGGCGACAGGATTCTTTAAAGACTGGCATGAACCCCGATGGCGTTCAGGGTCAGTAGAATATCAAGAGGGAGGGAGGGAGGGTGGGTTGGAGGCTAAATTGAAATATACTAAAAGCTAATATTTAATTCGCCTTTTCGGAGGACACGAAGTGTTTACTTAAGTTTATTGAGGTCCCCCCCCCCCCTTAGGCTGACTACTGACGTTCCCTTAGGATGCGACCCACAACAGTTGTCTAACTCTCGGGGTCCTATTTTTAACACTGCGAGGTGAACACAGGCTCAGTTGTTTTTTGTTCTCTCCGGGGACCGAACTTAGGTCCGACGGTTTTCCCTTCTATAATTTCTCGATGGCCAAGGATAGACTGGAATATATGTGTAATATATATATGCATGTTGATTAAACCACACACTAGAAAGTAAAGGGACGACGACGTTTCGGTCCGTCCTGAACCATTCTCAATCGACTTGAGGATGGTCCAATCACAATCAATTTAAGGATGGTCCAATCACAATCGACTTGAGGATGGTCCAATCACAATCGACTTGAGGATGGTCCAATCACAATCGACTTGAGAAAGGTCCAGGACGGACCGAAACGTCGTCGTCCCTTCACTTTCTAGTGTGTGGTCTGGTCAACATATTTCAGTCACGTTATTGTGACTCCTCGTCTGTATATGCATGTTACAGAGGTGAGGGGAAGAATGGTGGACAGAGGAAGAGGGAGAAAGAACTCAGGGAGGGAGAAGTGAGGGAGGGAGAAGCGAGGGAGGGAGAAGTGAGGGAGGGAGAAGCGAGGGAGGGAGAAGTGAGTGAGGGAGAAGTGAGAGGGAGGGAGGGGGCAGGTTTCCACTGTCAGACGGGGTCCTGCAGCGCCATCTTCCTGGAATGTCTGTGACCTTCCCGTCTCTATCGCTGGCCTCGGGGACCCGCAGCCTCCAGGACAGATTTTCATCTCCGGCTGGGCACTGATAAACTCCTTTAAGCCGAACACCCTGCCGACCAGACCAAGTTTTCAGCTTACAGGGGTTCCGGCTTGGAGTTAGATCCAAGGACTGTAATTTATTTTATAATCAAGTGATAACTGTAACAAAGAATTTACTAAATGATCTAAAGTCTATCTAATTAATATGATTACAATTAATAAGAGAGTTTAGTCAATTATGCAGCGATACTTTATAGTTACAGCTTCTTTGATCTCCACTTCAAGAGCCTTCTTGAATCTCTTTAAATCTTCAAGACCTCTCAAGAGTTGTTTACTAGGCGACTGTTCTGGGATCATTACCCTCTCACTCAGTCTAAATAACTCACGTTGTGCACCTGTGGAAACACTAACAGTTTCTCAATAACATTGTAGTGACTATTACAAAATATTTCATAGTTATCAAAATAACTAAGTTTATTATGAAGACAATTTAGGCGCAATGCTAGTACGATTATACAGCACTTGGAAGGGATATGAGGGCAAGGAGCTGGGATATGAGGGTAAGGGGCTGGGATATGAGGACAAGGGGCTGGGATATGAGGACAAGTAGCTGGGATATGAGGGCAAGGAGATGGGATATGAGGACAAGGAGTTGGGATATAAGGGCAAGGAGCTGGGTTATGAGAACAAGGAGCTGGGATATGAGGACAAGGAGCTGGGGTATGAGGACAAGGAGCTGGGATATGAGGACAAGGACTTGGGATATAAGGGCAAGGAGCTGGGTTATGAGGACAAGGAGCTGGGTTATGAGGACAAGTAGCTGGGATATGAGGTCAAGGAGCTGGGATATGAGGACAAGTAGCTGGGATATGAGGGCAAGGAGCTGGGATATGAGGTCAAGGAGCTGGGATATGAGAGCAAGGAGCTGGGATATGAGGGCAAGGAGCTGGGATATGAGGGCAAGGAGCTGGGATATGAGGGCAAGGAGCTGGGATATAAGATCAAGGACTGGGATATGAGAGCAAGGAGCTGGGATATGAGGGCAAGGAGCTGGGATATGAGGGCAAGGAGCTGGGATATGAGGACAAGGAGCTGGGATATAAGATCAAGGACTGGGATATGAGAGCAAGGAGCTGGGATATGAGGGCAAGGAGCTGGGATATGAGGGCAAGGAGCTGGGATATGAGGACAAGGAGCTGGGATATAAGATCAAGGACTGGGATATGAGAGCAAGGAGCTGGGATATGAGGGCAAGGAGCTGGGATATGAGGACAAGGAGCTGGGATATAAGATCAAGGAGCTGGGATATGACGGCAAGGAGCTGGGATATGACGGCAAGGAGCTGGGATATGAGGACAAGGAGCTGGGATATGAGGACAAGGAGCTGGGATATGAGGGCAAGGAGCTGGGTTATGAGGGCAAGGGGCTGGGATATGAGGGCAAGGAGCTGGGTTATGAGGACAAGGAGCTGGGTTATGAGGACAAGTAGCTGGGATATGAGGTCAAGGAGCTGGAACATGAGGACAAGTAGCTGGGATATGAGGGCAAGGAGCTGGGATATGAGGGCAAGGAGCTGGGATATGAGGACAAGTAGCTGGGATATGAGGACAAGTAGCTGGGATATGAGGGCAAGGAGATGGGATATGAGGACAAGTAGCTGGGATATGAGGTCAAAGAGCTGGGATATGAGGGCAAGGAGCTGGGCTATGAGGGCAAGGAGCTGGGATATGAGGACAAGGAGCGGGGATATAAGATCAAGGAGCTGGGATATGAGGGTAAGGAGCTGGGATATGAGGGCAAGGAGCTGGAATATGAGGACAAGGAGCTGGGATATAAGATCAAGGAGCTGGGATATGACGGCAAGGAGCTGGGATATGAGGACAAGGAGCTGGGATATGAGGACAAGGAGCTGGGATATGAGGACAAGGAGCTGGGATATTAAGGGCAATGAGCTGGGATATGAGGGCAAGGAACTGGGATATGAGGACAAGGAGCTGGGATATGAGGGCAAGGAGATGGGATATGAGGACAAGGAGCTGGGACATGAGGACAAGGAGCTGGGATTTGACGGCAAGGAGCTGGGATATGACGGCAAGGAGCTGGGATATGAGGACAAGGTGCTGGGATATTAGGGGCAAGGAGCTGGGATATGAGGACAAAGAGCTGGGATATGAGGGCAAGATCCCATATATATATATATATATATATATATATATATATATATATATATATATATATATATATATATATATATGCGAACAAGCCTGAATGGTCCCCAGGACAATATGCAACTGAATATATATATATATATATATATATATATATATATATATATATATATATATATATATATATATATATATATATATATATATGTCGTACCTAGTAGCCAGAACGCACTTCTCAGCCTACTATGCAAGGCCCGATTTGCCTAATAAGCCAAGTTTTCATGAATTAATTGTTTTTCGACTACCTAACCTACCTAACCTAACCTAACCTAACTTTTTCGGCTACCTAACCTAACCTAACCTATAAAGATAGGTTAGGTTAGGTTAGGTAGGGTTGGTTAGGTTCGGTCATATATCTACGTTAATTTTAACTCCAATTAAAAAAAATTGACCTCATACATAATGAAATGGGTAGCTTTATCATTTCATAAGAACAAAATTAGAGAAAATATATTAATTCATGAAAACTTGGCTTATTATTCAAATCGGGCTTTGCATAGTAGGCTGAGAAATGCGTTCTGGCTACTAGGTACGACATGTATATATATATATATATATATATATATATATATATATATATATATATATATATATATATATATATATATATATATATATATATATATATATATATATATAGATGTATGTGAGAGAGAGAGAGGGAGGGAGAGGGAGGAGAGGGGAGAGGGATAAAGACTATATACCGCGTATAAACACGAAACTAGTCACTGGCAACGCATATTAAAATAAAGGAAGACTCTAGCCACTTTATGAACCCAATTACCTCAGAGTTAGGGCGGCGCGGCGTTGCTCTTATATCTGCTGCCGTAAATACCTCCCGCACCACCTTACCAAATTCCCTCATACAAAATGTAAATAGTTGTTTAACTATCAGATAAAGTCTTCCTCGCAGGGCAGTACCTTGTTTATGGGAATAAATCCCCAGTAGATCAACGTAAACACGTACCTTGTTTGAGGATAAATCCCCCCACAGAACAGGAGCAAGTCGTACCAGTTTTAGAAGGATAAATCCCCCACAGAACAAGAGAAACACGTACCGTGATGCTATGCGGCAACTCCCAGCGGGAGAGGAGTGGTACGTACCGTTCTTGTGCGTGGCGGCGACGGTGAGGACAGTAGCAGAGAGAGGAGCGTCCTCAGGCAGTACGGTGCAGTACCGGGGCGCCGTGAACTCCAGAGGTCCTTCACCACTGCCAGACAACAGCCGCGTCGCTGCCCACGGGAAGACAACAATGTTATGAGCACATTTTTATAGGAACTCTCACGTTCTCCACAGGCTTTTAAGTACAAAAATCATTTTCTAATTGTTTGGTATGTAAGGGAAGAGGTAGGTTGGTATATACCTTGAATAGCTTAGGCAGGTGTAGGGTAGGCTTGAATATGTTAGGCAGGTGTAGGGTAGGCTTGAATATGTTAGGCAGGTGTAGGGTAGGCTTGAATATGTTAGGCAGGTGTAGGGTAGGCTTGAATATGTTAGGCAGGTGTAGGGTAGGCTTGAATATGTTAGGCAGGAGTAAGATATGCTTGAATAAGTTAGGCAGGAGTAAAATATGCTTGAATATGTTAGGCAGGAGTAACGTCTACACTTTGCATATGGTTTCTAGGGAGCAGCAGCTTGTAGATGCCAGGTCAGTCTCCACGAAATGTTTGTGGTGGTCATACCAATATAAGTATACCGAAGATGACATCCTTCACTGGGGCGTGTAAACTGGTATACCACGTTGGCTTTTTGGAGAGGGTTGTATTGTTTATTGAAGCTGTTCTTAGGTATTAAATGAGCAGTCCTTTTTGTTTGGTAATAAATAATGAAATCCAAATTTTGGTCTGAGGTTGTCGGTTGTACTTCATTTGAAATTATATACTTTTTTATTCTTGCCTCTGTTTTTTTATACTGTGAGTTCATCATGGATTTGTAATAGAGTTTTTTGGGAAGGGGTTAATTGCTTGCTGTTGCCGTTGTTGTTCTCTGTTATCCCATTTTTCTAAATATATTCTGATACGGGTGTTAACTTCTCTGTTCGTGTATCTATTGTTTGTTAATACTGGAAGGTTTCTGTCCAATTATGTGTGTATGTTATGCTAGTCAGAACAATGTGTAAGGGCTGTGTGTATATACAGCAGGGTCTCCCCTACACACACCCTCGACATCTGCCCTTACACACAGCCTCTCTGTCTCTCTCCGAACATACCCACCACCTTCGCCCTATTTGTTGTAACACTCTTCAATACACATTGTCTTCATCACTGTAAACATCTTCACACCCTCTACACTCCTCCACCACATGCTCACAATCTCCCACCACCCACACACCTGCTCCATGTCCTCCCACATACGCTCCCTATCTTCTCCCAGCACTCACACACACCCTTCCACTATCTCCTTTCTTCTTTCAATAGGAGACTGTGGGAGAGATTAAAGCCCTTGCGGGTCCTTGTTGGTATCAATCATGGAATTAACGTGAGACTTGCTAGAATGTTTTATGTATCATTTATACGCTCTGTGATTGACTACAATGCTCTACATCTCACACTGTATACTGACAAAGAGCTGAAATCTCTTGAAACCTTGCAAAATGAAGCTATGCGTCTCATCCTTGGGGCTCCAAAGTCCACGAGAATAGTTAATATGAGAGCAGAGTTAAAATTACCTACCATAAGTGAGAGAATTTTGTCTATTAGCACAGTTTTCGGCGTAAAGGCATTGAGTAGATCTAGACAACACATGAAGTTTCAAGCTAAACTTTCTAATATGCTGCACTCACCTGAGGTCTATAGAAGAAGAACGAAATCTGATTATGTATTTTGGTTCTTCAAGGGAGCCAACTCCATCAAAATATTAAATATGTACCCAACTCAATTAATGATTAATCAACCAATTACCCCAGGGGATAACTGGGATCTATCAGTTGATTTTGTAAATGCGCCCAAGAAAGGTAGTGTGCACTCTACATTATGAAAACAGTTAACACTGAAAAGCATCACTGAAAGTACTTAGAGTATGGGTAACGATGTGTATCAGTGCTATACCGACGGCTCTATAGAAGAAGGTGGACGATGTACCGGATGTGCATGCAATATATTTGAACAATTTTCTCTCGTACATACAGCAATAAAGCGCGTCAATGACTGGGCAAGTACAACTCAAACCGAACTTGCAGGCATATACCTTGCCACTGAATTTTTAAAAGACAAAGGCAGTGGACTTATATACTGTGACTCGCAGAGTGCACTCCTGGCACTGAACGCACATAGTAGTGACACCCAGAAAATAGTCAGTGAT
>NC_091154.1:28083571-28106071 GCF_040958095.1 Procambarus clarkii | reverse complement strand
CTAGGTGATGCTAAAAAAATCCCCATCACACAGGATGGTTAGTCATACAGAGGCATGTGATAAGCGGTCTGCACTGGCAGACTCCGGACGCATTTTGAGGATATCATCAACACAAGATTCAATAAGGCAGCAGTGGTAATACAAGTCCCCATCTCGCAGGATGGTTAGTCATACAGGGCCTTTTTTTTTTTTTTTTATTAACATATTAGGTACATCTGCATTAGTGCAGCTACCCTAGACTATATGAAGTGGAGTACAGTGTGTCAAAAAAGCTAACTAGGTGATGCTATAAAATCCCCATCACACAGGATGGTTAGTCATACAGAGGCATGTGATTAGCGGTCTGCACTGGCAGACTCCGGATGCATTTTGAGGATATCAACAACACAAGATTGAATAAGGTAGCAGTGGTAATACAAGTCCCCATCTCGCAGGATGGTTAGTCATACAGAGTCATGTGTTTAATAGCCTGCACTGGCAAATTTTGGGTATACTGTGAGGATATCTTCAAGAATACGAGAGTGAATAAAGTAATTGCAAAGCTCCAGGTACCTCATGCCAACTGGTCTGAAAGGTCTAATAATTGGGCATTCAGTGATGTAGTGCGGGAGATCATGCCGTAGTTCCTGCTCACAGAGTTTGCAACTGGAGTGCTCAGGATTGGGAGACCCGTCACCTGCAGCCACCTGCCACAGGTAACGGTAACCCAACCTGATCCTTGCAACCACTGTGTCGCACAGTCTAGTGGACGTTTTGTGCTGTCCATAGATGTAGGTTTCAGATCTGAACAAATCATAGCTTTTTATACTAGTACTTTCAGGTCGTTGGGAGTCAGTAAGTTCTTTCCTATCAGATCTGAATGTTTGGACCAATACAGTTTTGACAGCAGAGATGGGGATACCTAGATCTAATTCAACTTCAAACTTGTTACACGCTAATTTGGCTGCAATGTCTGTCTCATTATGATGGGTTATATTTATGTGTGAAGGTATCCATACAAAGGAAATTCGAGACCCTTTACTCTGTGCATCAATTAGGTCATTTATAATTGGGAGTATGAGGTTCTTGCTGTCGATCTTCCAAGAGAAGTTTTCGATTGCTTGAAGAGCAGACTTTGAATCGCAGAATATTATTCCTCCTCCAATATTTTTTAATGTGCTGGTTGCTAAATGTAATGCTGCTAGTTCTGCTTGTGTGGAGGTCAGCCAGTTGTTTAGCCTGACACTGACAGACTTTGTGCAAATATTATTTCTATAGAACCTACATGCCGCTGCAGTCCGTCCAGTAGAAGACTGGACTGAGCCGTCGGTGTAGACACAGTGCTCGTGAGATCTTAGACTCTCGATGGAGGAGGCAATTGTTTCAAGAGTGACAGCTTTGAGTAGAGCAAGATTCTCATTATCTTTCTTGGTGACAGGTGTGTATGATACTTGAATGGTGGGGTACAGATAAAGAGGAATATCAGAGACTGGTAGATTGCACTTAAAAGGAATGTTAAGTTTAATGAGATTGTAAGCATTGTTTCTCAGCCAATTATCATAAAAGGAGTGAGTTGGTATGTCGGCACCAGTCAAAAGGGTGTTAACAGCACTAAATAATTTGTCTCTGAGCAATGTAGGAGATGTAGGATCTCTCATGACTTTAAGACAGAAGGTAGTGTTAACTTGCATTATTCTCTCTAGTATGGTTGGAAACTTCAGTTCTTCCCTCATGTTGATGATTCTTGTGCATCTTGGGGCACCAAGAATTATCCTCATGGCCTCGTTCTGTATTACTTCAAGTTTGTCCAACACAGAGGAGGGGAAATTAATTAAGTGCAGAGCATTATAATCAACGAGAGATCTAACAAACATCATATAGAATAGTCTAGCATATTTAATATTGATACCAATATTCTTACCAGTAAGTGTTCTCAATGGTTTTAGTCTTTCTTTTAACCTACGGTGTAGATCATTTACAATGTCACTGTTAATACCAACTCCAAGGTATTTGTGCTGCCCACACGTTTCAATGTTCTGGTTGTTGACCTTGAAAGCTATAGGGACATGAGTTTTCTCTTTGGGATGGAGAACTCTGGATTTAGTTATAGAGATAACAAGACCACATTCAATGCTTTTAGCAGCGAATGAATCAAGTAGAGCTTGCAGTCTAGTTTGGGAATTTGCAACAATGCATATATCATCGGCATAACAAATGACGGCTTCGTCAGGTAGTGTGGGAATATCAATTGTTAATTTGTGCATCAGAACATTGAACAGTGTGGGACTTAGCACTCCACCCTGGGGTGTACCCAACTCAAAGGGTGCACAGAGTTTACTTTTGACCCCCTTGAAAAGGACTGAGGCGGTTCTGTTACTCAGGTACCCCCTGAGCCATGTCAACAGTCTTCCCTTAACTCCAAAAGAGGCTAGCTGTTCTAGGATTATTTCTTTGTTTGCTGTATCAAAAGCAGTTTGGAGATCAATAAATGCCGCCTGAGAGTTTGGTCCCCCTCTGATAAAATACTCAGCAAAGCAAGTTTGTGTGCTTCTTCCAGGAAGGAAACCATACAGGTTAGGGGCAAGGTGGGGCTTGATTTGAAACATTAGTCTGTCGAGAATAATTCTCTCAAGAACTTTGCACATGCACGACGTCAGAGAAATGGGTCTAAATTTTTGTGAATTAGGCTTGGGTATGGGTATTATGAGTCCCTGTGTCCAGCGGTCAGGTAAAACACCCTGCCTTAGACTTTGATTAAACAATTCTAGCAAAGGGCTATTTGGCAGCTCAGCAAGTACTCTCATGGTGTTGTATGTGATGCCATCCTCTCCAGGAGAGGTAGCCTTACCTTTCTTGAGTGCATTTTTAATTTCAAAGGGGGTTATGCCATAGTTATCATCAGGCCCTATTTCACTACAGGCAATTTCAATATTGAAGTTACGATTTATTTTAGTACTAGCCAGATAGTTTTGCACATCTAGGGGCAGGCTGCTTATACTAGCAGTGCTTGCATATTGCTGAAGCAGCATGTCGGCATAGTCTACAGGTGAAAGGGCCTCCCAGCATCTCAGCTGTAAACTCTACGGATAGCACAACCGCAATTTCATTTCCCACCATGACAATCGTTCCGGAAGGGAAGATGAGTGGGGGGAGGGGCGGTTGTTGAGTTACAGGATGATATTTCTTAAAGTATTAAACAGGCCTACCAACACCAGACTGTATATATAATTATGACTGTTAATGATTACGTTAGAATTCAAAATTGATGCGTACTAATTTGGTGATGGAATTAAGATGAAGGCGATGAGTCGCAATAACGTGGCTGAAGTATGTTGACCAGACCACACACTAGAAGGTGAAGGGACGACGACGTTTCGGTCCGTCCTGGACCATTCTCAAGTCGATTGTGAATGGTCCAGGACGGACCGAAACGTCGTCGTCCCTTCACCTTCTAGTGTGTGGTCTGTCTAGTCAATTAAGTTGAAACGTTAATGAGTTTGTAACTGTGCACTGTGTTAGATAATGTTCTAGTGGTCTGTCGGGCATTTCTCCACAGTGCTGACATGGAAAAGTGGTGGGAGGATGACATAGTTAGAGGTGGGAGGATGTTGTGATGACACACGTGACATGTCACTATATGCCAGCCAAGTCTCTCACTATAATCCTCTCAAGAAAGATATCTTCACCCACCCAGTATGAAAGTGGAAGATTCGGACAATTTCTTTATGAATGATACTCAAACACCTGTAAATATAACTGATATCAGCACGAGCGTGGCAGATTTTGAAAGAGAAAGTGACAATATGCCCATGCACTCAGCCCCGGGTCCAGACTCATGGAATTCAATATTTATAAAGAAATGCAAAGTGCCAGTAGCATAGGCACTCAGTATAGTGTGGAGGAAGAGCTTAGACACAGGGGAGATACCAGATGCGCTTAAAGCAGCAAACATTGTCCCTCTACACAAGGGAGGGAGCAAAGCATTGGCAAAGAATTATAGACCAGTTGCACTAACGTCCCACATAATAAAAGTATTTGAGAGAGTGATCAGGAGTCAGGTCACTAGATTCATGGAAACCAATGACCTCCACAACCCAGGCCAACATGGATTTAGAGCAGGAAGATCATGCCTCTCACAGCTACTTGACCACTATGACAAAATCACTGAGACATTAGAGGAAAAACATAATGTAGATGTCGTATACACCGATTTTGCAAAGTCATTTGACAAATGTGACCATGGAGTGATTGCACACAAAATGAGGTCAATGGGTATAACTGGTAAAGTAGGGCGCTGGATACTCAATTTTCTGTCGAACAGAACAGAACGAGTAACAGTCAATCAAGTAAAATCGAGTGCGAGCGCAGTTAAAAGCTCTGTACCTCAAGGTACAGTCCTTGCACCACTGCTGTTCTTTATTCTCATATCAGATATAGACAAAAACACAAGTCACAGCTTCGTGTCATCCTTTACAGATGATACAAAAATCAGCATGAAAATTACCTCTGCTGAAGACATTGATAAACTACAAACAGATATTAACAAAGTTTTCGATTGGGCAGCAGAAAATAACATGGTGTTTAACGGTGATAAATTCCAGGTACTCAGATACAGCAAAAATGAGGATCTGAAACATATTACAGGGTACAAAACTTAATCGAATCTGCCCATTGTAGGAAAACAGCATGTCAAGGATTTGGGAATAATGATGTCCAACGACCTAACGTTTAGGGAGCATAACCAAGCAAGTATTGCGTCAGCCAGAAAAATGATAGGATGGATTACGAGAACCTTCAAGTCCAGAGATCCCATCACAATGGTTGTACTTTTCAAATCACTTTTGTTGTCCGGTCTCGAGTACTGCTCAGTACTCACTTCCCCCTTCAGAGCAGGAGAGATTGCTGAAATAGAGGGAATACAGAGAACATATACGGCACTCATAGACGAGATAAAGCACCTAAATTATTGGGATCGTCTCAAAGCTCTCCAAATGTACTCACTAGAAAGGAGACGAGAGAGATACCAAATAATATACACATGGAAAATACTGGAGGGACAGGTCCCAAATCTCCACAGTAAAATAACAACGTACTGGAGTGAACGACATGGAAGAAAATGCAGAATAGAACCAGTGAAGAGCAGAGGTGCCATGGGCACAATCAGAGAACACTGTATGAACATCAGAGGTCCACGGTTGTTCAACGTCCTACCAGCGAGCATCAGAAATATTACAGGAACAACCGTGGACATCTTCAAGAGGAAACTAGATTGTTTCCTTCAAGGAGTGCCGGACCAACCGGGCTGTGGTGGGTATGTGGGCCTGCGGGCCGCTCCATCAACAGCCTGGTGGACCAAACTCTCACAAGTCAAGTCTGGCCTCGAGCCGGGCTTGGGGAGTAGAAGAACTCCCAGAACCCCATCAACCAGGTATCAACCAGGTAACCAGGTATCACCCGTTGTTCCCATTTAAATACAACCTAACTATATTGTCCTTGATCTCTGATATTACATTAATGTCAGTCTTGACGAACTTAAAGTAATTAACTCGGGGAAAATGAAGCTCCGTAATGGTAAAACTTACAGTTATGGGGAGTGCGGAGAGGAATGTGTTGTCCTGCGCGGGCGGACGGTGAGGGAGTAGGAGGTAGTGAAGGAGTACAAGATCCTCCACTACACAGGGCTGGTGAGGGAGGAATGTGACCAGTATAAGGTGTAGCTCTATGACGAGCATAAAGGAGTCTTCTCAAGAGCATTCGGGCTCCTGCGGGGGCTGGTCAGAAAACTCTGGCTCAGGTGAGCCTTGAATGACTGAGAGCAGGGGATGTGGGGCACGGCCTCACATCCCACGCCCTGAGGGGTACGTGCGTGGCACGGCCTGAGGGGTACGTGCGTGGCACGGCCTAAGGGGGGTGGGTACGTGCGTGGCACGGCCTGAGGGGTACGTGCGTGGCACGGCCTGAGGGGTACGTGCGTGGCATCGCCTGAGGGGTTCGTGCGTGGCACGGCCTGAGGGGTACGTGCGTGGCACGGCCTTTCGGCTGGTGCGTGGCGCGGTGTGTGTGGGTACTGTGTGTGTGTGTGTGTGTGTGTGTGTGTGTGTGTGTGTGTGTGTGTGTGTGTGTGTGTGTGTGTGTACTGGCGTGAACCTCCACGTAGCCTAATGAGGTTGGTCGACCTTTGTGAGAATTATTTCGCACCTGACCAGATATAGGAGTCAGGTAAGTGAATTAAACCAAGCAGTAATTGTGACTAAGGAGAAGGGAAGCAGAGGGCAAGCATCTTAACGAGGTAAGATGAGATGTCGACACTATCTTACGACACGTGACGCGGGGCGAAAGTCTTAAAAGGAGGGCGATAGTCTTAAGAGGCGTCTTTGTGCCCGACAATTTTGGGCACTATTCCCCCCCAAGATGACGCTTTTACTACGTGGAGAAGAAACCAGTCCTGACACTGCGTACAGGTGGCGCTTGTAAGGTGGTGAAGGGTAGGGAAGGTGGTGAAGGGTAGGGAAGGTGGTGAAGGGTAGGGAAGGTGGTGAAGGGCAGGGAAGGTGGTGAAGGGTAGGGAAGGTGGTGAAGGGTAGGGAAGGTGGTGAAGGGTAGGGAAGGTGGTGAAGGGTAGGGAAGGTGGTGAAGGGTAGGGAAGGTGGTGCAGGGTAGGGAAGGTGGTGAAGGGTAGGGAAGGTGGTGCAGGGTAGGGAAGGTGGTGAAGGGTAGGGAAGGGTAGGGAAGGTGGTGAAGGGTTGGGAAGGTGGTGAAGAGCAGGGAAGGTGGTGAAGGGTAGGGAAGGTGGTGAAGGGCAGGGAAGGTGGTGAAGGGTAGGGAAGGTGGTGAAGGGTAGGGAAGGTGGTGAAGGGTAGGGAAGGTGGTGAAGGGCAGGGAAGGTGGTGAAGGGTAGGGAAGGTGGTGCAGGGTAGGGAAGGTGGTGAAGGGTAGGGAAGGTGGTGCAGGGTAGGGAAGGTGGTGAAGGGTAGGGAAGGTGGTGAAGGGTAGGGAAGGTGGTGAAGGGTAGGGAAGGTGGTGAAGGGCAGGGAAGGTGGTGAAGGGTAGGGAAGGTGGTGCAGGGTAGGGAAGGTGGTGAAGGGTAGGGAAGGTGGTGAAGGGTAGGGAAGGTGGTGAAGGGTAGGGAAGGTGGTGCAGGGTAGGGAAGGTGGTGAAGGGTAGGGAAGGTGGTGAGGGGTAGGGAAGGTGGTGAAGGGTAGGGAAGGTGGTGAAGGGCAGGGAAGGTGGTGAAGGGTAGGGAAGGTGGTGAAGGGTAGGGAAGGTGGTGAAGGGTAGGGAAGGTGGTGAAGGGTAGGGAAGGTGGTGAAGGGTAGGGAAGGTGGTGAAGGGCAGGGAAGGTGGTGAAGGGTAGGGAAGGTGGTGAAGGGTAGGGAAGGTGGTGAAGGGCAGGGAAGGTGGTGAAGGGTAGGGAAGGTGGTGAAGGGTAGGGAAGGTGGTGAAGGGTAGGGAAGGTGGTGAAGGATAGGGAAGGTGGTGAAGGGTAGGGAAGGTGGTGAAGGGTAGGGAAGGTGGTGAAGAATAGGGAAGGTGGTGAAGGGTAGGGAAGGTGGTGAAGGGCAGGGAAGGTGGTGAAGGGTAGGGAAGGTGGTGAAGGGCAGGGAAGGTGGTGAAGGGTAGGGAAGGTGGTGAAGGGCAGGGAAGGTGGTGAAGGGTAGGGAAGGTGGTGAAGGGTAGGGAAGGTGGTGAAGAATAGTGAAGGTGAAGGATAGGGAAGGTATGAAGGTTAGGGAATGAAATGAAATAGGGAAGGTTGGTCATAGCCAACGACTATTTCCCCCCCCCCCACTCCACCATCCCCCAGGATGAAACCACAGTGGCCAACTAGCCCCCAGGTGCCTCTTTGCTGCCAGGTAATGAGAAGCGTCGAGTGTAAGGAGAAATGCCCTGCCCGGTTATCGAACCTGGGAATAATCGCTTGTGTGTCGACTCCTGTGGTCCACGCAAGTGTGGGTCACGGGAGATAATCTCTCCTATCATCTTAATACAGATTTGTTTTGCTTAAATTATGTATTAAATATTTTGAACTCGGGCAAAAGGGCATTCAGTTTTTATTTTCTGCCCCCCCCCCTCTGCCAGATTATTGTATTACAGCAACCCGTCCTCCTAAAAAGAACGTCACTTTTGGCTCGTATGCGCACTATGGCCAAATTTGGACGTAATTTGAAATGAAATCGACTCACAAAAGTGACGTTCTGTTCCGTTTTCTATTTGAGTCGTCCGGCTTACGCGCAGAGGTTATAAGAGGACACTTTACATTAACGTTTTTCATAACGTTTTGAAACTTTATGAGAATTTCCTGCCCACCTAACCTACCAGAGGACCCTTAACTTACTGTTGGTGAAAAAAAAAATCCCACATTTATTTTAATTTTTTTTTCAATTTCAAATTACGTCCAAATTCGGCCATACGGGCAAACGGCCAAAAGCGACGTTCTTTTTAAGAGGACAGGTTGATTACAGGCCTCACTATCAAATACAGTCGTCACTATTAAATACAGGCGCTACAGTATGGGTATTATCCGTTCAAATTATTACCAAGTCATATTTATTCAGAGAGGTTTAAGTATCATATATATATCATTCATCATATATACCTTGATAAGCATACCCCTTTTCTCAGTATACATACACACCGATATATATACCCCATTTTCTCAGTGTGTGCACACTCGCAGGCCCATTCCCTTCAGTGTATATATATATACAGATATACACCCCCCTTGTCCTACTTTATATACATCAGAAGGCATAGCTCTTTTCTCAGTGAATATACACTGTCAGGTACACCTCCTCAGTGTCTGATTGCTCAGCAAGGGCTCTGATTGGAACCCAGGAGCTATCAACCACTCTGCACGTCAGTCAGAACCGTGCATGCCTGAGTGATGAGTCAGACGGGGTGATGAGCCATTCAGAGATATGCCAATCAGTTATGAGGCAATTAGAAACAAGCTTATCGAGTATGAGCCAATCAGAAACAAACCAATAAAATATATGATAAGAAAAGATGATACAATCACAAATAAGGCAATCAGAGATGAGGCAACCTGAAATAACCCAATCAGAGAGGAAACAATCACAAATCAGCCAATCAGAGACGAAACAATCAGAAATAAGTCATAATACATCAACCTCCACATGTCAGACGGGAAGAAAACCCAATTCTGTCTCCCTGTCATTGAGGGAAATAACTTTCTGTCAGCTCTCATCCACCAGCTGGACGGCTGACGACCAGACAACAAGTCAGCACCATCCTCAGTACTTGACAGTGGGGGAATTGTGGTGCTGGTATTACTGGTGGTAGTTGTGGTGGGGGATGGAGACGGTGGTGGTTGTACTGGTGGCCGTGGTGATGACAGTACTTGTTGTAGTGGGAATGGTGTTACTGGTTGTGGTGGTGGTGGTGGTGGTAATATTGGTGGTATGGTGGTGGTGGAGGTAGTACTAGAGGTAGTGGGGGATAGTGGTGGTGGTACTGGTGGCAGTGGGGATGGTGGTAGTCATGCAGCCGGGGAGTCATTACAGCAGTGCAGTGTTGTCAAAGGAACTCAGTGGGCCAGAAATGAGTAGGCCAGAATCAGGAGAGCAGCAGACCGGCGGTTTGAAAATATCACTGCGACAAAACACAGAGCCAACCTACGTTGTTGCATGGCCATATCCCGAGGAAAACCGCCATGGTTCGAGGCCATGCGATCAGACCACAGGGCCAGGGAGGAGCACTCCCGGAGAACGACACGGAAGTGTGTGTGTGAAGAACTCAACAAGAGGTTTTAGAAAATCTACAAATCGGAACAGACTGATGTTCAAGGATAGGAGACAACAGATGGCCAAAACGAACACTAGACAGAGTTTATGTTAATGTAGGAGTAAAAGGATATCCTGGAGGAGTTGGATGTAACCAAAGCAGTAGGACCAGACCAGATATGACCATGGTGTACTGAAGGAAGCTGCGGACATCCTGTGTTACCCTTTAACAATTGTGTTCAACATGGCATTAGAAATAGGAGCGCCGCCAGAAATCTGGAAAAAGGCAAACGTAGTTTCAATATTCTTGAAATAGGACAGACACGAAGCACTAAACTATATTGACCAGACTACACACTAGAAAGTGAAGAGACGACGACGTTCCGGTCCGTCGTGGACCATTCTCAAGTCGATTGTGAAGGCTCGACATTCTCAAGTCTCACAATCGACTTGAGAATGGTCCAGGACGGACCGAAACGTCGTCGTCCCTTCACTTTCTAGTGTGTGGTCTGGTCAACATACTTCAGCCATGTTATTGTGGCTCATCGCCTGCACTAAACTATAGACCGATGTCTTAACTTGCATCCCACGCAAAATCCAGAAAAAAAATCATCAGAAAACAGATTGTGGAATATTTTGAGAATCTAAATTTTATGATAGAAGCACAATATGGCTTCAGAGAGGGGGAAATCATGCTTAACAAACTTGATTGAATTATATGACATGATCAGCAAAACCTGACAAAAGTAGGAAGGAAGGGTAGACTGCATCTTCCTAGACTGCCGGAAAGCTAGGGATGATGGTGGGTACGATGGCACAAAACACTAAGACACAAGATGAAGAGACAAGCGGGAATAACAGGAACGCTACTGGACTGGGAACGAGCGTACCTGACGGACAGGACACAAAGGTCATAGTCAGAGAGAATATGTCAGTATGGTGACAAGTGTGAGAGTGGTGTTCCTCAGGGCTCTGTCCTAGGACAATTGTTGTTTTTAATTTATGCAAATGATGTCCCAGATGAAATGAACTCGTTTATTTCGATGCAAATCATGCAACATTAATGAGCAAAGCAAGTACTGAAGAGGACTGAAGGTTCTGCAAGAAGACCTTGACAACCGTCAGGAGTGGGACGATAAGCGGCTGCTGGAATTCAATCCAAATAAGTGTAAAATCATGAAAACGAGCAAAGGAGATAGGCCTATATTTACCTGCATGAAAAGTGTGATGCAGCTACAAGAAGCAGTAAGAGAAAAGGACTTGGGAGTAGACAAATTCCCAACAGTAACACAAAAAGCTCACGTTAACAGGATAACACCAGCAGCATGTGAAAAGTTGCTAACATTCAAAACAAACATTTAAGAATATGACAAGGACACTTTCAAGTCAATACACACTGAAATGTGAAACCATCACTTGAGTATGGTCTTAACCCACACCTTGTCAAGCACAAAAGAACCTGAGAAAGTTCAGAAGTTCGCAAAAAGATTAACCCTAGAATTGAGTTGGCTCAGCTATGAAAACAGGTTACGGAACTCCCTCCCACAACCACTGAGGAGAGAAGAAACAGACGAGACATGATCACTACATATTAGATCCTGAGGTGAGTAAAGTGGACAAACGAAGCCTATTTAAATTAAAAAGATGCAGAACAAGGAGGACATCATTCGAAGCTGGACAACCCAACTGAGTCGCAGAAATGTAAGGCAGGTTTCGTCCCCTGTATGAGTGGTTGACAAGTGGAATGCAATGAAGGATTTGTTGAACTTAATTCCAACCATAAATTGAAGATAATATATCAACGAAACGTTAACGATGGGAGGGGTGATTAGCGAGTCAGGTATACACGACTAGGAGGCCGGGGATTAAGAGCTAGATCTCACTTTCTTCTAGTCTCTCGTAGGTAAGCACACTTGACAACACCGGTCACACACCTGACTCGTTATGACGGTAGTGTTGTCAAGAGCCTCTCCACCCTTGACATCACTCGTCGCACACCTGACTCGCTATGACGGTAGAGTTGTCAAGAGCCTCTCCACCCTTGACATCACTCGTCACACACCTGACTCGCTATGACGGTAGTGTTGTCAAGAGCTTCTCCACCCTTGACATCACTCGTCACACACCTGACTCGCTATGACGGTAGAGTTGTCAAGAGCCTCTCCACCCTTGACATCACTCGTCACACACCTGACTCGCTATGACAGTAGTGTTGTCAAGAGCTTCTCCACCCTTGACATCACTCGTCACACACCTGACTCGCTATGACGGTAGAGTTGTCAAGAGCTTCTCCACCCTTGACATCACTTGTCACACACCTGGCTTGAGACTTAGTCTTCGTGGTCATCATAACTTGCTTCACACCGTACTCAAGTCTAAGCCGGTGGCTTTGTGTCTTTCTGAAGTTCTTCGTTATGGAAAAAGTTGTAAAAAGTTATTCTGCTATGAACAAGACTTGGTATAAAAATTTGTGAAGTGAAAACACATATTTAGGTGTTAGGGCAGGTGGGTGTAGCTAGTGTCAGGGCAGGCGAGATGAGACTGCCTCAGTTTAGTGGATTAAACATTAACTAAAAATCAATATTTCAATTATTGTAATTGGGAGCGAGGGGGCCACGCCATCTCTGGATCAGGTAGAGGAGATCCACACCATCAGATATTCTGGATAGACCCATCAGGCTACTCAATGTCTCATGGCTTCGATAAGTTTGTCATGCAAGGGATATTCCCAGCCGATCATTCTCCAACTGCCCATCAGTCAATGATTGTCCAAGCAGTGGCCGACCTCAGATTGTGCTGGACAATGTCCTACCAAAAGGCTTTGATCGTCCAGCCTATGGCCGACCTAGGGCGATGCAATTATCATACAGCAGAATTTGTGTGTATAGTTCGGCCTCCTGTAGGTTAGATTAGAAGTTTTGATTCTGTTGGCAATTATATATTTGGAGTTCGTTGGTGAAGCCTTTAACCACCTGTCCTCAGGCAGTGTTAGTCCATTCACCGTCCGACCCCACGACGCACTCATCAGTCTTAACGAATTGTCTGCCTCAAACTCGGTATTTCATTACAAATAAATCAATATTATTATATATTAGCGCACTGGCCATCTGCGTAAGAAATTGGAGAAGGAACAAGAAGGAAAGTCAATGAAACATTGTGTGTTGGAAAGCAGGAATCAGAATATGAACACAATATATAATGCATCTGAATGAATGAAATCTAGTGTGTATGTGAATGCTTAAGTCATCAATGTAAGATGCTCAGGTGCATGAATCACTGAGAGTTCATCTTAAGATTTAACAGAGCAGAAGCTGTTAAACACATGGGACAAAATCTTACTGAAGCGACCATACGAGTCATAAATACTCATACTCCGCCCAAGTAAAACAGAAACAAGCAACACTTAGTGGGCCAGCCAGAGGCTTAGGGCCCGCGCAGGAATATCCCTGCCAAAAAAAAACCTTCCCTACCCTTCACCACCTTCCCTACCTTCCCTGCCCTTCACCACCTTCCCTACCTTCCCTGCCCTTCACCACCTTCCCTACCCTTCACCACCTTCCCTACCTTCCCTACCCTTCACCACCTTCCCTACCCTTCACCACCTTCCCTACCCTTCCCTACCTTCCCTACCCTTCACCACCTTCCCTACCCTTCACCACCTTCCCTACCTTCCCTACCCTTCCCTACCTTCCCTACCCTTCACCACCTTCCCTACCCTTCCCTACCTTCCCTACCCTTCACCACCTTCCCTACCTTCCCTACCCTTCCCTACCTTCCCTACCCTTCACCACCTTCCCTACCTTCCCTACCCTTCCTTACCTTCCCTACCCTTCACCACCTTCCCTACCCTTCACCACCTTCCCTACCCTTCACCACCTTCCCTACCTTCCCTACCCTTCCCTACCTTCCCTACCCTTCCCTACCTTCCCTACCCTTCACCACCTTCCCTACCCTTCACCACCTTCCCTACCCTTCACCACCTTCCCTACCTTCCCTACCCTTCCCTACCCTTCCCTACCCTTCACCACCTTCCCTACCTTCCCTACCCTTCATCACCTTCCCTACCCTTCACCACCTTCCCTACCTTCCCTACCCTTCCCTACCTTCCCTACCCTTCCCTACCTTCCCTACCCTTCACCACCTTCCCTACCCTTCCCTACCCTTCCCTACCTTCCCTACCCTTCCCTACCTTCCCTACCCTTCCCTACCTTCCCTACCCTTCATCACCTTCCCTACCTTCCCTACCCTTCACCACCTTCCCTACCCTTCACCACCTTCCCTACCCTTCCCTACCCTTCCCTACCTTCCCTACCCTTCCCTACCTTCCCTACCCTTCACCACCTTCCCTACCCTTCCCTACCCTTCCCTACCTTCCCTACCCTTCCCTACCTTCCCTACCCTTCCCTACCTTCCCTACCCTTCATCACCTTCCCTACCTTCCCTACCCTTCACCACCTTCCCTACCCTTCACCACCTTCCCTACCCTTCCCTACCCTTCCCTACCTTCCCTACCCTTCCCTACCTTCCCTACCCTTCACCACCTTCCCTACCCTTCCCTACCCTTCCCTACCTTCCCTACCCTTCCCTACCTTCCCTACCCTTCCCTACCTTCCCTACCCTTCATCACCTTCCCTACCTTCCCTACCCTTCCCTACCTTCCCTACCCTTCATCACCTTCCCTACCTTCCCTACCCTTCATCTCTAACCATTTACACTAAACTCTCTTCGTCGATAACCTACGTGAGACAAAGGAACAATTCAGCATCAAGGTGACAGATGGATGACAGTGAGGATGACAGATGGATGACAGTGAGGATGACAGATGGATGACGGTGAGGATGACAGATGGATGCAGTGAGGATGACAGTGAGGATGACAGATGGATGACAGTGAGGATGACAGTGAGGATGACAGTGAGGATGACAGATGGATGACAGTGAGGATGAGAGTGAGGATGACAGTGAGGATGACAGATGGATGACAGTGAGGATGACAGTGAGGATGACAGTGAGGATGACAGATGGATGACAGTGAGGATGACAGATGGATGTCAGTGAGGATGACAGATGGATGAGAGTGAGGATGACAGATGGATGTCAGTGAAGATGACAGATTGATGACAGTGAGGATGACAGATGGATGACAGTGAGGATGACAGATGGATGACAGTGAGGATGACAGATGGATGACAGTGAGGATGACAGATGGATGACAGTGAGGATGACAGATGGATGACAGATGGATGACAGTGAGGATGACAGATGGATGACAGTGAGGATGACAGTGAGGATGACAGATGGATGTCAGTGAGGATGACAGATGGATGACAGTGAGGATGACAGTGAGGATGACAGTGGGGATGACAGATGGATGTCAGTGAGGATGACAGATGGATGACAGTGAGGATGACAGTGAGGATGACAGTGAGGATGACAGATGGATGACAGATGGATGACAGTGAGGATGACAGTGAGGATGACAGTGAGGATGACAGATGGATGACAGATGGATGACAGATGGATGTCAGTGAGGATGACAGTGAGGATGACAGATGGATGACAGTGAGGATGACAGATGGATGACAGTGAGGATGACAGTGAGGATGACAGTGAGGATGACAGATGGATGACAGATGGATGACAGTGAGGATGACAGTGAGGATGACAGTGAGGATGACAGATGGATGACAGATGGATGTCAGTGAGGATGACAGTGAGGATGACAGTGAGGATGACAGATGGATGACAGATGGATGTCAGTGAGGATGACAGTGAGGATGACAGTGAGGATGACAGATGGATGACAGATGGATGTCAGTGAGGATGACAGTGAGGATGACAGATGGATGACAGTGAGGATGACAGATGGATGACAGTGAGGATGACAGTGAGGATGACAGTGAGGATGACAGATGGATGACAGATGGATGACAGTGAGGATGACAGTGAGGATGACAGTGAGGATGACAGATGGATGACAGATGGATGTCAGTGAGGATGACAGTGAGGATGACAGATGGATGACAGTGAGGATGACAGATGGATGACAGTGAGGATGACAGATGGATGACAGTGAGGATGACAGATGGATGACAGTGAGGATGACAGATGGATGTCAGTGAGGATGACAGATGGATGACAGTGAGGATGACAGATGATGACAGTGAGGATGACAAATGGATGACAGTGAGGATGACAGATGGATGACAGTGAGGATGACAGATGGATGTCAGTGAGGATGACAGATGGATGACAGTGAGGATGACAGATGGATGACAGTGAGGATGACAGATGGATGACAGTGAGGATGACAGATGGATGACAGTGAGGATGACAGATGGATGTCAGTGAGGATGACAGATGGATGACAGTGAGGATGACAGATGGATGACAGTGAGGATGACAGATGGATGTCAGTGAGGATGACAGTGAGGATGACAGTGAGGATGACAGATGGATGACAGATGGATGACAGATGGATGACAGTGAGGATGACAGATGGATGTCAGTGAGGATGACAGATGGATGACAGTGAGGATGACAGATGGATGACAGTGAGGATGACAGATGGATGACAGTGATGATGACAGATGGATGACAGTGAGGATGACAGATGGATGTCAGTGAGGATGACAGATGGATGACAGTGAGGATGACAGATGGATGTCAGTGAGGATGGAGTCTGTAATTTAACAAGATAGTAATGTAAGGTAATTATCAGAAGAAAGCGCCAAGCCATTACGACTGTACAGCACTTGGAAGGGATACGAGGCTAAGGATCTGGGAAAGGTCGGAAGGAAGGTATGCTGGTGACCATTTGGACGGTCGGGGATTGAACACCGACCTGCAAGTAGCGAAACCGACGCTCTACCGTCCAGTTCAAGTTGTAAGGTAAGGAAGGTAAGATAAGGTAAAGAAGGTAAGATAGGGAACTTATGAGGAGGAAGTGCAAAGGGATAAGATATGAGAATAAGGACCTGAAAAAGTCTGAAAGGAAAAGGAAAGTAATCCTAAGAAGAGACCATGCCAGGAAGGTATGGTCTTTGGGCTCAGTTTGGACCATCGAGGATCGAACTCCAACTTGCAAGAGTCTAGGAGACCGTGGCTCTACCGACGGACCTCCACCACAGTTTCCTCTGGAGTCATCTGAGACTTGTTACTCCTACCTTGTGTTCCAGGTCCTCCTCAGGCCTACTGGGCCTCACATGTTTGTCCTTTACGGCAGGTTTGGCTGTCTTGTGTTGGTAGCTTTTGTCCGGTTTGTTAGAGGTGGGAGGATGTTGTGATGACACACGTCACATGTCACTATATGCCAGCCAAGTCTCTCACTATAATCCTCTCCAGTAAGATATCTTCACCCACCCGTTGTTCACTCTTAAATACAACCTAACTATAGTGTCCTTGATCTCTGATATTACATTAATGTCAGTCTTGACGAACTTAAAGTAATTAACTCGGGGAAAATGAAGCTCCGTAATGGTAAAACTTACAGTTATGGGGAGTGCGGAGAGGAATATGTTGTCCTGCGCGGGCGGACGGTATACTGGCATGACACGACAACGGACAGGAAAACGAGGGAACGAGGAAGGAAATCCAAGGTGTTCCGTGGAACAGACTCGGTGAGCAAGACGGATACAGTAAACGAGTGCGGTATTCTGAACGAGACTTACCGTGAACGAGACTTACCGTGAACGAGTTTGAGATGCTTCACAATACGGAGCTGGTGAGGGAGGAATGTGAGTTATACGAAGTTAAAGTCAATGACGGGATCAAAGGTTTCTTTGCGAGGGGATTCGGGCTCCTTCAGGGATTGGTCAGAAAACTCTGGACCAGGTGGTCCTGGAGTAACTGAGCGAAGGGGGAGTGGGGCGTGGTCTTAAGGGTTCGTGCGTGGCACGGCCTGAGGGGTAAGTGCGTGGCACGGCCTGAGGGGTACGTGCGTGGCACGGCCTGTCGGCTGGTGCGTGGCGTGGTGTGTGTGTGTGTGTGTGTACTCACCTAATTGTGCTTGCCTTGGTTGAGCTCTGGCTCTTTGGTCCCGCCTCTCAACCGTCAATCAACAGGTGTACAAGTTCCTGAGCCTATTGGGCTCTATCATATCTACACTTGAAACTGTGTATGGAGTCAGCCTCCACCACATCACTTCCTAATGCATTCCATTTGTCAACCACTCTGACACTAAAAAAGTTCTTTCTAATATCTCTGTGGCTCATTTGGACACTCAGTTTCCACCTGTGTCCCCTAGTACATGTGCCCCTTGTGTTAAATAGACTGTCTTTATCTACCCTATCAATTCCCTTGAGAATCTTGAATGTGATGATCATGTCCCCCCCTAACTCCTCTGTCTTCCAGCGAAGTGAGGTTTAATTCCCGTAGTCTCTCCTCGTAGCTCATACCTCTCAGCTTGGGTATTAGTCTGGTGGCAAACCTTTGAACCTTTTCCAGTTTAGTCTTATCCTTGACTAGATATGGACTCCATGCTGGGCCTGCATACTCCAGGATTGGCTTGACATATGTGCTATACAAAGTTCTGAATGATTCCTTACACAAGTTTCTGAATGCCGTTCTTATGTTGGTCAGCCTGGCATATGCCGCTGATGTTATCCTCTTGATATGGGCTGCAGGAGACAGGTCTGGCGTGATATCAACCCCCAAGTATTTTTCTTTCTCTGACTTTTGAAGAATTTCCTCTCCCAGATGATACCTTGTATTTGGCCTCCTGCTCTCTACACCTATCTTCATTACATTACATTTGCTTTGGTTAAACTCTAACAACCATTTGTTTGATCATTCTTTCAGCTTGTCTAGGTTTTCTTGAAGCCTCAAGCAGTCCTCCTCTGTCTTAATCCTTCTCATAATTTTGGCATCGTCCACAACATTGAGAGAAATGAATCTATACTCTCCGGGATATCATTTACATATATCAGAAACAAGATAGGGCCGAGTACAGAGCCCTGTGGGACTCCACTGGTGACTTCACGCCAATCTGAGGTCTCTGCCCTCACCGTAACTCTCTGCTTTCTATTGCTTAGATACTCCCTTATCCACTGGAGCACCTTACCAGCTACACCTGCATGTCTCTCCAACTTATGTACCAGCCTCTTATGCGGTACTGTGTCAAAGGCTTTCCGACAATCCAAGAAAATGCAGTCCGCCCATCCTTCTCTTTCTTGCTTAATCTTTGTCACCTGGTCGTAGAATTCTATTAAGCCAGTCAGGCAAGATTTACCCTCCCTGAACCCATGTTGGCGATTTGTCACGAAGTCCCTTCTCTCCAGATGTGTTACCAGGTTTTCTCACGATCTTGTGTGTGTGTGTGTGTGTGTGTGTGTGTGTGTGTGTGTGTGTGTGTGTGTGTGTGTGTGTGTGTGTGTGTGTGTGTGTGTGTGTGTGTGTGTGTGTGTGTGTGTGTGTGTGTGTACTGGTGTGAACCTCCACGTAGCCTAATGAGGTTGGTCAACCTTTGTGAGAATTATTTCGCACCTGACCAGATATAGGAGTCAGGTAAGTGAATTAAACCAAGCAGTAATTGTGACTAAGGAGAAGGGAAGCAGAGGGCAAGCATCTTAACGAGGTAAGATGAGATGTCGACAATATCTTACGACACGTGACGCGGGGTGCAAGTCTTAAAAGGAGCTGGATAGTCTTAAGAGGCGTCCTTGTGCCCGACAATTTTGTGAACTATTTCCCCCCCCAAGATGACGCTTTTACTGCGTGGAGAAGAAACTAGTCCTGACACTGCGTACAGGTGGCGCTTTCCCAGGCAGGAGATGGGGGCGGGGGGGGGGGAGTGTTCTCACAGTGCCCTTCACCCCCCTTCCTTACCCCTCTTCAGCCTCCCTTCCCCCACCCCCCTCATCACCCCCCTCCCCTCACACACTTTTTGAACGGGTCCATGAAGGCGTTGAAGTGCTTTCCTTTCCATGCTTAAAAAAATTGCATTGATTCGCAGGCAGTCTGGAGGGGTATATAGAACCGTGCCACGAAAAGGTTGACATTTTTCCCTGTGTTCTCTGTGCGGTAGACAGCTGACTTGGTGAGCCCGATTTGTTTTCTCTCCTTTTATATTTTCTCTTACTTCACACCCACATACGCACACTTCTAAAGGTCACACACTCACACACACACACGCACACACGCACACACACATACATCTGTCAGAGTAGTTAAACAGATGGAGTGCATTAGGCAGTGATGTGGTGGAGGCTGACTCCATACACACTTTCAAATGTAAATATGATAGAGCCTAATTGGCTCAAGAACCTGTACACCTGTTGATTGACGGTTGAGAGACGGGACCAAAGAGCCAGAGCTCAACCTCCGCAAGCACAACTAGATGAGTACACACACACACACACACACACACACACACACACACACACACACACACACACACACACACACACACGCACACGCACACACATGGATTCAGGGATGGCAGGTCCTGCCTCACAGGGTTACTTGAATTCAACGACCAGGCAACAAAAATAAGGCAAGAAAGAGAAGGGTGGGCAGACTGCATATTTTTGGATTGTCAGAAAGCCTTTGATACAGTGCCACACAAGAGGCTAGTGAAAAAACTGGAGATGCAGACTGGAGTGAAAGGGAAGGTACTCCGTTGGATACAGGAGTACCTAAGTAACAGGAGACAATGAGTCAGTGTGAGGGGTGAGGTCTCAGATTGGCGAGACGTTACGAGTGGAGTACCGCAGGGGTCAGTCCTTGGACCTATACTGTTTCTGATATATGTAAATGATCTTCCAGAGGGTATAGAATCGTTTCTTTCAATGTTTGCCGATGATGCAAAAATTATGAGGAGGATTGAAACTGAGGACGATAGTAGGAGGCTACAAGATGACCTAGACAGACTGAGTGAATGGTCCAACAAATGGCTGTTGAAGTTCAACCCGAGTAAATGCAAAGTAATGAAACTAGGTGGTGGAAATAGGAGGCCAAACACAGGATACAGAATAGGAGATGAAGTACTTAATGAAACGAACAGAGAGAAAGATCTAGGAGTTGATATCACACCAAACCTGTCTCCTGAAGCCCACATAAAAAGAATAACGTCTGCGGCATATGCGAGGCTGGCTAACATCAGAACAGCGTTCAGGAACCTATGTAAGGAATCATTCAGAATCTTGTACACCACATATGTAAGACCTATCCTGGAGTATGCGGCCCCAGCATGGAGCCCGTACCTTGTCAAGCACAAGACGAAGCTGGAAAAAGTCAAAAGGTATGCTACTAGACTAGTCCCAGAACTAAGAGGCATGAGTTACGAGGAAAGGCTGCGGGAAATGCACCTTACGACACTGGAAGACAGAAGAGTGAGGGGAGACATGATCACAACCTACAAAATCCTCAGAGGAAACGACCGGGTAAACAAGGATAAACTATTCAACACTGGTGGGACGCGAACAAGGGGACACAGGTGGAAACTGAGTACCCACATGAGCCACAGAGACGTTAGAAGGAACTTTTTCAGTGTCAGAGTAGTTAACGGATGGAATGCACTAGGCAGTGATGTGGTGGAGGCTGACTCCATACACAGTTTCAAGTGTAGATATGACAGAGCCCGATAGGCTCAGGAATCTGTACACCTGTTGATTGACGGTTGAGAGGCGGAACCAAAGAGCCAGAGCTCAACCCCCGCAAACACAACTAGGTGAGTACAACTAGGTGAGTACACACACACACACACACACACACACACACACACACACACACACACACACACACACACACACACACGAACTTTGAGTACCTGGTAGAGCTAGGACTTATCTCCCCCCAAAAAGAACTAGGAATCAAAAGGCTGGCATACCGAAAGGGGAATTATGAACAGATGAGAAGTTTCCTAAGTGAAATACCTTGGGACACAGACCTCAGAGACAAGTCTGTACATGGTATGATGGACTATGTTACCCAAAAGTGTCAGGAGGCAGTAAACAGGTTCATCCCGGCCCAAAGGGAAAAATCCGAGAAGCAACAGAAGAATCCATGGTATAATAGGGCATGTATGGAAGCGAAGAAACTGAACAAAAAGGCGTGGAGGAACTTCCGGAATAACAGAACACCAGAAAGCAGAGAGAGATACCAGAGAACCAGGAATGAGTACGTCAGGGTGAGAAGAGAAGCAGAGAAAAATTTTGAAAATGATATAGCAAACAAAGCCAAGACCGAACCAAAGCAACTCCACAGTCACATCAGAAGGAAAACAACAGTGAAAGAACAGGTAGTGAAACTTAGAACAGGCGAGGACAGGTATACAGAGAATGACAGAGAGGTGTGTGAGGAACTCAACAAGAGGTTCTAGGAGGTCTTCACAATAGAACAGGGTGAGGTCACTGTGCTAGGAGAAAGGGAGGTAAACCAGGCGGCCTTGGAGGAGTTCGAAATTACGAGAGAGGAGGTCAAGAGACACCTGCTGGATCTGGATGTTAGAAAGGCTGTTGGTCCAGATGGGATCTCACCATGGGTACTGAAAGAGTGTGCAGAGGCACTTTGCTTGCCACTCTCCATAGTGTATAGTAAGTCAGTAGAGACGGGAGACCTACCAGAAATATGGAAGACAGCGAATGTGGTCCCAATATACAAAAAGGGCGACAGACAAGAGGCACTGAACTACAGGCCAGTGTCCTTGACTTGTATACCATGCAAGGTGATGGAGAAGATCGTGAGAAAAAACCTGGTAACACATCTGGAGAGAAGGGACTTCGTGACAAATCGCCAACATGGATTCAGGGAGGGTAAATCTTGCCTTACAGGCTTGATAG
>NC_091154.1:28038571-28078571 GCF_040958095.1 Procambarus clarkii | reverse complement strand
GGTGTTGGGGCCACACCCTGGGTGTCCACCACACCCTGCAGGGTGTTGGGGCCACACCCTGGGTGTCCACCACACCCTGGGTGTCCAGCACACCCTGCAGGGTGTTGGGGCCACACCCTGGGTGTCCACCACACCCTGCAAGGTGTTGGGGCCACACCCTGGGTGTCCAGCACACTACAGGGCCTCCTGAAAGGTGTTGATGCTCTCGTAATCCTCTTCAAGACGTACCGAGTGAGCCAGGGGGGGGGGGGGGAAGGTCTAATAAGTTACTCAACATTTACTCGCCAGCGAATCCATCTGGAATGTTCTCGAAAAAAAGGTAAATTAAAAAAAAAAAAAACTATCCTGGCCACAGGCAAAGTTAGTGGGAATTAATGTCATTTTCTATCATTTTCTAGGCATAAAAAATAGATAGAAACACTAACTACCCAGGAATAAAAAAAAGAAATATAAACTTGTTCCAGGGTTATAGATGGCATTCATATGGATTTAAAGGATAACTAACCCGAAGATTGCTTTTAGGGTCGCTTCATGCAGGTCGGCGTTCAATCCCCCGACCGTCCACGAGTGGTTGGGGGGGCACCATTCCTTCCCCCACGTACCATCCCAAATCCTTATCCTGACCCCCTTCCAAGTGCTATATAGTCATAATGGCTTGGCACTTTCCCCTGAAAACTCCTTCCTCCTCCCCCTCCCTCTATTTAGAACTCTTTAAGACGTTTGTGTCCAGATAATATAGTATTCTTTTTTATTCTAAAGTAACTCTCAATTCCATACTTTAATAAAAGGTTTCTGATAATCCAGCTTGACCAAATATGAGGGATTTTTTGACCAAAGCCATAATGGAGATCTGTAATTAGGCGGCGAGCTAGGCCTCTTAATTGTTGCAGTGTGTAATCTCGGATAATTGCTTCCATTAGTGCATCGCCTGCAGCGACTACAAGTTGCTTGATCGAGAACTACAAGGAGAAGCTTAATTTTCAGTTTTTTTTTTTGTCGTGTAGGCGTGACGGTTGCAAGTTTCCTGTCGAACTGTTCCTGTCCCGAGTGACAGGAAATGTGGTCAAAGAGGCAAATTGCAACTTTATTTTAAACTGCTGGATAAAATTGGACAGTATCAGCTGCTTTCTTTGGCTTGCAGTTATTTACTGATGGAAAACAAACTCTTTGGAAGTTGTAATATATCGAAGGCCTTCCTGTTTCTTGTAGTAATGGTGATTGAAATTATATTATATTTAAATTGTCCAGGGTATATACACAAGCACAAACTCTCTCCGTAGCGTCGAGAGGACCTGTACACTCAGGTACACAAGGGACCTTATCTCGTAGCTTGTTGAAGTCTGCCCTCGGCGCCAGGCAGAGGCTCGCGGAGAGGTCATGACGGCTCATATTTATATGTAAATCTGCTTTATGGCAAGAAGAGAGACAGCGCTGTGGAGGGGGGCGGCATCCCCCCCGAGACGTGACACAGAGAGAGAGAGAGAGAGAGAGAGAGAGAGAGAGAGAGAGAGAGAGAGAGAGAGAGAGAGAGAGAGAGAGAGAGAGAGAGAGAGAGAGACTAGGGAGGGACCAGGTTATCGTTAGAGCATGGGGGGTTGTGATGGTGTTGTTGAGGCTAGGGTTGTGCCTGGGGTTGTAGGTCTGTCTCTGTCTCTGTCTCTGTCTGTCTGTCTCTCTCTCTCTCTCTCTCTCTCTCTCTCTCTCTCTCTCTCTCTCTCTCTCTCTCTCTCTCTCTCTCTCTCTCTCTCTCTCTCTCTCTCTCTCTCTCTCTCTCTTTCTACTCCTTCCCTTCGACTCCTGTTCTCTTTCCCTTTCACTCTCTCCCTCTCCTGTTCTCTTTTTCTTCCGCTCCCTCCTCCTCCTCCTCCTCCTCTCCCTTTGTTGTGCACTATTTGAATAACGCTTCACCCCTCATTATCAGGGTCTTAACCTGCTATGTTTATTAACAGCAAAATTACCAAACTTCTCTCTCCCTCCCCCCCCTCCTCTCTCTCTCTCTCTCTCTCTCTCTCTCTCTCTCTCTCTCTCTCTCTCTCTCTCTCTCTCTCTCTCTCTCTCTCTCTCTCTCTCTCTCTCTCTCTCTCTCTCTCTCTCGATCCTCCACATCAACTCTCAGAGCTCAAAACATATTGTATTGTATAATGCGACCAAAGATCAAATTACATATATACAATGTTACAGAAGGCTCTTAGCCTTGCCAGGTGTGGAGGTGGTTGTGGGGGTGCTCAGTGCCAAAGCGTTACCCCTCTGCTCAAGTCCTCACATTGTCTTCTAGTGTCCTGGTGTTTTCATTTCTATTTTAGGACTTTCTTAAACACGAAAGACTGTCGTACGCTCACACACGAACAAAGGGGATGTAATAGGTATTGAACAAGAGGCCTCGGAAAAGTTCATCTGTTCAGAAAGGAAGTCATCGGGAAAAGACAGGATTAAGCTTCAGTTGGACACTATAATTACCTGAAATCCTTGCACTGTACCCACATTTTGCTTCCAGTAGATGAACGACATATGAGATTCAGAAATAAGTAGTGTATTGTGAGGACTAATAATAAACAGAAGCTCCCCTATGACTCTGTAATATCCCCATTGGCCAAACTATTATGTATTAACGACAAGACCTACCATTAATGTATGATGACTTACTGTAAATATGTAGCTCTTGTAATAGCACTTTCTCTGTAACTAGCTGACATTGTATCTATAAGGTGTGAAGGATTGAAGAAATTGTTTATGTAATAATCTAAGATGAGGTCTGATAAAGACCTTTTGTGCCCTCTGTAATGCTTTTGCGCTCCCGCTCACAGGATGAGTATGGGGTGCACAATAAACTAGCCGCCTTCGGCGGCAACAATTAATCAATCAATCAATTGGACACTATTAACGATAAAACCTACCATTAATGTATAATGACTTACTGTAAATATATAGCTCTTGAAATAGAACTTTCTCTGTAACTAGCCGACATGTAACTATAAGGTGTGAAAGAATAGTTGAAATTGTTTATGTAATAATCTAAGATGAGGTCTGATAAAGACCTTTTGTGCCTTCTGTAATGCTTTTTGCGCTACCGTTCACAGGATGAGTATGGGGTGCACAATAAACTAGCCGCCCCCGGTGGTAACAATCAAACACCAAAAAAATTGAACACTCAATGGCGGGATGCAAAGAACATGAACACAAAATCATGGAAACAATACCTGGAACATTACCGCGGAGGTCAACAATGAAACATTAGAGTCAGAGACGACTGAATACATTATCAGAACCAAGTGTTTTGGGGTCAACACTCACCTAGAAGCGTACTGTTGGTGATGATCTGGAATATCTTAGCGGGGTCCATGGTCGTGGGGTTCCGTACAGATCGACTCGGCACACAGCGACGTTCTTCCCGCCCTCCACAACGCTTCCAAGGTCTCTGACAACTCACTTTGGCGCGTAAACAACTGATCAGTTTACTGAGACGATAAGAGCTTTCGTATCACTGAATCAACCAGTTCGTCGTCGCGTCGCGGCGCAGAAAACAATTATCTATTGTCGCAATTATTATCTATTAACGCGAATAATTCATCACGTCCCTTCGCTCGAACTTCCCTTCCGCCATTGAAAGCGGTTCTAACAGTATGGGATTTTAAAGTCTGAAAAAACTCTCGGCAGGTAATGTTCAAACCTTCCAAAATGAGAAACCGAGATTGGTAAGTTTGTCTTTTCTGTGACACTACCGGATCTCAACCTCCGGTATGGACCTCGACCCACGAAGACAACCACAGCCCCACGAAGACCACCTTGGCAAATAAAGACGACCTCTGCCAACATTAACTACCTCGATATATGGAGATAACATCAACCCACATGGAGGACCTCAACCAAAGAGAGGTCCTCAATCAACATTGAGGACCTGAACCAAAGAGGCGTCCTCAACCCACGAAAAAAACCTAAACCCATAAAGTGAACCTCAAACCACGAAGAATACCTCAAAAGAGGACTTCAGCTCACGGTTCCTAAAGGATATGAACTTTACGATTTCCCGAAGAAAAAATTATGTAGAATGAAAGAAACAAGTAAACTAACATTTACTGTTGAAGTTCTTATTGAGCCAATAGACAAATGTAGCCAAACATGTGCCTAGTTCTACATGAAATATTTTCAAAGGCCCTTAAAACAATATAAGGAATTAATAATGATCCGGCAGCCAGCCAACAAAGTCATACTTTAGCCAACAAAAGTCAAAGATAAAATTCGCCAATTTTAACTTACTGTGTGACCAAAATACAATTTGTGATTGGACAAAAATTCTAGTAGTTTTGTGCATAGCTTCACCTAGGATAGGTTAGTTGGGTGTTTTAGCTCGGTTGGAAATTTATTGTATATGCATATGGTGGGCTGAAACTTTAAGAGCGGTGCGATTCGAACCGAGGAAGATAGTGAAACCACCATTGAAAAAAGGTTAGAACGTCATCAGTTGTTAGTCATGTGTAAAGCAGCTGTCCTCATCAACAAAGGTGAAATGCTAGTTAACCCAACCGCCAAACACCCCCCCCCCTTCCCCCTCCACCTGATTATGAATGAAAAACGGTTCACGCAGGATTCACAACTGATGACGTTCGAACGGTGATTCGTTGACGACTTCTGTATCATTTTCCTTCAGGCTACAACACATTTTTCCCGCGCTCACCATGTGGCGTCTCCCCCCCCCCCCCCCCCCCCCCGCTCTCCTCAACACTTGTTGCCCAACTCTCATGATTTATTTCATCTCTCATTCGTTCTTGTGCTGTCTCTCCTTCCCTGTTTCTCTCTCTCTCTCTCTCTCTCTCTCTCTCTCTCTCTCTCTCTCTCTCTCTCTCTCTCTCTCTCTCTCTCTCTCTCTCTCTCTCTCTCTCTCTCTCTCTCTCTCTCACCCGTCTGCTCTCTCCAGGACCTCCGCTCTTACATGCTCAATTTCCGGATCCAGCAACAAGGCCTTCCAGTGATCAATCTGTTCCCAGACACTTGTCACCTGCTCCACCCCCTCCCCAGACACTTGTCACCTGCTCCACCCCCTCCCCAGACACTTGTCACCTGCTCCACCCCTTCCCCAGACACTTGTCACCTGCTCCACCCCCTCCCCAGACACTTGTCACCTGCTCCACCCCCTCCCCAGACACTTGTCACCTGCTCCACCCCTTCCCCAGACACTTGTCACATGCTCCACCCCCTCCCCAGACACTTGTCACCTGCTCCACCCCTTCCCCAGACACTTGTCACCTGCTCCACCCCCTCCCCAGACACTTGTCACCTGTTCCATCCCCTCCCCAGACACTTGTCACCTGCTCCACCCCCTCCTCAGACACATGTCACCTGCTTCACCCCCTCCCCAGACACTTGTCACCTGCTCCACCCCCTTCCCCAGACACTTGTCACCTGCTCCACCCCCTCCCCAGACACTTGTCACCTGCTCCACCCCCTCCTCAGACACATGTCACCTGCTTCACCCCCTCCCCAGACACTTGTCACCTGCTCCACCCCCTTCCCCAGACACTTGTCACCTGCTCCACCCCCTCCCCTGACACATGTCACCTGCTCCACCCCCCTTCCCCCAGACACTTGTCCCCCGTTCCATTCCCTGAGACACTTGTCACCTGTCGCAGCGCCTCCTCGGAGGCACTCGACATAATTACCGTGTGTGAGGGAAGCAATAAAATAGAGTCAATACCCCCTGAGAGCTGACGGTGAGGGTCGACGGCTAGTTCCTCTGTTCCCCTCAAGCTCAAATGTTATTTAATTAACAAAATTGGAGAGCTGAATTGTGGCTATTTTGAATATGAAAATTGAATAATATTTAATGTTAAATAATTCATTCACTTGACCTCTTATCCTAAATTAACTCTGTTCGGTTTGATAATTAGGATAAATATATTTAAAGTCTCCTGCTCATAATATAATGACCGTAACATAGACACAGGATCAATATCGCCTCATAATATTATAATCACCTCACACATTATAACCAAGTGCCAAAATGAATGTCCACACAGCTGAGTGGACAGCGCTCGGGATTCGTAGTCCTAAGGCTCCGGGTTCGATCCCCCAGTGGAGGCGGAAACAAATGGGCAGACTTTCTTTCACCCTGACGCCCCCTGTTCGCTTAGCAATAAACAGGTACCTAGCAATTACACAGTTGCTACGGGCTGCTTCCTGGGGATGTGTAACAAAAAAATAAAAAAAGAGACCTGGTCGACGACAGGGCCCCGGGAACGCTAAACCCCGAAATCATCTCAAGATAACCTCAAGATAACCTCAAGATGCGTGTATATTTAACAGGAATTTAGCGTATTATCCGAATGATGATTAAGAATGTACAATATGAATTACTGGTTATAATTAAAACAAAAATGATTGAACCAAGTCATTATATAGAAGGAAACTATCAGGAGAAAGCGCCAAGCCATTACGACTATATAGCACTGGGAAGGGGTCAGGATAAGGATTTGGGATGGGACGGGGGGAAGAAATGGTACCCAACTAATTGGACGGTCGGGGATTGAACGCCGACCTGCATGAAGCGAGAAATGGTGAATGATGTTCCCTTGGAAGGCGACATGGCTCACTTGTCGCAGCTTCTGTAAAGTGTTCAAGGCAATTCACATGGCTTGGGGCATATCCATGATTCGTAACAGAATATGGATTATACCATATCCATGATTCGTAACAGAATATGGATTATACCATATCCATGATTCGTAACAGAATATGGATCATACCATATCCATGATTCGTAACAGAATATGAATTATACCATATCCATGATGCGTAATAGAATATGGATCATACCATATCCATGATGCGTAACAGAATATGGATTATACCACATCCATGATTCGTAATAGAATATGGATTATACCACATCCATGATTCGTAATAGAATATAGATTATACCACATCCATGATTCGTAATAGAATATGGATTATACCATATCCATCATTCGTAATAGAATATGAATTATACCATATCCATGATTCGTAATAGAATATGGATTATACCACATCCATGATTCGTAATAGAATATGAATTATACCACATCCATGATTCGTAATAGAATATGGATTATACCACATCCATGATTCGTAATAGAATATGGATTATACCACATCCATGATTCGTAACAGAATATGGATCATACCACATCCATGATTCGTAACAGAATATGGATTATACCATATCCATGATTGGTAATAGAGTATGAATTATACCATATCCATGATTCGTAATAGAGTATGGATTATACCACATCCATGATTCGTAACAGAATATGGATTATACCACATCCATGATTCGTAACAGAATATGGATTATACGGAATCCTGTGCCAAGGTCAGGCAATTTCGTCCGCAAACGAAATAATAAGTTAATACACAAATAATATAAATAACGTTAAAACACAATATATGACGAAAACTCCTCTCAACTGTAATGGCGAGTGGTATTGACCGATTAAAACATGGTATTAAACTCATTAGAGTCGACTTGGGTTAATTACCCACCACGTGGCTTGATCACCAAAGTATTTGCACCGATAATTCCAACTGAACGAGCTAATTAAGTGAGATCTTTTTTTTCCTGGTATACATACACGGACCCTAGTGGTACCTGGTATACATATACGGACCCTAGTGGTCCCTGGTATACATACAGCGACCCTAGTGGTCCCTGGTATACATACAGGGACTCTAGTGGTCCCTGGTATACATACAGGGACCCTAGTGGTCCCTGGTATACATACAGGGACTCTAGTGGTCCCTGGTATACATACAGGGACCCTAGTGGTCCGTGGTATACATACAGTGACTCTAGTGGTCCCTGGTATACATACAGCGACCCTAGTGGTCCCTGGTATACATACAGGGACTCTAGTGGTCCCTGGTATACATACAAGGACCCTAGTGGTCCCTGGTATACATACAGGGACTCTAGTGGTCCCTGGTATACATACAGGGACTCTAGTGGTCCCTGGTATACATACAGGGACCCTAGTGGTCCCTGGTATACATACAGGGACTCTAGTGGTCCCTGGTATACATACAGGGACTCTAGTGGTCCCTGGTATACATACAGGGACCCTAGTGGTCCCTGGTATACATACAGGGACTCTAGTGGTCCCTGGTATACATACAGGGACTCTAGTGGTCCCTGGTATACATACAGGGACCCTAGTGGTCCCTGGTATACATACAGGGACTCTAGTGGTCCCTGGTATACATACAGGGACTCTAGTGGTCCCTGGTATACATACAGGGACCCTAGTGGTCCCTGGTATACATACAGGGACTCTAGTGGTCCCTGGTATACATACAGGGACTCTAGTGGTCCCTGGTATACATACAGGGACCCTAGTGGTCCCTGGTATACATACACGGACCCTAGTGGTCCCTGGTATACATACAGGGACTCTAGTGGTCAGTGGTATACATACACGGACCCTAGTGGTCCCCTGGTATACATACAGGGACCCTAGTGGTCCCTGGTATACATACAGGGACCCTAGTGGTCCCTGGTATACATACAGGGACTCTAGTGGTCCCTGGTATACATACAGGGACTCTAGTGGTCCCTGGTATACATACAGGGGACCCTAGTGGTCCCTGGTATACATACAGGGGACCCTAGTGGTTCCTGGTATACACACACGTATGTATATGTGGCCGTCATCCAGATAGTCTCAATAACGCGGCTGAGAGCTAAACACCCAACGGACCCCAACATATCTCAAGGAAAACAAAGGCACTGAGGACGTTTGGGTCCGTCCCGGACCATTATCAAGTCGATTGTGAGAATGGTCCAGGACGGACCGAAACGTCGTCGTCCCTTCGCCTTCTAGTGTGTGGTCTGGTCAACAAAAAGTGGCAGACGATGAATCAATATATATAAGGTAAGAAAGTGGGATGACAGGCGGGAAGGTCGAAGTATGCCATGAGAGGTAATAGGAATAAGGAAGGCTGCATAAGGTGTAGTGTGGGAAGAGAAGAAGTAGAGATGAAAGAGATCTTCTTGAGGTTATCTTGAGATGATTTCGGGGTTTTAGTGTCCCTGCGGCCCGGTCCTCGACCCCCACGAAGCAGCCCGTGACAGATGACTGTTATTAATTAATTAATAAAGTGTGTAATGGTGCTTCCCTATGAGTGACTAGTGGGATGTGAGGCCCAGCTCCTCATCCCCCCCCCCCCCCCCCCTCTAGGGCCTTGTTTTGCCTCTTGCTCGTGTATTTACTATTTGTATTTGCAGAATCGAGCTTTTAGCTCTTGGACCCCGCCTTTCTAACCAATTTATTTTTCCTCTATTATGTCTACTACATATATTTTTCTTACACACGTGCACATACGCACACCCCCAGGAAGCAGCCCGTAGCAGCTGTCTAACTCCCAGGTACCTATTTACTGCTAGGTAACAGGGACATCAGGGTTATGGAACCTCTGCCCATCTGTCTCCGCCGGGTGCGGAGACAGATGGGCAGAGTTTTTAGCGTCGCTCTACCGTCCAGCCCAACCACTTGGGCTGGACGGTAGAGCGACGGTCTCGCTTCATGCAGATCGGCGTTCAATCCCCGACCGTCCAAGTGGTTGGAGCACCATTCCTTCCCCCGTCCCATCCCAATTCCTTATCCTGACCCCTTCCCAGTGCTATATAGTCGTAATGGCTTGGCGCTTTTCCTTGATAATTCCTTCCTTCCTTCCACCGGGTGCAGGGATCGAACCCCGGTCCCTAAGTCCACGAGTATAGAGCGCTGTCCACTCAGCCACCCAGCCCCTAGGAGTGTGTGTGTGTGTGTGTACTCACCTAGTTGTGCTTGCGTGCTTGTTGTGCTTGTGCTAAACACTCCCGGGTTTAGCTTCGGCTCTTTGGTCCCGCCTCTCAACCGTCATCCTACTGGTGTACAGGTTTCTGAGCTTCTCGAATTCTATCAAATTCCTACTAACACTGAAAATGTTATTTCTAATGTCTCTGTGGCTCATTTGGGTATTCAGCTTCCACGTGTGGCCCCTTGTGCGTGTGCCCCTTGTGTTAAAAAATCCATCCTGGTCTACTCTGTCAATTCCCCAGAGAATTTTGTATGTGGTGATCATGTCTCCCCGAGCTTTCCTATCTTCCAGTTACGAGAGGTGCAGTTTACGCAGTCTTTCCTCGTATCTTATGTCTCCTGGGACTAGCCTAGTGGCATACCTCTGAACTCTTTCCAGCTTCGTCTTGTGCTTGACATGGTACGGGCTCCATGCTGGGGCCGCATACCTCAGGATTGGTCTTACATATGTGGTATACAAGGTTCTGATGTTTCCTTACACAGGTTTCGGAAGGCAGTTCTGGTGTTAGCCAGCCTCGCATACGCCGCTGATGTTATTATTTTTATGTAGGCATCAGGAGACAGGTTTGGTGTGATATCAACTCTTAGATCTTTCTCTCCGTCCATTTCATGAAGGACTTCATCTCCCATTCGGTATCCTGTGTCTGTCATCCTATTTCCTTCGTCTAGTTTCATTTCTTTCGTCTAGTTTCAATACCTTACATTTACTTGGGTTGAACTTTAGTAGCCATATGTTGGACCATTCCTTCGGTTTGTCTGGGTCATCTTGTAGCGTCATACTATCTTCCTCTGCCCTAATCCTCGTAATTTTTGCATTGTCAGCAAACATTGAGAGGAACGAGTCTATTCCCTGTGGGAGATCATTTACATTTATCAGAAACAGTATAGGTCCAAAGACTGATCCCTGTAGGACTCCACTGGTGACTCCTCACCTCTCTGAGATCTCACCCCTCACAGTGACTCGCTGTCTTTTGTTACTTAGATACTCCCTAAACCAGTGAAGTACCTTCCCTTTCATTCCTGCCTGCATCTCCGGTTTGTGCAGTAGTCTCTTATGTGGTACTGTGTCAAAGACTTTCTGGCAATCCAAAAATATGCAGTCTGCCCATCCCTCCCTTTCTTGCCTGATCGTAGAATTCAAGTAACCCTGTGAGGCAAGACTTGCCATCCCTGAACCCATGTTGGTGTTGTGTTACAAAGTTCCTTCGCTGCAAATGTTGCACTAACTTTTTTCGGAGGGACAAGTTAGGGACACTGGCCTGTAGTTGAGTGCCTCCTCTCTATCCTTCGTGGGGGATATATGTGTGTGTGTGTGTGTGTACTCACCTAGTTGTACTCACCTAGTTGTGTTTGCGGGGGTTGAGCTCTGGCTCTTTGGTCCCGCCTCTCAACCGTCAATCAACAGGTGTACAGATTCATGTGTGTGTGTGTGTGTGTGTGTGTGTGTGTGTGTGTGTGTGTGTGTGTGTGTGTGTGTGTGTGTGTGTGTGTGCGTGTGTGCGTGTGCGTGTGCGTGCGTGTGTGTGGGTTGAGCTCTGCTCTTTCGGCCCGCCTCTCGACTGCCAATCAATCAACTGTTACTAAGTACTAATTTTTATTTTTATTTTTTCACACACCTAGGAAGCAGCTCGTAGCAGCTGTCTAACTCTCAGGTACCTATTTACTGCTAGGTAACAGGTGCATCAGGGTGAAGGAAACTGCCCATTTGTTTTTCCGGTGGTGCCGGGGGATCGAACTCCGGTCCCTAGGCACGCAAGTAAAGAGCACTGTCCACTCAGCCACCATCCACACACACACACTGTTGGGTGAGTGTGTGTGTGTGTGTGTGTGTGTGTGTGTGTGTGTGTGTGTGTGTGTGTGTGTGTGTGTACTCACCTAGTTGTACTCACCTAGTTGTGTTTGCGGGGTTTGAGCTCTGGCTCTTTGGTCCCGCCCCTCAACCGTCAATCAACAGGTGTACAGATTCCTGAGCCTATTGGGCTCTATCATATCTACACTTGAAACTGTGTATGGAGTCAGCCTCCACCACATCACTTCCTAATGCATTCCATTTGTCAACCACTCTAACACTAAAAAAGTTCTTTCTAATATCTCTGTGGCTCATTTGGGCACTCAGTTTCCACCTGTGTCCCCTTGTGCGTGTTCCCCTTGTGTTAAATAGACTGTCTTTATCTACCCTATCAATTCCCTTCAGGATCATGAATGTGGTGATCATGTCCCCCCTAACTCTTCTGTCTTCCAGCGAAGTGAGGTTTAATTCCCGTAGTCTCTCCTCGTAGCTCATACCTCTCAGCTCGGGTACTAGTCTGGTGGCAAACCTTTGAACCTTTTCCAGTTTAGTTTTATCCTTGACTAGATATGGACTCCATGCTGGGGCTGCATACTCCAGGATTGGCCTGACATATGTGGTATACAAAGTTCTGAATGATTCTTTACACAAGTTTCTGAATGCCGTTCGTATGTTGGCCAGCCTGGCATATGCCGCTGATGTTATCCGCTTGATATGTGCTGCAGGAGACAGGTCTGGCGTGATATCAACCCCCAAGTCTTTTTTCTTCTCTGACTTCTGAAGAATTTCCTCTCCCAGATGATACCTTGTATCTGGCCTCCTGCTCCCTACACCTATCTGTGTGTGTGTGTGTGTGTGTGTGTGTGTGTGTGTGTGTGTGTGTGTGTGTGTGTGTGTGTGTGTGTGTGTGTGTGTGTGTGTGTGTGTGCGTGTGTGTTGGCATATCTCTTAACTTCAACAACATATAAATATAACTTTCCATAGATATTTGTAATCGAAACATCGACCAGAAAGCACTGAAACATCTCAAAAAATTACCACCACGACCTAAACTCACGAACCATAGTTTCCGAGCTCCGAGAAACTGCCTGATCGCCGCCTGACACCCGCATCTCACATTCAACAAACTTTAACATTGTTTACAACATCGTAAATGATTGACAAAGTCGCACAAACTCGACACTTAAGGAAGGAAGTGTCCGACGGCCGCCATACGAGGAATAACACGAGCTTAGAGTCGTGAGAAGTTTATCACTGAGCGGAGGTGGTCGTGGAGGGAGAGTGGAGAGGTGCCGACGGCCTGGGAGAGGGGTGAGAGGTATATATGTATGTATATATATACCCCCCGGCTGGTATCCCGTGTGAGCGGTGGCGCTGGCGCCCGTAGACTGTGGCCTGCTTCATGCCTCGACACCTCTCTCTCTCTCTCTCTCTCTCTCTCTCTCTCTCTCTCTCTCTCTCTCTCTCTCTCTCTCTCTCTCTCTCTCTCTCTCTCTCTCTCTCTCTCTCTCTCTCTCTCTCTCTCTCTCTCACTGTCTCTCTCTCTCTCACTGTCTCTCTCTCTCTCTGTCTCTCTCTCTCTCTGTCTCTCTCTCTCTCTCTCTCTCTCTCTCTCTCTCTCTCTCTCTCTCTCTCTCTCTCTCTCTCTCTCTCTCTCTCTCTCTCTCTCTCTCTCTCTCTCTCTCTCTCTCTCTCTCTCTCTCTCTCTGTCTCTCTCTCTCTCTGTCTCTCTCTCTCTCTCTCTCTCTCTCTCTCTCTCTCTCTCTCTCTCTCTCTCTCTCTCTCTCTCTCTCTCTCTCTCTCTCTCTCTCTCTCTCTCTCTCTCTCGCAACTCTACCTTCTTATTTATCTCACAATTTCTCCTCTTACTCTAGTCCTCTTTGCTCTTTACCTCGCGGTTTCTTCTCTACTCTCTCCCTGTCTCTCATCTCTCACAGGAAGAACCTACTTCTTTCCTCTTAATGCTTCTCTCTCCCTTTACTTGAAGCTTCGCATTCCTGCCCCCCCCCCTCACTCGAAGACTCCCACTCCTCTCCCCTCTCAATAAGTGGTGCCAGAAAGACTTGCTCTGGTGTCCCTCTAATATTTAACATTACCGTAATCTGTTATATTAAGTGACTAAAGGTCCCGCTAAGAAAGTGTTTCCTGAAGCATATTTTCCCTGAAACAAACCGTGAAATGTTATTTAGACTAAATATATTTCAGCAACGAATAGATTACAAACCCATTATTCCGTGTACTCACCTATTTGTGCTTGCGGGTGTTGAGCTCTAGCTCTTTGGTCCCGCCTCTTAACTGCCAATCAACTGGTGTACAGGTTCCTGAGCCTACTGAGCTCTGTCATATCTGCATTTGAAGCTGTGTATGGAGTCAGCCTCCACCACATCACTTCCTAATGCATTCCAACGGTTAACTACTCTGACACTGAAAAAGTTCTTTCTAACGTCTCTGTGGCTCATGTGGGTACTCAGTTTCCACCTGTGTCCACTTGTTCGCGTACCACCAGTGTTAAACAGTTTATCATTATCTACCCTGTCAATTCCTCTGAGAATTTTGTAGGTAGTGATCATGTCTTCCCTTACTATTCTGTCTTCCAATATCGTGAGGTGCATTTCACGCAGCCTTTCCTCGTAACTCAAGCCTCTTAGTTCTGGGACTAGCCTAGTGGCATACCTCTGAACTTTTTCAAGCTTCGCCTTGTGTTTGACAAGGTACGGGCTCCATGCTGGGGCCGCATACTCCAGGATTGGTCTTACATATGTGGTGTACAAGATTTTGAATGATTCCTTACACTGGTTCCTGAAGGCAGTTCTGATGTTAGCCAGCCTCGCATACGCCGCAGATGTTATTCTCTTGATGTGGGCTTCAGAAGACAGGTTTGGTGTGATATCAACTCCTAGTTCTTTCTCTCTGTCCGTTTCGTCTCCCATTCTGTATCCTGTGTCTGGCCTCCTGTTTCCACTGCTTAGTTTCACTACCTTACATTTACTCGGGTTGAACTTTAGCAGCCATTTGTTGGACTATTCATTCAGTCTGTCTAGGTCATCTTGTAACCTCATACAGTATTCCTCCTTCTTAATCCTCCTCATAATTTTTGCATTATCAGCAAACAATGAGAGGAATAATTCTATACCATCTGGAAGATCATTTACATATATAAGAAACAGTATGGATCCAAGGACTGAACCCTGTGGAATTCCACTGGTGATGTCTCGCCAGTCTGAGACCTCACCCCTCACAGTGACTCGCTGTCTTGTTATACAAGTGATTTGTTATACACCATGGAGAGTGGCAGGCACAGTGCTTCTGCTCCTTCTTTAGTATCCATGGCAATATTCCATCCGGACCTATAGCCTTTGTCACATCCAACTCTAGCAAAAGCTTCCTTACATCCCTACTGGTAATCTCAAATTCCTCTAGTGGTGCCTGGTTAACTATTCCTTCTCTTATCTTTGGAAGTTCTTCTTGCTCTACAGTGAAGACTTCCTGAAATTTCTTATTGAGTCCCTCGCACACTTCTTTGTCGTTTGTAGTGAATCTGTCTGCCTCTATCCTCAGTTTCATTACCTGTTCCTTCACTGTTGTCTTTCTCCTGATGTGGCTGTGCAGCAATTTGGGTTGAGTCTTAGCCTTGCTCGCTATGTCATTTTCATATTGCCCTTCTGCCTCTCTTCTCACCCTGACGTATTCATTCCTGGCTCTCTGGTAACCTTCTCTGCTCTCAAGTGTCCTGTTATTTCTATAGTTTCTCCGTGCTCTTTTACTGTGTTGCTTAGCTAGCTTACATCTCTGATTAAACCATGGGTTTCTCATCTGCATTTCATTTTTTATCTTTTGGGCCGGGATAAACTTTTCTGCCGCCTCCTTACACTTCTGCGTGATGTAGTCCATCATGTCTTGGGCCGTCTTTCCCCCGAGCTCTGTTTTCCATTTTATATCCGTTAGGAATTTACTCATCTCCTCATAGTTTCCCTTACGGAATGCTTGCCTTTTGCTTTCAGTTCTCTTTCTCGAGTACTTTAACCCTTCTTCGACCAGATTCTCAAACGTCAGTACACTGTGATCGCTCATTCCTACTGGGGCCTCGAAGTCAATTTCCCTTATGTCGGAGTCATTCAGAGTGAAGACTAGGTCGAGTCTCGCTGGTTCATCGTTTCCCCTCATTCTTTCCCCATTCATTCTTGTGTGTGTGTGTGTGTGTGTGTGTGTGTGTGTGTGTGTGTGTGTGTGTGTGTGTGTGTGTGTGTGTGTGTAGGGTCTCCCTGTAAACTGGAAGCCCTGGTCCTGCTGGGGAGTACTGAGCTTGTTGGGAGCCTGTTAGGTCTGGCAGGTCTAGGAGGTCTAGGAGGCTGGCTTCGGGAACTTCGATCCAGCGCTTTGAAAGTTAAAAGTAAAAAATCTTTATTATGAAAAGATCCTTTATTCCCGCCACATTCCTGTGAGGGGGAGAGAGAGAGAGAGAGACAGAGAGGGAGAGAGAGAGAGGAAGGGGAAAGGAAGGAGTGGGAGATGTCTATATCGGAGTGTGAAGCAACTGAGTGTGAATTACACTTCAGTGAGCACAAGGTGTGGGTGTGTGTTGGTACTCACCTAGCTGTGTTGTGTTGTGCTGGCGGGGTTGAGCTTCGGTCTTTTGGCCCCACCTCTTATAACTGCCAATTATCTGATGTACAAGTTCCCGGGCCTAAATTGGGCTTTGTCATATCTACATTTGAAACTGTGTATGGAGTCTGCCTCCACCACATCACTGCCTAATATATTCCATTGTCAACTACCCTGACACTGAACATTTTCTTTCAAATGATTCTGTGATTCATTTGGGTGCTCAGTTTCCACCTGTGTCCCATTTCATTCTGAGAAAACCACCCGTGCTAAATAGTCTTATCTTTATCTACCCTGCCAATTCCGATAATAATTTTGCATGTGGTAATTTTGTCTCCCCTAATGTCATCCAGTGACGTGAGGTTCAACTCCAGTAGTTCCCTCGTAGCTCATACCTTTCAGCTCGGGGAGTAGTCTGGTGGCATACCTCTCAACTTTCTCACACTTTGTCATGTGTTTGACAAGATATCGAATCCACACCGGAGCTGCATACTCTAGGATTGGTCTGACGTATGTGAGAGAGAAGGTTCTGAATGATTCCTTTCACAAGGTTTCTAGAGATTCTTATACTAGAAAACCTTGCATTCGCCGATGATGATATGTGGGCTTCGGGATATAGTTTTCCTTCTTCATATGCCGTTCCTCTGGTCTGGTGGCACCTGTTCTCGTTTATATCACATTACACTTGCTTGTGTTGACCTCTAATAGCCATTTTTCGGACCAACTCTGTATTTTGTATAAGTCATCTTGCAGTATCTTACAGTCTTCTGTCTCTACTCTTTTCGTTAACTTTACATCATCTGCAAACATCGATATATAGGGTTCCACTCATGTATCATTAATATATAAACTTATATGACATATAAGAAGGGTCCCAACACTGATTCCTAAGGTACTCTACTCGTTACTCTACGCCAGTCCGAGTTCTCGCCCCCTCACTGTCACTCTCTAACTCCTGTCTGTCAGGTACTCTCTTACCAATGTGAGTGTTCTTCCACTTACTGCTGCCTGCCATTCAGGTTTATATAGAAGTCTGTTGCATGGAACTGTGTCAAAGGCTTTCTGGCAGTCCAGAAATACACAAACCGCTCAACCTTCTCTGTCTTGTCTTATTTTATCACTTTGTCATAGAACTCCATTAGGGTCGTTAGGCATGATTTTCCCTCCCTGAAGGCATATTGGTGCTAGTTACATATCTGATCCTGGTTATGTTATTACTAGTCTTCTTCCTATTATCATTTCGAGTACCTTGTAGGGACTGCTTGTGAGTGGTACTGGTCTATAGTTTAGTACCTCCTCCGCCTCCCTGTCTCCTTCCTTGTATTTATAGGGTTCATGGTACGACATTCGCCATCTTCCAACACCTGGGTAAAACTCCCTTCACAACTGACTCATTAAAACCAGCACTTGAGGTGTAATGAAGGCCTGTGTACCTTCTTTTAACATCCATGGTGAAATATTATCTGATCCCATAGCTTTATTTTCATCTAGTGATGCTAGGTGTCAATATATATATATTGCTCCAAGCAACAGCCTGTTGGACCAAGTTACTACAAGTCGAGCCTGGCCTCAGGCCGGTCTCGGGGTGTAGAAGAACTCCCGAAACCCTCCCCAGGTATGCTCCAGGCATCATTATTTACTCTGCCTTTATCTCAATATTTTTCAATCTCTCATCTTGAATTAAACCTCTCCTAGCATTGTGAGCTGTGCCAGCTCAGTTGTGAACACAGTGGAAACAGGGACTGAGCTCCTCGCAAATTTCCTTGTTATTTTCTGCAAGTTTTCCTCCCATCTTGCATAATCTAGTCACTCAGTCATTTACTGACATTATTTTCGCATGACTATGTAATAACTTTGGTCGTTTATTTGTTTTTGATTATATTGTTGAAAATTATATTGTTACACAATATAATTTTCATAGTTTTTCTGGCTTCTTATGTTCAAGTATTTCTTCTTGACTCTGTTGCATCTATACTAATTTTCTTCTGTCTTCTATATTTTTACACTGCGTATCCTTTGTGTTTTAGCTCCTTAGAATTATCTATTGAACCACATGTTGTTGTATTCCCAAAACCTTTTTACATTTATTGTTGCAAAGATTTTAACTTCCTAAGTCTTCTTCCTAAGTTTATCCTTTTGTAGCACATTTACCAGGTACTCTCTCACTCCCACGTAGTTCCCTTTCCTGTCATCTCCATTTTCTGATCCGTTATGTCCATTAGTCTTATAGTCAAAGACCAGAGCACAATAGTCGCCGCTACAAGTGGCATTTCGTGCTATAAGTTCCGATATGACGTTGAGGGGTTGATGGGTATGGGTGTCCTGAGGCCCATTCAACCTGAGGGGCTGAGGAGAAGTGAGGGATTGAGGAGAAGTGAGGGATTGAGGAGAAGTGAGGGGCTGAGGAGAAGTGAGGAGCTGAGAGAGACTGCCTGAAGAGAGGCGTGCTGAAGAAGAGGGAAGGTCTACGAGGGAATGGGGAGTGAGTGTTAGTGGGGGAGTAAAGGGAGAAGAGAGGGGAAGGGGCTGATGAGGAAGGGTGAACTTAAGTGCTAAAAATATCTGTCTCTACCTACCCTCTTTCTCACACGAATCTTCAAGTGTCAATATTCTGCCCTTTCTCTCCTGCCACTGAGTCTTCAAGATCTTTGACCTCCAACCTTTCTACTCATGTCTCTCACTCTCTTCTCTTCTTTCTTATTTCGTCTTTGTAATAGATTTCAATTCACTGTTTCTCCTTTCCAGTCTCCTCTTCCTGTTTTACTTGAAATGATTTCTATGGTTCAAGAAACATTTCCCCCGTCCATTTATTCTTTATTTTTCACATTCCATCATTTCCTTCTCTACAATTCCATCATTTCCTTCTCTACAATTCCATTTTCTTTCCCCATGACTAATGTAACTGATGCCTACAAACAAACCTGTAGGTATCAGGACCCCTTCATAGGGTTAACTACGTTAAATGTATTTGAGCATTGGCCTAAATAATATGGAACTTTGCAGGAGAACATTTCTTATTTCAGTTAATTTAGCGCGGCAAAGCTCATTAAGGAATAACGCAAAACACCAAAACGTTCAAAAAAATTATGTTTACGCCTCCTTTTAGTCCCCCGCTCCTCTTATCTACAGCAAAAGACAACAAACAAAACTCTTCAAACTTTGTCATTCTCAACACCGACGCTCCACGGTGACGCGAAGTTGAAAGAGAAGGAAGGAGAGAGGCGCGAGATTGGGAGAGAGGGTGTGGGGGGAGGAAAGGGTGGGGGGGGGGAGAGGGGGGATGTTGGGGAAGAGTGGAGGTGTTCCCTCCCCCCCCCCGCCTGGCCCAGCTGGTATCGGCAGGGCGGATCTCACCTTCAGTAATCTGCATCATATTATGCTTTTATATTGTGTTGTGTAGAGGAAAAAGTTCCCCCAAGTAGTAGGGGAAGTGTTTCCCCCGACCACCTCGACCCTTCAGCTGACCCACTAGTGGGGTTTTGCGACAAAGTTGAGTGTGGACTGGCTTTGTCGAATCGCTCCACGCCGCCTGCTCCGCCACGAAGGCTGCACGCAACACGAGGATCAATACTCTCTCTCTAAAAATGACATGTACAAATATATTATACAAACAAGAGTAACAGAAATCTTGCAGTGAAGGAGGCAGTAGAGCATAATGAACGTGGGGAGACACTATAGTGTGTGTGTGTGATGGTCTGTGATCCGTCACGGGCTAAACTCCTCTCACCGAGGATGCCCAACTCACCAGATACTAATATCTGTACCAGTATGCAGGGCCGGAGTTATGCAGGGCCGGAGTTATGCAGTGCCGGAGTTATAAGGAGAGCAAAGGGCCTTAAGGGCCTAACGTTTCTTAAGGTCAAAGGGCCTCTCTCTGGTCCTTAAGTTTCTCCGCTGCTAGAATCAGCATCTCCCTCCCCTCCCCTTCTTTTATAAAAAATGTATTAACTGTAATATTTTTTTATTGCGACTTAATAATGGTCCTGGACGGACCGAAACTTCGTCGTTTCTCCATCTTCTAAGTTGTGGTTTGGTCATCACTGATTTATTATTAAAATTATTTAACAGTGTGTTAGGGCGACAGAGAATAGAAAAGACAGGGGGCGTCACATTCCATCCGAGGTTGGTTGTATTATCAAGCATTCATATTGGGGAATAAATATACAGTATATACAGAATATATTTTATGTTAAACTCCCATGGAAATGACTGAGGCGGGTCTGTTACTCAAGTCTCCCCTGAGCCATGGCAACGGTCTTCCCTTAACTTCAGAAGAGGCTCATTGTTCTAAGATTAGTTTTATGTTTACTGTATCAAAAGTAGTTTGGATATCAATAAATTCCATCTAGAAGCTGTCCAAAGAAATAAGCAGCAAAGCACGTTTGAGTGCTTCTTCCGGGAAGAAACGTGTTCATAACCATACAGGTTAGGAACAAGTTGGGGGCTAACCTGAAACATTAACCTGCCCAGTATAATTCTCTCAAGAACTGTACATATTCCGGATGTCAGAGAAATTAGTCTGATTTTTTCTAAATTGGGCTTGGGTCTTGGTATTATGAGTCCCAGGTGTGTCCAGCGGTCAGGTAAGACACCCTGCCTCAGACTGTGCCTAAACAGTTCTAGTTAAGGACTGTACGGCAACTCAGCAAGTACCTTCATGGTATTACATGTTATGGCATCCTCTCCCGAAGGTCAGGTAGCCATGGCTTTCGTGAGGGCATTTTTACTTAAAACTAATATAAACTCTAAGCATTCACATTCCCGTGCTCAGTATCTTTACAGTAGCTATGTGAGATCGACCGAGAGGATCTGAATGTAAGTTGCAAGAAGAGAAGAACCAAACAAAAAGGTCGTCTGGGACTCCTTAAAGTGGTAAGTTACCTCGATGGTTATCGCAGAGGGGTCGAGTAGTGTGTGTACTAACTGCCAGAATAGTATTCAGTCTGTGAGCCACTACAGTTGGATGTTTGGGGAAGCGACTTTACTGTGGAGTGTCTCCTGTAGCCAGGGAATATCTCGCCTCTCAGGACCCGATTTGTTGCTCTTTTATTTTTTTGCTCGGATTTATTGAGGTAATCGTCGATTTGGTAGATGTCAGTGCTCCAGTTGATTAATATGGTGGACAATGGTACAAGTCCACACATATTATATTTTTTAGTAATTAGAGCGTAACGAGCTGTAGTCCAATTACTAGCGAACTGGATACATTTTCTGGTTATTATTATCGCTGTTATTCTTACTAATATTGTTCTAACAATTTTGTAGCCGGGAGCCAGGTATTATTTCCTGGCGTGTGGCCAGCACAGTGTGGCTGGCTACACTCCTCATGTGTCAGGTGTGGGTGTTGCAAGTACCGTGTAGCCGGGGAGTGGCAGGTGTAGGGAGTATACCGTGTAGCCGGGGATTGGCAGGTGTAGGGAGTATACCGTGTAGCCGGGGATTGGCAGGTGTAGGGAGTATACCGTGTAGCCGGGGAGTGGCAGGTGTAGGGAGTATACCGTGTAGCCGGGGATTGGCAGGTGTAGGGAGTATACAGTGTGTGTCAGGTGTGGGTGTTGCAAGTACCGTGTAGCCGGGGGATTGGCAGGTGTAGGGAGTATACCGTGTAGCCGGGGATTGGCAGGTGTAGGGAGTATACAGTGTGTGTCAGGTGTGGGTGTTGCAAGTACCGTGTAGCCGGGGAGTGGCAGGTGTAGGGAGTATACAGTGTGTGTCAGGTGTGGGTGTTGCAAGTACCGTGTAGCCGGGGGATTGGCAGGTGTAGGGAGTATACAGTGTGTGTCAGGTGTGGGTGTTGCAAGTACCGTGTAGCCGGGGAGTGGCAGGTGTAGGGAGTATACAGTGTGTGTCAGGTGTGGGTGTTGCAAGTACCGTGTAGCCGGGGGATTGGCAGGTGTAGGGAGTATACAGTGTGTGTCAGGTGTGGGTGTTGCAAGTACCGTGTAGCCGGGGAGTGGCAGGTGTAGGGAGTATACAGTGTGTGTCAGGTGTGGGTGTTGCAAGTACCGTGTAGCCGGGGGATTGGCAGGTGTAGGGAGTATACCGTGTAGCCGGGGATTGGCAGGTGTAGGGAGTATACCGTGTAGCCGGGGATTGGCAGGTGTAGGGAGTATACAGTGTGTGTCAGGTGTGGGTGTTGCAAGTACCGTGTAGCCGGGGATTGGCAGGTGTAGGGAGTATACCGTGTAGCCGGGGATTGGCAGGTGTAGGGAGTATACCGTGTAGCCGGGGATTGGCAGGTGTAGGGAGTATATCGTGTAGCCGGGGAGTGGCAGGTGTAGGGAGTATACAGTGTGTGTCAGGTGTGGGTGTTGCAAGTACCGTGTAGCCGGGGATTGGCAGGTGTAGGGAGTATACCGTGTAGCCGGGGATTGGCAGGTGTAGGGAGTATACCGTGTAGCCGGGGATTGGCAGGTGTAGGGAGTATACAGTGTGTGTCAGGTGTGGGTGTTGCAAGTACCGTGTAGCCGGGGATTGGCAGGTGTAGGGAGTATACCGTGTAGCCGGGGATTGGCAGGTGTAGGGAGTATACCGTGTAGCCGGGGATTGGCAGGTGTAGGGAGTATACCGTGTAGCCGGGGAGTGGCAGGTGTAGGGAGTAAACAGTGTGACCGGGTGCTGGCATTTTCTGAATGTGGTAACATCAAACGGGACCATTCGATGTAATTATAATATACTTTTTACCCAACACTCAGAGGAATAAAGTTTGACCTTCCGTAGTGGCCTTATGTGTCAACACCTCAAGACAGTGTACCAACACCTGAGGACAGTGTACCATCACCTCAAGACAGTGTACCAACACCTCAAGACAGTGTACCATCACCTCAAGACAGTGTACCATCACCTCAAGACAGTGTACCATCACCTCAAGACAGTGTACCATCACTTCAAGACAGTGTACCAACACCTCAAGACAGTGTACCATCACCTCAAGACAGTGTACCATCACCTCAAGACTGTGTACCATTACCTCAAAACAGTGTACCAACACCTCAAGACAGTGTACCAACACCTCAAGACAGTGTACCATCACCTCAAGACAGTGTACCAACACCTCAAGACAGTGTACCAACACCTCAAGACAGTGTACCATCACCTCAAGACAGTGTACCAACACCTCAAGACAGTGTACCAACACCTCAAGACAGTGTACCATCACCTCAAGACAGTGTATCAACACCTCAAGACAGTGTATCAACACCTCAAGACAGTGTACCAACACCTCAAGACAGTATACCAACACCTCAAGACAGTGTACCATCACCTCAAGACAGTGTACCAACACCTCAAGACAGTGTACCAACACCTCAAGACAGTGTACCAACACCTCAAGACAGTGTACCATCACCTCAAGACAGTGTATCAACACCTCAAGACAGTGTATCAACACCTCAAGACAGTGTACCAACACCTCAAGACAGTGTACCAACACCTCAAGACAGTGTACCATCACCTCATGACAGTGTATCAACACCTCAAGACAGTGTACCAACACCTCAAGACAGTGTACCATCACCTCATGACAGTGTATCAACACCTCAAGACAGTGTACCATCACCTCAAGACAGTGTATCAACACCTCAAGACAGTGTACCAGCACCTCATGACAGTGTATCAACACCTCAAGACAGTGTACCAACACCTCAAGACAGTGTACCATCACCTCAAGGCAGTGTATCAACACCTCAAGACAGTGTACCAACACATCAAGACAGTGTACCATCACCTCATGACAGTGTATCAACACCTCAAGACAGTGTACCAACACCTCAAGACAGTGTACCATCACCTCAAGACAGTGTACCAACACCTCAAGACAGTGTATCAACACCTCAAGACAGTGTATCAACACCTCAAGACAGTGTACCAACACCTCAAGACAGTGTACCATCACCTCATGACAGTGTATCAACACCTCAAGACAGTGTACCATCACCTCATGACAGTGTATCAACACCTCAAGACAGTGTACCAACACCTCAAGACAGTGTATCAACACCTCAAGACAGTGTATCAACACCTCAAGACAGTGTACCAACACCTCAAGACAGTGTACCATCACCTCATGACAGTGTATCAACACCTCAAGACAGTGTACCATCACCTCAAGACAGTGTATCAACACCTCAAGACAGTGTACCAGCACCTCATGACAGTGTATCAACACCTCAAGACAGTGTACCAACACCTCAAGACAGTGTACCATCACCTCAAGACAGTGTACCAACACCTCAAGACAGTGTACCAACACCTCAAGACAGTGTACCATCACCTCAAGACAGTGTACCAACACCTCAAGACAGTGTACCAACACCTCAAGACAGTGTACCAACACCTCAAGACAGTGTACCATCACCTCAAGACAGTGTACCAACACCTCAAGACAGTGTACCATCACCTCAAGACTGTGTACCAACACCTCAAGACAGTGTACCAACACCTCAAGACAGTGTACCAACACCTCAAGACAGTGTACCATCACCTCAAGACAGTGTACCAACACCTCAAGACAGTGTACCAACACCTCAAGACAGTGTACCAACACCTCAAGACAGTGTACCAACACCTCAAGACAGTGTATCAACACCTCAAGACAGTGTATCAACACCTCAAGACAGTGTACCAACACCTCAAGACAGTGTACCATCACCTCATGACAGTGTATCAACACCTCAAGACAGTGTACCATCACCTCAAGACAGTGTATCAACACCTCAAGACAGTGTATCAACACCTCAAGACAGTGTACCATCACCTCAAGACAGTGTATCAACACCTCAAGACAGTGTATCAACACCTCAAGACAGTGTACCAACACCTCAAGACAGTGTACCATCACCTCAAGACAGTGTACCAACACCTCAAGACAGTGTACCATCACCTCAAGACACTGTACCAACACCTCAGGAGATAAGCACATAATAAACTCCTCAAAACGGTTAAAATTACTTTAGATGTTTAAATAAAAAAAAATTTTTTAAGAAAATCCCAATGCCATAGAGACTGGTGTTAAGACATAGGCGTGGAGCATGGGAGGTTTGCGATGTCAGTCGGGTTAAGTACCGTTGGGTCTGGCAGGTAACCGGATGGTTGACTGTACGGGCACTCCCTCGCCCTGGGCTAGGAGGATCTCGGTCACTCATGTCCAGGGTTATTGCCCCCAACACTGTGTTTCTATTCCTAAATCGGTCAGTCTGGTTAAACGCTGTTGGGTTTGGTCTGTAACTGGATAGGTAACTACTTGGACAGCATTGCCTTTGTTTTGTATATTGACCATGAGTGGCAGTTTGGTTTCCAACTAAATTAAATCAGAAATATTCGGTCTCGACTCTATTTTTGTCGTGTCTCAAAAACGAAGATGGTCCACAAACTTTTTTTTTACTTCTCTGGTGATCCGTAAACTGAAATGAATTGAGAAAACTGGAATCAAAAAGTTATAAATTTAGATAGGATAGTATGCCACAAACGCAATTTTAAGGTTCGTTTTCTATAAGATGCTTTCGAGTTTGAAAGAAAATGGTATTTATCTAGCCCAAACTACAGCATTTTTAAAATATGATAAAATACAGGCTGTTGTAAGTGGTATATCATTGCCGGGACCAAGAAGGTTGTAACGCTTATCGAGATGCCACAAGCCAAGGACATGGCTTTCCGCGAGGTCACTCATCGTGAGAGACAAGAGTGAAATGCCAATCAACTACGATACGCAATTTTTATCACGATTTATTTTATCACATATTTTTCTTTTAGTTCTACCTCTCGTGTTGCCCCGCGCACACACGCGTTTTCTTCAGTCGTCCATGGACAGGGCCAGCGATCACCTGGCAACGCGTAATATACATAAAACGGGTCCCAGTGGTACAGTCGGGTTCGTTCTCCATGCACAAACACAATAACGAGAATTCCGGGGTCGAATCCCCGGCGGGACAGAAATGGTTGAGTACATTTCCTTTCACCTACTGCCGCTGTTCACCTAGCAGTAAGTAGGTACCCAGGAGTTAGTCAGCTTGTTGTGGGGTTACATCCTGGGCGGGGTCAGTAATTCGACCTTGGTGAGGGGGGGGGGGGACTTTGATAAAAGCCAAACGTGTATTAATACACTCTGGGATGCTCTCTGACGCAGGTTCGAATCCTCGTCACGGCCCTTGTGGATTTGCTCGAATACATTCTGGCTTCCTGTCCCCCGACACAGTGAATTATTAATTATAAAAAAGCAATAATTCCTGTTGTCGGGACAGGAAGCCTGTGCATATACATACACAAACTTTAGCCTTATATTGAGGTCCCCCCCCCCCCCTCCCCTTCCCAAGGTCGAACCACAGACCTTCCATAGGATGCGGTCCAACCACTTGAGGTGGACAGTAGAGCAACGGTCTCGCTTCCTGCAGGTCGGCGTTCTATCCCCCGACCGTCCAAGGGGTTGGGCACCATTCCTACCCCCCGTCCCATCCCAAAACCTGATCTTTACCCCTGCCAAGTGCTATATAGTCGTAATGGCTTGTCGCTTTCGCCTGATGATTCCCTCTCTCCATCCCTAGGATGCAATCCCCCAACAGTTGCCTAATTCCTGGGTACCTGGTGAAGAGAAGCATTAGGTGAAGGGAAACTTACCCAACCATATCTGTTCCAACCGGAACTTGAGCCCGGGACACCAGATTGTGACTCGAAAACGAAGCCAACTGTGCCACGAGACCAGCATACATTCTTGTTAACCCTACACAGACAGAGGTCGAGACCTGCTACAGTACATGGACAGGACTTTAGAGCTGCTACAGTACATGGACAGGACTTTAGAGCTGCTACAGTACCTGGACAGGACTTTAGAGCTGCTACAGTACATAGACAGGACTTTAGAGCTGCTACAGTACATAGACAGGACTTTAGAGCTGCTACAGTACATAGACAGGACTTTAGAGCTGCTACAGTACCTGGACAGGACTTTAGAGCTGCTACAGTACATGGACAGGACTTTAGAGCTGCTACAGTACATGGACAGGACTTTAGAGCTGCTACAGTACATGGACAGGACTTTAGAGCTGCTACAGTACATAGACAGGACTTTAGAGCTGCTACAGTACATGGACAGGACTTTAGAGCTGCTACAGTACATAGACAGGACTTTAGAGCTGCTACAGTACATAGACAGGACTTTAGAGCTGCTACAGTACATGGACAGGACTTTAGAGCTGCTACAGTACATGGACAGGACTTTAGAGCTGCTACAGTACATAGACAGGACTTTAGAGCTGCTACAGTACATGGACAGGACTTTAGAGCTGCTACAGTACATGGACAGGACTTCAGAGTACATAAAGAGGACTCTGGAATTAACACCAATTTACTTAACTTACACATATTATTTTGAATTATAGTTGTTGAAAAAAATCAATTCTCTATTATATTCCATGTCGGGCTGTTGATATCTAATCCAAGATGGCCTCATCATTTAGAGCATTGAGAGGGCTGTCTCCTGTTTGAGACAGCCAGACGTAACAAAGCTGTCTGCTGGAACTTGACAAGGGCTTTTGGACCTGATTCTCGCCATAAAATACCTACAGCTGCCAATATATATATATACCTACAGCTGCCAATATATATATACCTACAGCTGCCAATATATATATATACCTACAGCTGCCAATATATATATATACCTACAGCTGCCAATATATATATATACCTAATAAAATACTTAAAATTCAACTGAGCAGAAAAAGTTGTTAAACACAAGGGACATAATCTTACTGAAGCGACTATTGGAGTCATAAATACTCATACACCGTCTAAGGAAAACATTAACGAGAAACGAATAACACTTAGTGGGCCAGCCAGAGGCTTAGGGCCCACGCAGGAATTTCCCTGCGAAATACAAAAGACAAAAACAAAAAAACTACAGCTCTGCTTGATAATTTCTTGAGTGTATAATCAGTCACTGGTAAACTGAGACGTACCAAAAAGTTGGAAGACGGCCAGTATTGGGCCGATGTACAAAAGGAGAGACAAACACTAGGCACTACACTTTAGACCAAGGTTACATAGCATAGTACATATTACATGTGTCTATCTTACATAGCATAGAGTAGGAAGCTCACCTGACTCGCCAAGGGTGTTCTCACCACAGAACAAGAGGACACTAGAGCGGGTTACTCACCATTATAGAGGTTCTCCTCCAGAGGGATGAGAAGAGGAATCACCATGTTGATAGCCATCTTGTCCCCTTATGTTTCTCTTGCTTCAACTCTTGGCTTTAGGGAGGAGGGTAGAGGCAGCGCCTCCTGCGAAGTGAGGGGTCGTGGCCTGGGCTCTTCTCTCCAGTGATAAACTTGTGCTTCAGATGTTGTCTCAGAAGAGCTGTAGTGGAGAGGTTGACTAGACTCTAGACTGGCGCCACGTCATGGGCTTTCTTGTCCTGGGTTGATACAGCGCCGTAACTGGGGACGTTGTCAAGAGGTCTTCGTGTCATCCGGATTATTAGTATTATTATTATGATTATCTAACTCACCTGGACTGTATAAGAGCTTATAATTATTCACTCGTATTTAACTATTCGTTGTTCAGGCGGTCTTTGAAGTCTCTAACGTAGGTGCTAATACATAAAAGCATTAAGCACATGCAAAACTGGCTTGTAATACGTAAGATTAAGCTGTGAATGAGGTTAATCTTAAGATTTAGCTTCAAGTCTAAAGTGAACTTGTATGACAGATGGAGGACGAGTTCCACCTCACTGACAGTACTACAGTCTCCCTTACACTCGAGTGCCAGCTGTTCACTCAGTAAAGGCAGTCACCACTGGCTAGTTCACTCAGTAGTCACCACTTGCTATCGGGAGAGCGTATAACCCATGAAGAAGGAGCCAGTGATTGATGATTGGGAACATATGTATATATATATCTGTGGGAACACCGAATGTGACCATGGTAATATCTCCAGAGTGACCCTGAAGGCATGGTTAGCCTCTAGAAGCTCGTGTTGAGGAGCTGGTAGTCTGTTGATGCTTCCTCAAGGAGCACTCGGTGGCCCTGAAGGTGCGAGGCGTCTCCATGGTGGGTCTTAGGGAAGGGTGTAGATGTTACTGGAGACCCTGGAGAATACAACCCATCAATATAAGCAGAGTTTTGCTCCCTTGGAAACGCAGTGACGTCTCAAAAGGCTAATTGCTTCCTATCGCGGTGGGTTTACAAAGCTTTGAGGCCTGAGTGCCTGGCGCGCTTGTGGGACGCTTCAGGCACTTGTTGAAGAAGTGGAGGCCAGGTGGAGGCCAGGTGGAGGCCAGGTGGAGGCCAGGCGGAGGCCAGGCGGAGGCCAGGTGAAGGCCAGGTGGAGGCCAGGTGGAGGCCAGGCGGAGGCCAGGTGGAGGCCAGGTGGAGGCCAGGCGGAGGCCAGGTGGAGGCCAGGTGGAGGCCAGGCGGAGGCCAGGTGGAGGCCAGGAGGATCCTGCGGAGGGAAGAAAGATAAGATGTAATAAGCCATGAAGGTGATGCATGAGAGGCAGCGTCAAGAGAGACAAGTCCTGTCCTGAACACTGGAGGTGTCTGTAGGTCGATAGGTAGAAATTCAATTAGGTTGTTGAGGAATATGTTGTTAATTAGTGTGTTTAGAACAGTTTATCTTTCTTATCAGAAAAAGAGAGCATCTCATACTTTCTTTGGCATAGATTTTTTTTTCGTTTTTTCAAATATTTTTTTTTGAAATGGAAATTCATTTCATTTTCTTTCATAATGTTTCTGTCTAACACTTTTAGTTTCAGATCAGCTTTGTCAGCCAATACAAATGTTACAGTGTAAGAATCGTGTGTGTGCAATTGGCGATCACAAAATACTGATAATTTTTATGCGGTAAATCCACAGAGAAATGTGAAAGGAAGAGAAATCAATCAGGCCGAAACGTTCACTTCCTTTCACATTTCTCTGTGGATTTTCCGCATATATATATATTTCTTCCTTAACTCATGCATATATATATATATATATATATATATATATATATATATATATATATATATATATATATACATATATATATATATATATATATATATATATATATATATATATATATATATATATATATGTGTGTGTATATCACGAAAATAAACACGTGATTAAGAATGTGACAATGTCAGACCACGGAGGAAAATGAAACAGGAATTTCCTTAAGTACTTTCGTATATTAAATACATCTTCAGAATTCCTTCTGAAGATATATTTAATATACGAAAGTACTTAAGGAAATTCCTGTTTCATTTTCCTCCGTGGTCTGACATTGTCATATATATATATATATATATATATATATATATATATATATATATATATATATATATATATATATATATATATATATATATATATATATATTCGTGACTTTCAATATATTTTTGCAGAAGCTTTTAAGTTGTGCTTTTCATGTTTTTCATTTGACCACAAAATTCACAAGGCTATTATGGAAAGGCAACCAGCGCCTTTTGATCTCACAATATTATATTTATCTTTCCTATTGCACTTAATTGCTTGACGATAGTGTAACTCCATGCTACATTTGATCTGGAATAGTCTGCCATCTCTTGGGGCACAGACATGGAACTGCATCTGATCTGGGGTAGCCTGGTATCTCTGGGGGCACCCTACATCCCAGACGACAAATCTATATTGAAATTCCCAAATATGAGTGTTCCACCCCAGGGGGACCACTTCTCCTCTCCGCTCTCTTGCCCAGACCAGGAATCATGTCAATGGATAGGAAGGGAAGTGATAAAGGATGACGCCATAAAGAGTGACAATTGCATTCGACAGAACTCAAAGGCTTTGGGAACAAGGAAATTGAAATTGAAATAAGTTTATTGAGGTATAAATACACACAAAGGGATGAGGTAGCTTAATCTATTCTCATCCCGTTCAGTTCAACGTGTTCATACATATATATAGACACACATCACAAACAATAAACATATTACCGAACATTCTGAGTGATAAACATATACATTTCTTCCTTAACTCATGCAGTGTAACGGAAGGAATGTCGACATGTTCCAATATGTCGCACAATAGCACAATATTGCCAGTCTAATGTGGCGAGTATTCACCCAAATCCTGCAATGTGAATCTTACACACACACGCTACAAATGTTGATAAATTGCTACTAGACTTCAACACAGAAAACTGCAAAGTTATGTGGATATTAAAATGAGAGAGAGAGCCCATACATAAGTACGGGGTGAAGAGGAGACAGATCTCTGCATCAATAAACAAAATCTGGGAGTAGACATAGACCCAAATCGAAGGTGAGGATGCCCACCATTAATATGATGACGTCAAGGGACATATATACGCTATATAGGCCAAGATCTGGATAGCCTTCAGAAACAATAAGCCTTTCCAGTGCTATATACAACCTATGCTAGACCAACTCTTTATTACGAAGCTGCAATGCCCCCACTTGAAAAAACCCAAACTGCATTATTGCATGTTGTCAGTAGTAAGAAAGGATATCAGTGAAGTTAAGTCTGTGTGTATAATCGTTGCAAGCGCCTCCGAACTCTCCTCTGCAACCGCTGTATTGTTCAGTATAAACAATTGGGACACACGATTGAACTGTAACACTTGAAAAGTAACAAACGATACAAAAATTACAGGCGATGAGTCACAATAACGTGGCTGAAATATGTTGACCAGACCACACACTAGAAAGTGAAGGGACGACGACGTTTCGGCCCGTCCTCGACCATTCTCAAGACCTCAAGCCTAAGATACAAAAAATTTAACTGAAAATAAATTCATAACAGAGTTAGATTGGCATTGGGAAGAAAAGTTTTTCCAGATGCAATTTAATGTTGACAAATGAAATGTTCTGAGCCTAAGTAACGATGATGAGTTGCCATATATCACCTCTACAATGATTAAATTGGTAAATATGAATGTAAAAAAAACACCTTTACATCCTTTAGGGATTTATATCCTTTAGGGATATAAATCCCTAAAGGATGTAGTTGGACTAAAAATCACAGCGACTCCCAGAACTGACGTGTTGTCCAGTTTTCAATTTGTGGATCATCGGTTAGGTTAGATTCGGGCAGTTTAGAACATCAGTTTAATGACGTTGGGAGCGCTCGAGACGACGGGCTCAGTGATGACAGAGCTACAAAATATTAAGTAAAAAAAAAAAAATTGAAATTACAAAGTCTGATCGCGAAAAAGAAATAGAAAATCCGTGGATCATGATTAGTAGAAATTGAAAGCCAATTAACGCATACATTTTCCAAACATGGAAATAGGATACGAGGGATTTATTTCTAGACTCGTTACTGTTGAAGCACATTAGGTTATCCTTCAGCTATGTCTCTTAGATTATCTATGTCGCTATTTAGATTATCCTGTTATCGCTCCTGTTAGGTCCCGTTTAGATTATCCTGTTATCGCTCCTGTTTAGATTATCCTATTATAGCTCCTGTTAGGCCCCGTTTAGATTATCCTGTTATCGCTCCTGTTTAGATTATCCTGTTATCGCTCCTGTTAGGTCCTGTTTAGATTATCCTGTTACCGCTCCTGTTAGACCCCGTTTAGATTATCCTGTTATCGCTCCTGTTAGGCCCCGTTTAGATTATTCTGTTATCTCTCCTGTTAGGCCCCGTTTAGATTATGCAGGTCAGTTTGGGTCGCCGTACTATAGAATGGTCATGAACTTACTTGAACGCGCTTAACAAAAGATAACAAAGTTAATCCCACAGATTGCTAACCTTCCATATGAAGAGAGATTGAAAAAGCTGGGTATGAATTATATAACTTTAGATTTAGGAAAGACCTGGGTAAATACTGGTTTGGAAACAGGGTTGTTGATTCATGGAACAGATTACCGCGTAACATAATAAGACTTGCGATCGCCTGGTTGTTTCAAGCGTGGTTTAGACATGTGAATGAGTTTGGGTGAATGTAAATAGTATCTGCCTCGTATGGGTCAATAGGCCTACTGGAGTTGTATTTCTTCTTATGTATTTAAGACTCTTAAATCCTATAGACTTAATAACCTACAAAACACATAAGATTATTGACTCATTGAACCCATGTCGTTAATGATTGTATAGAGACTGTTGTGACCCTCTTGTTGAATCAATTGTGATATGAAAAGATTACTGATATGTATATGTATTTGTGTACACGTATGTATATATATGTACATGTGTATGTAACATTAACACTGGTGTAACAAGCGTCAAAAGATTGTCACTTGCTTAGTTAAACGAACTCTGGGGTTCAGTTCCTGAACCCATTATGTGCCTCTGTCACCCTTCCCACCACCGCCCACGGGATGGGTATGGGGTGCATAATAAAGAAATGAAATGGTAAAAATGGTTAATGACTCACATAAAGTTAACTCACCGAGTTAATGTCTCGGGAAAATTAGGACACACACAAAAAGTTAACGACCCATCTGCCAGTCGAATAATGGCTGATTAAATGGTGAAGCTGGGGACCGGTAGCTGGAGCTCAATCCCGCAAACACACAGACAAATACACGCAAAAACACTGACAAGTACACGCAAACACACAGACAATACACGCAAAAACACTGACAAATACACGCAAACACACAGACAATACACGCAAAAACACTGACAAATACACGCAAACACTCAGACAATACACGCAAAAACACTGACAAATACACGCAAACACACAGACAATACACGCAAAAACACTGACAAGTACACGCAAACACACATACAATACACGCAAAAACACTGACAAATACACGCAAACACACAGACAAATACACGCAAAAACACTGACAAATACACGCAAACACTCAGACAATACACGCAAAAACACTGACAAATACACGCAAACACTCAGACAATACACGCAAAAACACTGACAAATACACGCAAACACTCAGACAATACACGCAAAAACACTGACACGATGAATTCACTTTAGCATTAACGTTCCCCTCCAAAAAAATGTCTTTTCGGCAATTGCAGCAACACATGTCCACGCTTAACTGTCACACTGTTAATTATTCAGTCAAATTGATGATCTCTCATTTCTCATGTCCAGCAATACACGAGAACACCCAACGGCACGACAGGAAGCTGTCTTCTATGTCCACCTGTGTCCAGTTGTATCCACCTGTGTCCACCTGTGTTCACCTGTGTCCACTTGTATACACCTGTGTCCACCTGTGTTCACTTGTATACACCTGTGTCCACCTGTGTTCACCTGTGTCCACTTGTATACACCTGTGTCTACCTCTGTCCACCTGTGTCCAGTTGTATCCACCTGTGTCCACCTGTGTTCACCTGTGTCCACTTGTATACACCTGTGTCTACCTCTGTCCACCTGTGTCCTCTTGTATCCACCTGTGTTTCCGTTGTTGTGGACACTAGGTCCTCTCTCAGTATGGTGTCTCCCGGATTATTGGGGTTGTAAAGTGAAGCCAATACAACAGCTGGTGTTCCTAATACAACAGCTAATGAGCATAATACAAGAGTTAATGAGCATAATACAACTATACAGCAAGTGGTGAAGCTTCAGCAACGTGTGTCCACACAAGGCGGCGCCATTAACCACACTTCACCAGTATATTAACAGTCTACATTCAAGGGTTTATAATACAGTCTCTTTCACCGGTGAATGGAAGACCCACAGGAAAAAATAGTTGGCTAAAGTTTACCAGTTAAAGAAGACAATATGGGATGTTCAGATTTTTTTTTTCTTTCCTTGGCAAGTAATCGTGGCCCATGGTAACTTTCCACAAGTTAGTGTTCCCAGGGTGAGACTTCTGCCTGCTGAGAGGGCGATTTGGGAGCCCCCAGTCTGCTGAGAGGGAGATCCGGGGGCCCTCCAGCCTACTGAGTGGGCGATCCGGGGGCCCCCAGTATGCTGAGACGGCGATCTGGGGGCCCCCATGCAGCCTCCGGAAAAAATTACCTCTCGCTGCAGATTTTTATCTCCTGGTTATCGTGTGGGTCCCACAGGGACCACCTGGGCTGGGCTCTTCGTGACCTCGTCCCAATAATTTCGTCCGGGTTTATTGAGGGTCATTTGACTTTTCAACCGGGACTATAATACACGACTAACAGCAGTTTTCCGGATATCTTGGCCACCGGTGTGTCACTCTCTGGTCCAGTTGAACACGTCACTGAAGCAGATGTACCGGCGGGTTCCTCACTCCGGGTTATACCAGTAGGGTCTAAAACCTGTACCTGTATGAACATTATTCCATATGGAGTCCATATCTAGTCAAGCATAAGACTAATCTGGAAAAGGTTCAAAGGTTTGCCAGCAGACTAGTACTTGAGATATGAGATGATATGAGATGATATGAGATGGTATGAGATACTTGAGATACAATTTGACTTGTACTAGAACAAGATATGAGCTACGAGGAGAGACTACGGGAATTAAACCTCATGTTGCTGGAAGACAGAAATGTGAGGGGGACATGATCACCACATGGAAGATTATCAAAGGAATTGATAGGGTAGATACAGACAGGCTAATCAATATAACGGGCACACGCACTAGGGGACACAGGTGGAAATTGAGTGCCCAAAGGAGCCATTGAGACATTAGTAAGAACTTTTTCAGTGTCACTGTAGTTGACAAATGGAATGCATTAGGTAGTGATGTGGTGGAGGCTGACTCCATATACAGTTTCAAGTGTAGATATGCTAGAGCCCAGTATGCTCAGGAACCTGTACACCAGTTTATTGACAGTTGAGAGGCGGGACCAAAGAACCAAAGCTAAAACCCCGCAAGCACTAATAGGTGAGTACACACACACACACACACACACACACACACACACACACACACACACACACACACAGAGGAGGACTGCTTGAGGCTTCAAGAAGACCTAGACAAGCTGAAGGAATGGTCAAACAAATGGTTGTTAGAGTTTAACCCAAGGAAATGTAATGTAATGAAGATAGGTGTAGGGAGCAGGAGGCCAGATACAAGGTATCATCTGGGAGATGAAATGCTTCAAGAGTCAGAGAAAGAAAAAGACTTGGGGGTTGATATCACGCCAGACCTGTCTCCTGCAGCCCATATCAAGAGGATAACATCAGCGGCATATGCCAGGCTGGCCAACATAAGAACGGCATTCAGAAACTTGTGTAAGGAATCATTCAGAACTTTTTATACCACATATGTCAGGCCAATCCTGGAGTATGCAGCCCCAGCATGGAGTCCATATCTAGTCAAGGATAAGACTAAATTGGAAAAGGTTCAAAGCTTTGCCACCAGACTAGTACCCGAGCTGAGAGGTATGAGCTACGAGGAGAGAATACGGGAATTAAACCTCACTTCGCTGGAAGACAGAAGAGTTAGAGGGTACATGATCACCACATTCAAGATTCTCAAGGGAATTGATAGGGTAGATAAAGACAGTCTATTTAACACAAGGGGCACACGCACTAGGGGACACAGGTGGAAACTGAGTGCCCAAATGAGCCACAGAGATATTAGAAAGAACTTTTTTAGTGTCAGAGTGGTTGACAGATGGAATGCATTAGGAAGTGATGTGGTGGAGGCTGACTCCATACACAGTTTCAAGTGTAAATACGATAGAGCTCAATAGGCTCAGGAACCTGTACACCTGTTGATTGACGGTTGAGGGGCGGGACCAAAGAGCCAGAGCTCAACCCTTGCAAGCACAACTAGGTGAGTACACACACACACACACACACACACACACACACACACACACACACACACACACACACACACACACACACACACACACACACACACACACACACACACACACACAAGAGGTCGGGTGAGGGACTAAAATAAGGAAGAAATGTGTGGGTAAAATACAAAAAGTTGGGAAACAAAAGAAGTGCCAAGAATAGGATAGGAATTCAAAATTAGAATAAAGAGATGGAATAATAAACATTATTTAATGTATTGTTAAATGTATAGATAAGAGAAGAATGAGAAGAGTGAGATAAAAAGAGAGAATGCGAGACGTGAGACATAGGTGAAGATATAGACTGAAGAAGAAAGAAGGTGATAAGGAGAGAAGGTCTTAGTTCGAAGCCTCAGGAACGGAGATACCCTTACTTGGAACGTGCGCCAAATTCCAAGATTCTGGGATTATGCGGAATGGAAGTAATTTGCATCCGGTGAAGGAACGGTAAGATGACGGGGAAAGGAGGCGGATATTATTATATTATTTAGATTCTGGGATTATTTACCGCGTCTGGGGAATATCTGGGAGGACCGGGGCGGCCACCTGGGTACTGTGGCGGGAATTTGTGCCTCAAACGGGGAGTTTATGAACAAAATGAGGAAATATTTGGCAGACCAGTTTAGTTTGGTCTCTCTCTCTCTCTCTCTCTCTCTCTCTCTCTCTCTCTCTCTCTCTCTCTCTCTCTCTCTCTCTCTCTCTCTCTCTCTCTCTCTCTCTCTCTCTCTCTCTCTCTCTCTCTCTCTCTCTCTCTTTCTCTCTCTCTCTATCTCTTTCTCTCTCTCTCCCCCCAATAGGGAGCCGGTGGTTGAGCGGACAGAACACTGGACGCCTAATCCTGTGGTCCCGGGTTCAATCCCGGGCGCCGGCTAGAAACAATGGGCAGAGTTTCTTTCACTCTGATGCCCCTGTTACCTAGCAGTAAATACGTACCTGTGAGTTAGTCAGCCGTCGCGGGCTGCTTCCTGGGGCTGGAGGCCTGTTCGAGGACCGGGTCGCGGGAACACTAAGCCCGGAAACCATCTCAAGATAACCTCAAGATAACCTCCCCCCACCTAAGTTACTCCACGTCTCCCCCATCCACGTGAGGGACTAATTATGGCCAAGCGAGTCCCTCTGAAGTAAGAGCTGTAAATGGACGAATTGAAAACCAAATAATTGTTGATATTAATGTTGCTTAACTGAACTGTTCAGCTTTACTAATTAATGGGGCAGGATTCGTCTGTTATTAATGGGGAAGTTAATGGTAGTTATGCTTAAACTCTAAAGTTTCTGATATACAGTAAGAATGTGGTTGGATTATGAACAATATGTATATATATATATATATATATATATATATATATATATATATATATATATATATATATATATATATATATATATATATATATATATATGTATATATATTTATATATATATATATATATATATATATATATATATATATATATATATATATATATATATATATATATATATATATATATATATATATATATATATGTCGTACCTAGTAGCCAGAACGCGCTTCTCAGCCTACTATGCAAGGCCCGATTTGCCTAATAAGCCAAATTTTCCTGAATTAATATATTTTCTCTAATTTTTTTCTTATGAAATGATAAAGCTACCCATTTTATTATGTATGAGGTCAATTTTTTTTATTGGAGTTAAAATTAACGTAGATATATGACCGAACCTAACCAACCCTACCTAACCTAACCTAACCTATCTTTATAGGTTAGGTTAGGTTAGGTAACCGAAAAAGTTAGGTTAGGTTAGGTTAGGTAGGTTAGGTAGTCGAAAAACAATTAATTCATGAAAACGTGGCTTATTAGGCAAATCGGGCCTTGCATAGTAGGCTGAGAAGTGAGTTCTGGCTACTAGGTACGACATATATATATATATATATATATATATATATATATATATATATATATATATATATATATATATATGTGTGTGTGTGTGTGTGTGTGTGTGTGTGTGTGTGTGTGTGTGTGTGTGTGTGTGTGTGTGTAACTGAAAACTCACACCCCAGAAGTGACTCGAACCCATACTGCCAGGAGCAACGCAACTGGTATGTGCAGGACGCCTAATCCACTTGACCGTCTCGACCGGACATGGTATGAGGTGATTTGATAAAATGCTATGCTCAAGATTACCATCCAGGTGCCGGCGGGGTTTGAGGGGGGAGGTTCAAATAGGGGCTATCTACGGCTATCACCTCCTTATGTCCGGTCGAGATGGTCAAGCGGATTAAGGCGTCCTGTACATACCAATTGCGTTGCTCCTGGCAGTATGCGTTCGAGTCGTGATGATCTTACACCAGAGTGAAGGGTGATGATCTTACACCAGAGTGAAGGGTGATGATCTTACACCAGAGTGAAGGGTGATGATCTTACACCAGAGTGAAGGGTGATGATCTTACACCAGAGTGAAGGGTGATGATCTTACTCCAGAGTGAAGGGTGATGATCTTACTCCAGAGTGAAGGGTCTTGATCTTACACCAGAGTGAAGGGTGATGATCTTACACCAGAGTGAAGGGTGATGATCTTACTCCAGAGTGAAGGGTGATGATCTTACACCAGAGTGAAGGGTGTTGATCTTACACCACAGTGAAGGGTGATGATCTTACACCAGAGTGAAGGGTGATGATCTTACACCAGAGTGAAGGGTGTTGATTTTACACCAGAGTGAAGGGTGATGATCTTACACCAGAGTGAAGGGTGTTGATCTTACACCAGAGTGAAGGGTGTTGATCTTACACCAGAGTGAAGGGTGATGATCTTACTCCAGAGTGAAGAGTGTTGATCTTACTCCAGAAGAGTGAAGATTGTTGATCTTACTCAGGAATGAAGGTTATTCCCCCTTTGGGATACTCCACTTTAGAAGGTTCCTTGCCACTTTGCCTTGATCTTCCTGCCTGGTTCCCACTCCCAGTAGCAACAGCTTCTGCTGGCGTAGCAAAATTAAGCTGTTCCTATCAGAGTGCCGTGTCCTCGCTAAGCCTATCCCAAGCGGGCGGAGTAAGCCAGAGGGAGGAAGGGAGGAGAGAGCTTTTTCTTTTCCATTTTGATTTT
>NC_091154.1:28003571-28033571 GCF_040958095.1 Procambarus clarkii | reverse complement strand
GGTTGATTGGCAAATTTTTATGCTTGTAAATTGTTTAATAAATGTAACCAAAGCCGTCAAAAATTGAGGAAAGCTGTACACGTTCGTAAGTACTTACGTAACTGCTTCGTGAATCTGGCCCCAGGTTGCAATCCAGGTTGCCTGGGAACACCCACCGCATAGGTTCGAACCCTCATCACGGCACCTACGATTTTTCTCATATACCCGGCCATTAGCCACTTCAAGTCCCGTGGAGCTGTAGACCGTTGTGGAAAAAGTCTAACAATCCGAGTCACACCAGGCGCCATTTGCCCGCGACTATTATAAAAAAGGTTGATATCACGCGATAACACATTAATTATACAAAATAATTCACCCTAACTGACATATCGTATATCAGTCCTGTGTAAAGTAATTAGATGCTTACGAGTCTAACCGATAGCAGGGGGGGGGGGGGTAGGGTGGTTAAATTAGACAACTGGATTATAGCAATCTTAAACCTACATTGTATTACACATGTATAAAAATAGTATTAGAGAAAATGATATACTTAATTAGTGCAGTTACGCACACATAAAATAGAAAATGTTATCGCGATGTTCCCAGACATAAATGTTTCAAACTGGGAACTAAAAAGCAGAGCACCAAATTAGGAGCCGGATTATGTCACACTGTCAGACAAGAAGGATGACGGGTTGAGCGAGTAGCAGTATTGGTCACACAAAATTAAAAACGAATTGCTAATAGAAAATTCAATCAGAGGCACATGCATAAACAATCAACTGTTCAAGCCAATGAAGCAAACTATAATTTAAGTTATATATATATATATATATATATATATATTTTTTTAATATATACGAGGGAAGGGAGTACCACCTCTGGCTGGAAGAAGGGGGACCCATAGCCTCGGAGGAAACCACACATAACGCATTGGAGGGGATGTAGGTCCCCTCCAATACAGTTTCTGTGTGCTTTTCTCCTACCACCCCCTTCCCTTTTTTTTTTTTCCTTTATTGTGTATTTAAAGGTTACAAAACATACAAGACAAATGCCTAAAGGTTATGGATCTCTTGAAGCTCCTCCGCTTCTGGACAGGAACCGAGGACGCAGCAAGCATTTCCCCTCTGGATCGCCACACATATATATATTATAGTTATATATATATATATATATATATATATATATATATATATATATATATATATATATATATATATATATATATATATATATATACATATATATATATATATATATATATATATATATATATATATATATATATATATATATATAAATAACTAGGAATCTAGTAAATGTTACTTAGCAAAATAATTTAAGTAAAATTAATAGATAAGTTTTGCTCTCTCAAGCATAATATTACAGGAGAAGAATTACATAATATTACAGGAGAAGTAATACGTTACAAGTGGTGCTTGCAAGCGAATTGTGACAAACAAACAGCTTTGGAATAGGGATGATATTGGACAGGAAAAAAAATGACAACGTGGAAAAATTGTGTAGGAAAAACTCTCAGCTTCTCAGATTTTTTAAATGTGATTACGAGGGATCAAGAGAGGACCTGATGCATGTAGATTGGACACCCTTGAGCACAGGGTGGTGGGTAGCCCTCGAGGGTGGCCCTTGAGCACAGGGTGGTGGGTAGCCCTCGAGAGTGGCCCTTGAGCACAGGGGTGGTGGGTAGCCCTCGAGGGTGGCCCTTGAGCACAGGGTGGTGGATAGCCCACGAGGGTGGCCCTTGAGCACAGGGGTGGTGGGTAGCCCTCGAGGGTGGCCCTTAAGCACAGGGTGGTGGGTAGCCCACGAGGGTGGCCCTTGAGCACAGGGGTGGTGGGTAGCCCTCGAGGGTGGCCCTTGAGCGCAGGGTGGTGGGTAGCCCTGAAGGGGTTGACCAACGGAACCCCACTATACATATAGCGACACATACAGTGGGCTAACTCCTAAATATGGTCAGCATACACACTACAAACTCAAATTGAACCCAATTATAGATATACGTAGTTGAACATACATTAGACCCCTCCAACTTACCCGTATGAGGGGAATCGAACCCGGAGGTGTCGAGCAGCAGCCACACAGCCAAAGTATCCGCCTTGCACCATTGGGAAATATCTTTAAAGCACGTAAACTATATCTCTCCCAACCTAGATATATTTCCCTGTTATATCCCCGCCCGTGACCCCCGGCAGCGGTGATGGCAGGGATATTTTACCCTCTCTCTAGCACCGGCTAGGGAATTATATTTCTGTTTGGCTTCGAATGACAATGTTTCTTCGCCTTTCTGAGTTATGAAATTGTTTGTGTTGTGGCGAGAATAATTATGACAGAATGTTGTCACGTTGACATTGGTTTGATTGTCAGAGTTAAGGGTATTGAGGATTATTGGAGATAATATTGTCTTTTTTTATTTCTATTTCTCCCGTCAAATTATGGTTTCTTATATTTTTTTGTATCTGGGAGGTGAAATCCTGAGAGAGTCATACAGAGAGAAAGATCTGGGGTTGATATCACACCGAACCTGTCCCGAGAACCCCACATTAAAAGGATATCATCGGCGGCATATGCTAGATTGGCCAACATAAGAACTGCCTTTAGAAACATGTTAAAGGAATCGTTCAAAACCTTGTATGTCACTTATGTCAGACCAGTCCTGGAGTATGTAGCTCCAGCCTGGAGTCCATACCTAGTTAAACACAAGTTAAAGTTAGAGAAGATTCAGAGGTATGCCACCAGGCTAGTCCCAGAACTGAGAAGTATGAGCTACGAGGAAAGGCTACGGGAGCAAAACATCACGTCCCTGGAAGATAAAAGAGTAATGGGAAACATGATAACCACCTACAAAATACTCAGGGAAATTAAAAGGGTGGACAAGGACAAACTATTTAGCGTGGGGTGGAACATGAACAAGATGACACAGGTGGAAACGTAGTACCCAGATGAGCCACCGAGATATTAGAAAAAAATTTCAGCGTCAGAGTAGTTAACAAATGGAATGCATTAGGCAGTGATGTGGTGGAGGCTGACTCCATACACAGTTTCCAATTGGGTTTGATAAAGCTCAATAGGCTCGAGAATCTGTACACCAGTTTATTGACAGTTGAGAGGCGGGACCAAAGAGCCAAAGCTCAACCCCCGCAATCAAAACTAGGTGAGTACTCACACACACTCAACCAAGAACCCACAAACAGCAGAAATATAGACAGAATCTATTGATTGAGAGAGCTGAGTGGGTGAACATTATTTTTTGTATAAATTCATTGAATGATTATTTTATATTAGTCCTTCAAACTGTATTCTCACCGTCCTCCTTATAGTGTAAAACATGGCAGTATTTGTTACAGCTCAAGTGGTAAACTGTATTCTACTTTCCCAACATATATCACCCTTCAAATTGTAAACTAAATGTTACTTAAAGTAAAATGTAAAGTTTGCATTAGAGTGATGTACACCTGTTGAGTGCAGCCATTTGTATACACATTCAAGTTGTTATGAAAATGATTTCTTATTCTGATTTTGGCAACTGTATAATGATTTAAAACATCGTTGATGATTATAGCTTCTAAATCTAAATCTAATTCTTGAGTATACAGTTTTATCATTACAGATATCTCATGTATGTTATTATTATGACTTACTCTTAGCTTAATAATTTACGGTAAATTTGTGTAAGCTAACCCAGCAACAGATAGACAAAATGATCACATGAATAAGGTTTATCTATCTAAAATCAGCCGAGTCTGGTGATAGAGCAGGGCACTGTATCACTGTACCACTGTACTACTGTATCACTGTACTATTGTACCACTGTACCACTGTACCACTGTAATGTTGTACCACGGACAATGAGTCACAACCACACGGCTGAAGATTGGACAACCAACCCCAACCCGTCCTCAGACAAAGTCCATTCCATCCAGCGGTCGACCCCAAAGACGCATTCATCAATTTTAACATACTCTTCATTCAAAATACAACTTTTCTCAAATATAAATTAATATTATTATTGTATATATATTAGCATATTGTACATATTTAGGCATTGGTTAGGTTAGGTGTTTAGTTTCTGTTGGCGATTATTTGTATTTGTAGTACGTGAGGTGAAGCATTTACAGCGTTGTGTTTCGAACAAAAGTCGTCAGCGAAGCACTTGTTCCGGAAGTGTTCGGACGTCAACAGTTGTGAGTCGTGTGTAAACCGTTTTTCATTCATAAACACCTGGGGGTTTGGCGGGCGCATGGAATGGACTTTGGGTCTTTGTTTGGAGGACGGGTTGCCCAACCCACAGGTCTGAAAATAAAAAAATTAACATTTCGGTCCCTCCTGGACAATTGCATAGTGAAATGTTGCAAAATCTCGCATCGTTGAACTAGAGGATGTACAGGTTCGTAAGTACTTGCGCAACTGCTTCGTGAATCTGGCCCCAAGGTCGTTGAACTAGAGAACCACTGCCGTAGTGAACCGCTTCATTATCACTCATCACCACTGCATCATCAAGTCCTCAAACGACATCGTGAGTGAACCACTGTACCATATAAAGGTCATTGCAGCAAGCTATATCTGTATATGTGGGCCAGCCAGCCAACCAGCCAGCCAGCCAGCCAGCCAGCCAGCCAGCCAGCCAACCAACCAGTCAGCCAGCCAGCCAGCCAGCCAGCCAGCCAACCAACCAGTCAGCCAGCCAGCCAGCCAGCCAGCCAGCCAGCCAGCCAGCCAGCCAGTCAGCCAGCCAACCAGCCAGCCAGCCAGCCAGCCAGCCAACCAGTCAGCCAGCCAGCCAGCCAGCCAGCCAGCCAGCCAGCCAGCCAACCAGTTAGCCAGCCAGCCAGCCAATCAACCAGTCAGCCAGCCAGCCAGCCAGCCAACCAGCCAGCCAGCCAGCCAACCAGTCAGCCAGCCAGCCAGCCAGCCAGCCAGCCAGCCAACCAGGCAGTCAGCCAGCCAGCCAGCCAACCAACCAGCCAGCCAACCAACCAACGAGCCAGCCAGCCAGTCAACCAACCAGCCAGTCAAACAACCAGCCAGTCAGTCAACCAGCCAGCCAGTCAGCCAGCCAGCCAGCCAACCAGCCAACCAGCCAGTCAGCCAACCAACCAGCCAGCCAGCCAGCCAGCCAGCCAGCCAGCCAGCCAACCAGCCAGTCAACCAACCAGCCAGTCAACCAACCAGCCAGTCAGCCAACCAGCCAGTCAACCAACCAGCCAGTCAACCTGCCAGCCAACCAGCCAGCCAGCCAGCCGCTCCGACCTCCATTCTTCTCAACTGTCATGAACTCTTCCAAAAATATTTCTGTAAGTAAAAACGGGGTCCGCTGAGAATGGCAGTCGTCGTGCCTTCTGAAATACTCAGCTTTCCAATGAACGAATGTTTGGAGATTTGTTTGTGACAAGGTAAGAGTTAGGTGTTAGACAGGTTAGCTCCTGGTGTGAGATAAGTAAGAGCCAGATGTACGACAAGTGAGAGCCAGATGTATGACAAGTCAGGGCCAGATGAACGACAAGTCAGGACCAGATGAACGACAAGTCAGGACCAGATGTACGACAAGTGAGGGCCAGATGTATGACAAGTCAGGGCCAGATGTACGACAAGTCAGGGCCAAATGAACGACAAGTGAGGGCCAGATGTATGACAAGTCAGGGCCAGATGTACGACAAGTGAGGGCCAGATGTACGACAAGTCAGGACCAGATGTACGACAAGTCAGGGCGAAATGAACGACAAGTGAGGGCCAGATGTATGACAAGTCAGGGCCAGATGTACGACAAGTGAGGGCCAGATGTACGACAAGTGAGGGCCAGATGTACGACAAGTCAGGGCCAGATGTACGACAAGTCAGGGCCAGATGTACGACAAGTGAGGGCCAGATGTACGACAAGTCAGTGCCAGATGTACGACAAATGAGGGCCAGATGTACGACAAATGAGGGCCAGGTGTATGACAAGTCAATGCCAGATGTACGACAAGTCAGGGCCAGATGTACGACAAGTCAGGGCCTGATGTACGACAAGTGAGGGCCAGATGTATGACAAATGAGGGCCAGATGTACGACAAGTCAGGGCCAGATGTACGACAAGTGAGGGCCAGATGTACGACAAGTCAGGGCCAGATGTACGACAAGTGAGGGCCAGATGTACGACAAGTCAGGGCCAGATGTACGACAAGTGAGGGCCAGATGTATGACAAGTGAGGGCCAGATGTACGACAAGTGAGGGCCAGATGTACGATAAGTGAGGGCCAGATGTACGACAAGTCAGGGCCAGATGTACGATAAGTGAGGGCCAGATGTACGACAAGTGAGGGCCAGATGTACGACAAGTCAGGGCCAGATGTACGACAAGTCAGTGCCAGATGTACGACAAGTCAGGGCCAGATGAGCGATAAGTGATGGCCAGATGTACGACAAGTCAGTGCCAGATGTACGACAAGTCAGTGCCAGATGTACGACAAGTCAAGGCCAGATGTACGACAAGTCTGGGGCCAGATGTAAGACAAGTCAGTGCCAGATGTACGACAAGTCAGGGTCAGATGTACGACAAGTCAGGGTCAGATGTACGACAAGTCGTGGCCATATGTAAGACAAGTGAGGGCCAGATGTACGACAAGTGAGGGCCAGATGTACGACAAGTGAGGGCCAGATGTACGACAAGTCAGGGCCAGATGTACGACAAGTCAGGGCCAGATGTACGACAAGTCAGGGCCAGATGTACGACAAGTGAGGGCCAGATTCTGTCAGGTACATCTGTGCAAACTTCAAGATTCCATTAGCAATATTTACAACATATCCCGCAAGCATCGCCTCTCATTCTCTCTCTTGCCACATCTTTCAGTTCTTTATAATCCATTTTCTCCTCGTATCTGTGTGCATTTGAATGTTCCATTTTCAATCTTTTTTTAATCTGTCTCTTTCTGTCTCTGCTCTGTCAGTCTGTCTCAGTCTGTCTCTACGCGTATGTCGCTCAAGAGCTCTGGGAGGAGCAGAGGACAAGAGTTCCTCGCCTGGAGAGGGGAAACTGAGACAGATTTTCCTGTCTCGTCTCGCTATAAGGACTCCAGCCTCTCCTTCATGCTGTAATGTTCATATTGATGGGGTATTTTGTTTACTGCTAGGCGATATTTATATTAGCAAAGGTGACGGTGGAGGCGTCTGTGGGGTCTCGCATGTGGATTTGCTTTCTCTTTCCCTCTGTCCCTCTCTCTCCCTGAAGGGAAGGGAATTATCAGGGGGGGGAAGCGTCAAGTCATTACGACGCCATAGCACTGGGAAGGGGTCAGGGTAAGGATTTGGGATGGGACGGGGGGGGGGGGGGGGAGGGGGTAAGGAATGGTGCCCAACCACTTGCACGGTCGGAGATTGAACGCCGACCTGCATGAAGCGAGACTGTCGCTCTACCGTCCAGTCCAAGTGGCTGGGTTTTCTCTCCCCCGAATAAATAACGTTACTATTGTTTAGTAATATTTTATACGAAAAGAACATTTGTTGCATACACTATAATGTAATTCTGTTCACCCGGCACATTAAAGCATTCGCCACATCTTCATCATGACTCTAGCAAATGGGTAGAGATTCACCGTTGCTTATTACGCTTCAGAAATACAACAATTCACTGTAACAAAAAAAACTGTCGATTATTCATTTAACTTGCGCAGATAATACCTAAATTGGCCTCGACTTTAGTGCTAAAATATCTTTCCCATTTTGTCTCTTGAATGGAATTATGGTCATTTGTAACTCAGTTCAGGAACCCTGCGTTTGTGCCTTCTAAATTATCATTATTATTATTATTATTATTATTAGTAGTAGTAGTAGTAGTAGTAGTAGTAGTAGTAGTAGTAGTAGTAGTAGTAGTAGTAGTAGTAGTAGTATAAATAGTTATTTATAGTCCTTCGGCCATTACATATTTTTATTGAGTACTATCTTGTGTTATTAGCCATGCTTGTACAATATTTTTCAATTGTTAAGATTCAATATGGTTTTGGTCGACAGCCTGATGCCAAGACGTGTTCCATATTATGGCATATTTACTGCGAAGAGCGCGTCACATTGGTGAGTCTGTGCAAGGGAAACATGTATTCGTGTGTCACAAGTCTCACCTCTTGTGTGGTAGTTTATTATGGAGGAAGGGACTTGTTGAGGAGCCAGATATGCTGTTCTTTAGCTTTGTGGAATACACCCACATAAGCCATGTATCATCTGTGTTGAAGAGTCCGGGTGTTCGTCTGATTCGAGACAGGGATGCGGATTCCTGTCAGTCACTGGATGCGGATCCCTGTCAGTCACTGGATGCGGATCCCTGTCAGTCACTGGATGCGGATCCCTGTCAGTCACTAGATGCGGATCCCTGTCAGTCACTGGGTGCGGATCCCTGTCAGTCACTGGATGCGGATCCCTGTCAGTCACTGGATGCGGATCCCTGTCAGTCACTGGATGCGGATCCCTGTCAGTCACTGGATGCGGATCCCTGTCAGTCACTGGATGCGGATCCCTGTCAGTCACTGGATGCGGATCCCTGTCAGTCACTGGATGCGGATCCCTGTCAGTCACTAGATGCGGATCCCTGTCAGTCACTGGGTGCGGATCCCTGTCAGTCACTGGATGCGGATCCCTGTCAGTCACTGGATGCGGATCCCTGTCAGTCACTGGATGCGGATCCCTGTCAGTCACTGGATGCGGATCCCTGTCAGTCACTGGATGCGGATCCCTGTCTGGAATTCTGTCTGACAACTTTTGATGAGACCGTTGACAGGAATTGTAAATTAGTTGTGAGTACTCCCTTAAAGATCTCTCAGCTGTAGCGTCACGCACTCCTAAGGATCTAGGTCAAGGGTTTACAAACAAAACGTTATTGCGTCCCAGTTCGATATTATCAAATACCGTCACGATCTAAGTGTGACACTGTGTGGTGTTAAACAAGGTGGCAGGTGAGTTAATTTAGGGCTTTTGTCTTAATAGTCAAGACCTACTGTATTAATTTAAATATATTCTTTATAATTAATCAAGTATACAATAAATATATCAGTCTATAAAATTTGCGTCTCGAGTGTGACTGTTTGAGCTTCCTGTTACTTCCTGTTGTGGCCCAGTCTGGGTCCGGATTCACGAAGCAGTTACGCAAGCACTTACGAACGTGTACATCTTCCCTCAATCTTTAACGGCTTTGGTTAAATTTATTAAAAAGTTTACAAGCATGAAAACTTCCCAATCAACTGTTGTTATTGTTATAAACAGCCTCCTGGTGCTTCGGAGCTCATTAACTGTTTAATAATTGTAAACAAAGCCGTCAAAGATTGAGAAAAGATGACAGGTTCGTAAGTGCTTGCGTAACTGCATCGTGAATCTGGCAGCCTGGTGCTGGATCAAATGTTCATGAAAATGAATATTCATGAAATATTTCATGAAAATATTCGTGAAATATTCTACGAAATATATTCTACGAAACCTGTACATCTTTCCTCGATCTTGACTGCTGTGATTACTTTTAGTAAACAGTTTATGAATCCTGCGAGGCCGTTTAACCTCGGGTTGTGAGGTTCCAAGATCGTCAGCTGTGTATTAAATGTAAACAACGTCGACATTATGAAGGAAAGATACACAGGTTTCGTAAATCATTGCATTAATGTTTGCTTAATCCTGAGCCTGGTTCACACGAGAGGGTTATACGTATATTGGCTGCGTTAACTGTTATGTCGAATTCCGTTCTTGGTTTCCAACCTTGTGAGAGCGGAGACTGCGACTCCAGACTTGTAAGAGGTCAGATAAGACGCCAGAAAAAATTCTCGTCTTAAGATTAGATCTTCATTTGAAACACTGATGCAAAATGCTGACAATTTGACGGTTTTTGCCCTTGTTCGTAATGTGTTGTTACATGTAAGATGGGGACAGCTTATTTTTAATTTGTTTATGTTAGTTTGAACCCAACGATACCATCAGGCGGCTCAAAAATAAGTGGACATTTTACCCAGTGCTTTTCTTTCTCACTTCAAACGTCTCTTCAGGAAAATGGTAAAAAGTGAGAGACAAAGCAGAGAGGGTAACTGTACTGCGCCTTGCATGCTGTTCAAACTTTCTTCAGTGATGCTGTTGTCTTCATTGCAACCCGTCCTCGACTCATGTCCATTACATCCAGCGGTCGACCCCACAGACGCATTCATAAATTTTAATATGCTGTTCATTCAAAACGGGAATTTTCTCAAGTATAAATTAATATTATAATATATTAGCATATTGTGTATATATAGGCATAGGTTAGGTTAGGTGTTTAGGTTCTGTTGGCGATTATTTGTATTTGTAGTACGTGGGTGAAGCATTTATAGCGTTGTGATTCGAACAAAATTCGTCAGTGAAACACTTGTTCCGGATATGTTCGAACGTCAGCAGTTGTGAGTCGTGTGTAAACCGCTTTTCATTCATAAACAGGGGGTTTGGCGGGTGCATGGAATCACTTTTGGATCTTTGTTTGGAGGACAGGCTGCTTCAGTGTGTTGCAACAGAGTTCAGCAACACGTAATAGTTCGGACGGTCAACTTGGTGAGGCCGGATACAGTAGTGAGGAGTTTTGTAATGCGCTGACTTCTTCAGAACATTACAAAACTCTTCACTACTATATTTTAGTGAGGAGTTTTGTAATGCACTACTCCTCACCACTAAATATATATTAATTTATATTTGAGAAAGTTTCCGTTTTAGATGAACAACATGTTCAGTTATGAATGTGTCTGTGGGGGTCGAACGCTGGCAACCCGTTCTCACACCAGGCTGGTTAAAGCAGCGGCCGTCCTCCCCAGACGCATTCATCAACTTTAACGTACTGTGTATTAAAAATTGGTTTGTTCTCATATATATAAATTAATATTCTTATGCATAAAAATTGTATGTATAGTTTGGCGTAGGTTAGGTTAGGTGTTTAGGTTCTGTTAGTAATTATCTGTATTTATAAGTTCGTGAGTGAAGCATTTATAGAATTGTGGTTCGAACAGAGGACGTGAGCGAAGCACTTGTTCCGGAAGTGTTCGGATGTCATCAGTTGTGAGACGTGTGTAAACCGCTTTTCATACATAAACAGGGGGTTTGGCGGCTGAATTAAAGAGCTTGGATCTTTGTATGCGAGAACGGGTTGACGCTGGAGGTAATGGACTTGAGTCGAGGACGGGTTGCTGGATGAAGCACCCCTCGGCTTCGAGTAGGCTTATGAACGGGTTCATTCGAAACCGGAAACCAGGACACTCTCAGCCTTTACATTCCTCGGGTCAGATGATGACGCAGCCCGTCCTCCAAACAAAGATCCAAAAGTGATTCCATCCACCCGCCAAACCCCCTGTTTATGAATGAAAAGCGGTTTACACACGACTCACAACTGCTGACGTTCGAACATATCCGGAACAAGTGCTTCACTGACGAATTTTGTTCGAATCACAACGCTATAAATGCTTCACCCACGTACTACAAATACAAATAATCGCAAACTGAACCTAAACACCTAACCTAACCTATGACTATATATACACAATATGCTAATATATTATAATATTAATTTATACTTGAGAAAATTCCCGTTCTGAATGAACAGCATGTTAAAATTTATGAATGCGTCTGTGGGGTTGACCGCTGGATGTAATGGACTTGAGTCGAGGACGGGTTGGATGACGATGTTGCGTGTGGCTGTGTTGTGACGAGTGAGACGGGAACGTCTCAAGTCTAAGTGAAAATATTCATCAACTGACGGATAAGAAAAAGAAAACTGCCAGTTTGATCACAGTGAGTTAGACATGAACTAGTTATTTCAACGGTAAACGGTGTGTTATCTCCAATTGTTATAAGTGCTTATAATGATCGCGCGCACTGTCAGTGTATATAGTGTAGGTCTGGCATGGTCCAAAAAGTGCTTTGGGGTTATCAGTGAGAACAGGCAAGGAACTAGGACACCAAACGCCCACTACTGCTGTACGCCACTCAGTACTGACTCGGGAATATTTTGTGTTCTGCAGGAAAGGTCAGTCGATGACAGCTATATTGGCTTCTACACGTCCCCGTCTGACCTTACCTGGCGAGGGACCACAGTGTCCTCACCTCGCAGGACAAGGTAAGCAACACCTCCAGCCTCAAGTGTAAACTAAATCTGCTTTACTCATATATATATATATATATATATATATATATATATATATATATATATATATATATATATATATATATATTATTAAATATGACCGAAAAAGTAAGATTAATAATTCTAACACGAATTTTCTCGATCTTTCGTACGTTTCTTTTCACTGTTGGTGGTAATTCAAAAATCAATTCTCCAAAATTCACTTTTATTTCTAGTCTGACGCGACACTTGAGCGCGTTTCGTAAAACTTATTACATTTTCAAAGACTTTAGCTTACACATACACAACTGAATAGAACTTACACCAATATTTGTTGGAACTTACACATCTTCGATTTGTTCATCTAGAACTTACACATCTTCGATTTGTTTATATCTACATTTGAGTGAGGTGGATGGGGTGAGGTGGTATTAATAGGGTATTAAATTCCTAAACACAAGACAGAACACGAAACAATGGGTATTGAATGGAAGTGCTTTGTAGAAAGCCTATTGGTCCATATTTCTTGATGCTTCTATATTGGAGCAGAGTCTTGAGGTGGGTAGAATATAGTTGTGCATTAATTGGCTGTTGATTGCTGGTGTTGACTTCTTGATGTGTAGAGCCTCGCAGACGTCAAGCCGCCTGCTATCGCTGTATCTATCGATGATTTCTGTGTTGTTTACTAGGACTTCTCTGGCGATGGTTTGGTTGTGGGAAGAGATTATATGTTCCTTAATGGAGCCCTGTTGCTTATACATCGTTAAACGCCTAGAAAGAGATGTTGTTGTCTTGCCTATATACTGGGTTTTTTGGAGCTTACAGTCCCCAAGAGGGCATTTGAAGGCATTGACGACGTTGGTCTCTTTTAAACCGTTCTGCTTTGTGTCTGGAGAGTTTCTCATGAGTAGGCTGGCCGTTTTTCTGGTTTTATAGTAAATCGTCAGTTGTATCCTCTGATTTTTGTCTGTAGGGATAACGTTTCTATTAACAATATCTTTCAGGACCCTTTCCTCCGTTTTATGAGCTGTGGAAAAGAAGTTCCTGTAAAACCGTCTAATAGGGGGTATAGGTGTTGTGTTAGTTGTCTCTTCAGAGGTTGCATGGCGTTTCACTTTCCTTCTTATGATGTCTTCGACGAAACCATTGGAGAAGCCGTTGTTGACTAGGACCTGCCTTACCCTACAGAGTTCTTCATCGACTTGCTTCCATTCTGAGCTGTGGCTGAGAGCACGGTCGACATAAGCGTTAACCACACTCCTCTTGTACCTGTCTGGGCAGTCGCTGTTGGCATTTAGGCACATTCCTATGCTTGTTTCCTTAGTGTAGACTGCAGTGTGGAAACCTCCGCTCTTTTCCATGACTGTTACATCTAGAAAGGGCAGCTTCCCATCCTTTTCCATCTCGTAAGTGAAACGCAGCACGGAACTCTGCTCAAATGCCTCCTTCAGCTCCTGCAGATGTCTGACATCAGGTACCTGTGTAAAAATGTCGTCAAAATACATGCAGTATATGGCCGGTTTCAAGTTCATTTCGACTAAGACTTTTTGCTCGATGGTACCCATGTAGAAGTTTGCAAACAGGACACCTAGGGGAGAACCCATGGCGACCCCATCTACTTGCTTATACATGTGCCCATCCGGGCTCAAGAAGGGTGCCTCTTTAGTACAAGCTTGAAGTAGTTTCCTTAGGATGTTTTCTGGTATGTCAAGAGGAGTGCAGGCCGGATCGATATACACTCTGTCGGCTATCATCCCGATTGTCTCGTCCACAGGTACGTTGGTAAACAGTGATTCTACATCCAACGAGGCTCTTATCCCTGTGGCCCGTGTGCCCCGCAGTAAGTCTTCAAATTCCTTTGGAGACTTCAGGCTGAAGGCGCAAGGGACATAAGGAGTCAGCAGGCCGTTGAGTCGCTTCGCCAGTCTGTACGTGGGTGTGGGTATCTGGCTGATGATTGGCCGAAGTGGGTTTCCAGGCTTGTGTGTCTTGACATTTCCATCGCATATCCAGGTTTATATTCCCCAATAATCTTTGGCAGGTGGAGTCCGGATTTCTTGCCGTTCACAGTTTCGATCAGTTTGTTGACCTTTGCTTTCAATTCGGCTGTAGTGTCCTTCGTTACCCTTTGGAATTTAGTTTGGTCGGAGAGTATGAGGTTCATTTTCGCCAGATATTCGTCTTTTTTAAGAATGACGTATATTGGCGACTTGTCACCTCTCCTGACAACTATCTCCTTGTTCTCACGAAGGCTCTTAGCTGCCGCTTTGAGCTCGGGGGACAGTATGGTGCTTCTGTAGTTGCCTCGATTCTTTCCTCCTTCCGCAATAAGTTCTGCTTGTAAGGTATCTTTGGTAGTGACCTTCTTTTGTGTCTCGAGGTCGAATATGTCGTCCAACAGAATTTCCAACTCCACTTTCCGGGCCATCTCACTCGGTCTGGACATAACATGACAGTTTATACCCAGATTTAGGAGAGTGACTTGGTCCTCAGTGAGGTTAATTCCTGCAAGGTTCAGGAAGCCATCTCTCGGTCGTGGAATTGTCATAGGTCCTCCATATAACCTAAATAACAACATTATATGGAGGACCTATGGCAATTCCACGACCGAGAGATGGCTTCCTGAACCTTGCAGGAATTAACCTCACTGAGGACCAAGTCACTCTCCTAAATCTGGGTGTTATGTCCAGACCGAGTGAGATGGCCCGGAAAGTGGAGTTGGAAATTCTGTTGGACGACATATTCGACCTCGAGACACAAAAGAAGGTCACTACCAAAGATACCTTACAAGCAGAACTTATTGCGGAAGGAGGAAAGAATCGAGGCAACTACAGAAGCACCATACTGTCCCCCGAGCTCAAAGCAGCAGCTAAGAGCCTTCGTGAGAACAAGGAGATAGTTGTCAGGAGAGGTGACAAGTCGCCAATATACGTCATTCTTAAAAAAGACGAATATCTGGCGAAAATGAACCTCATACTCTCCGACCAAACTAAATTCCAAAGGGTAACGAAGGACACTTCAGCCGATTTGAAAGCAAAGGTCAACAAACTGATCGAAACTGTGAATGCCAAGAAATCCGGACTCCACCTGCCAAAGATTATTGGGGAATATAAACCTGGATATGCGTATGGAAATGTCAAGACACACAAGCCTGGAAACCCACTTCGGCCAATCATCAGCCAGATACCCACACCCACGTACAGACTGGCGAAGCGACTCAACGGCCTGCTGACTCCTTATGTCCCTTGCGCCTTCAGCCTGAAGTCTTCAAAGGAATTTGAAGACTTACTGCGGGGCACACGGGCCACAGGGATAAGAGCCTCGTTGAACGTAGAATCACTGTTTACCAACGTACCTGTGGACGAGACAATCGGGATGGTAGCCGACAGAGTGTATATCGATCCGGTCTGCACTCCTCTTGACATACCAGAAAACATCCTAAGGAAACTACTCCAAGCTTGTACTAAAGAGGCACCCTTCTTGAGCCCGGATGGGCACATGTATAAGCAAGTAGATGGGGTCGCCATGGGTTCTCCCCTAGGTGTCCTGTTTGCAAACTTCTACATGGGTACCATCGAGCAAAAAGTCTTAGTCGAAATGAACTTGAAACCGGCCATATACTGCAGGTATGTGGACGACATTTTTACACAGGTACCTGATGTCAGACATCTGCAGGAGCTGAAGGAGGCATTTGAGCAGAGTTCCGTGCTGCGTTTCACTTACGAGATGGAAAAGGATGGGAAGCTGCCCTTTCTAGATGTAACAGTCATGGAAAAGAGCGGAGGTTTCCACACTGCAGTCTACACTAAGGAAACGAGCATAGGAATGTGCCTAAATGCCAACAGCGACTGCCCAGACAGGTACAAGAGGAGTGTGGTTAACGCTTATGTCGACCGTGCTCTCAGCCACAGCTCAGAATGGAAGCAAGTCGACGAAGAACTCTGTAGGGTAAGGCAGGTCCTAGTCAACAACGGCTTCTCCAATGGTTTCGTCGAAGACATCATAAGAAGGAAAGTGAAACGCCATGCAACCTCTGAAGAGACAACTAACACAACACCTATACCCCCTATTAGACTATTTTACAGGAACTTCTTTCCCACAGCTCATAAAACGGAGGAAAGGGTCCTGAAAGATATTGTTAATAGAGACGTTATCCCTACAGACAAAAATCAGAGGATACAACTGGCGATTTACTATAAAACCAGAAAAACGGCCAGCCTACTCATGAGAAACTCTCCAGACACAAAGCAGAACGCTTTAAAAGAGACCAACGTCGTCTATGCCTTCAAATGCCCTCTTGGGGACTGTAAGCTCCAAAAAAAACAGTATATAGGCAAGACAACAACATCTCTTTCTAGGCGATTAACGATGCATAAGCAACAGGGCTCCATTAAGGAACATATAATCTCTTCCCACAACCAAACCATCGCCAGAGAAATCCTAGTAAACAACACAGAAATCATCGATAGATACAGCGATAGCAGGCGGCTTGACGTCTGCGAGGCTCTACACATCAAGAAGTCAACATCAGCAATCAACAGCCAATTAATGCACAACTATATTCTACCCACCTCAAGACTCCGCTCCAATATAGAAGCATCAAGAAATATGGACCAATAGGCTTTCTACAAAGCACTTCCATTCAATACCCATTGTTTCGTGTTCTGTCTTGTGTTTAGGAATTTAATACCCTATTAATACCACCTCACCTCATCCACCTCACTCAAATGTAGATATAAACAAATCGAAGATGTGTAAGTTCTATTCAATTGTGTATTTGTAAGCTAAAGTCTTTGAAAATGTAATAAGTTTTACGAAACGCGCTCAAGTGTCGCGTCAGACTAGAAATAAAAATGAATTTTGGAGAATTGATTTTTGAATTACCACCAACAGTGAAAAGAAACGTACGAAAGACCGAGAAAATTCGTGTTAGAATTATTAATCTTACTTTTTCGGTCATATTTAATAATATATGTCTACAGGAAAGACTGCTGCCAAAATATACTAATATATATATATATATATATATATATATATATATATATATATATATATATATATATATATATATATATATATATATATATATATATATATATATATAAATGGATTAAAATGTGATAAATTATGTAGAGATTGTAATATACTTGTAATGTATGTATAAAGTCATGTGGCTAATATTTGTGAATATGTTTCATGTCATTTCAGGTAAGAGAATATAACAGCTCATCGTGGGACGGAGATCTACCAGTTACAGGTACGTGATTGTTTCCTCTCTTTGTCATGGGGTATTTTTGTCTATAAGCCACTTTTCCTTCCCAAGGAAAAGTGGTTTACAGAATATGCCAAGCCACTTTTCCTTAGTGGCACTATACCCACCTACCCTGGTCTTGGAGGCACTACACCCACCTACCCTGGTCTTGGAGGCACTACACCCACCTACCCTGGTCTTGGAGGCACTACACCCACCTACCCTGGTCTTGGAGGCACTACACCCACCTACCCTGGTCTTGGAGGCACTGCACCCACCTACCCTGGTCTTGGAGGCACTACACCCACCTACCCTGGTCTTGGAGGCACTACACCCACCTACCCTGGTCTTGGAGGCACTACACCCACCTACCCTGGTCTTGGAGGCACTACACCCACCTACCCTGGTCTTGGAGGCACTACACCCACCTACCCTGGTCTTGGAGGCACTACACCTAACCTACCCTGGTCTTGGAGGCACTACAACCACCTACCCTGGTCTTGGAGGCACTACACCCACCTACCCTGGTCTTGGAGGCACTACACCCACCTACCCTGGTCTTGGAGGCACTACACCCACCTACCCTGGTCTTGGAGGCACTGCACCCACCTACCCTGGTCTTGGAGGCACTACACCCACCTACCCTGGTCTTGGAGGCACTACACCCACCTACCCTGGTCTTGGAGGCACTGCACCCACCTACCCTGGTCTTGGAGGCACTGCACCCACCTACCCTGGTCTTGGAGGCACTACACCCACCAACCCTGGTCTTGGAGGCACTGCACCCACCTACCCTGGTCTTGGAGGCACTACACCCACCTACCCTAGTCTTGGAGGCACTACACCCACCTACCCTGGTCTTGGAGGCACTGCACCCACCTACCCTGGTCTTGGAGGCACTTCACCCACCTACCCTGGTCTTGGAGGCACTGCACCCACCTACCCTGGTCTTGGAGGCACTACACCCACCTACCCTGGTCTTGGAGGCACTGCACCCACCTACCCTGGTCTTGAAGGCACTACACCCACCTACCCTGGTCTTGGAGGCACTACACCCACCTACCCTGGTCTTGGAGGCACTACACCCACCTACCCTGGTCTTGGAGGCACTGCACCCACCTACCCTGGTCTTGGAGGCACTGCACCCACCTACCCTGGTCTTGGAGGCACTACACCCACCTACCCTGGTCTTGGAGGCACTGCACCCACCTACCCTGGTCTTGGAGGCACTACACCCACCTACCCTGGTCTTGGAGGCACTACACCCACCTACCCTGGTCTTGGAGGCACTACACCCACCTACCCTGGTCTTGGAGGCACTACACCCACCTGCCCTGGTCTTGGAGGCACTACACCCACCTACCCTGGTCTTGGAGGCACTATACCCACCTTCTGTGAACCTGGAGACAGACACCAATAATAGTTTGATGTTTCAAGTAACGAGAAGTGTATTCTGCGCCGGTTATCGTAATGTTTCAGGTGTGTAGCGTTAGCAAGTCCTATTAACGAGTGTGTGAAGTCAAACAATGTCATTTTGATGAAAAAACAAATTCATCAAAATTTCTAATTTGGTTTTATCTTGAACATTTTTTGTCGCATGTAAACCTTGATGTTACGATGCGTAATTTAATTTAAGATCGCATTCTGTCGCTACGGTGCAAGCAACGAAGCCATAACGAGGAGAATAATGTTGGAAGTTGAAGCGATAAGTAAGGATACAAAGCTTTGGGGTTATCATCTATAGCAACGTTTTTCAAACTGTTCTTTCACTGCTTCCCACAGCATGAACAGCATGTTGTGTTGTGCCCTAGAACGGCTGTGTGTCATAACCCACACTCTCTGTGAATTACGTTCCTTTATTTACTACTGACACATGTGAAATGCATATTTATGGATAGAACCTATTCAATTCAATTACATATTTCTATTTGTAGCAAGAATATAGAACAATTCAAACTAATTATTTTGCATGAAATTATAGCGAAAGAGACAGTAAACAATATTAGCAAATAAAGGGTTTAATTTAATGGGAAGGATGTGCTTGTTTGTTCGTATGTAGTTGATGACAGTTAGGAACACATGAAGACAATGCTACACACACATCTGGTGAGGTGGGTGTTCTCTCGTTCGTTTTTAATTGAGTTAATGTGGAAGTTCCTGTAGCGCACAAACACTTAGCAGTAATTGATACTAATTGTAATAGTATCAAGCTAGTCTTAAGTGAATTAGCACTTAAGTGCTAATCCTCCTTTAACCTTCATGGAAAAATGATAACAAATTTAATTGTTTGAAGATCATTCAACAGTGTAAATGTACTACTAAGATGCAGCAGTTCTCCCTCTTCTTCAGGATCAAAGTTTAACTCAATTATTTTTTCAGGGCGATGAAAATTAAATGGACTCTTTGCCCCAAAGGCTTTCCTTTACGGCTTCAAATGTCTGCGCTGGGAAAATAGTTATTAATACTTTGGAATAGAGAAGCGAGACGTGACAATATCTCGCATTTTAATACTTTTACAATATCTTCATTGACAATGTTATCAACAGTGTGTTGTAATAAATGCTGGACATCTGTAACAGGCGGCTTGATCACTTTTAGTTCTTGCTTGCCATAGTTTTAACAACTAATGAAACCCTTCAATATGTTGGAATATATTACCGCTTTTCCCGTAAAGTTTTAGGTTGAAATCGTTTTAACTACACAAAATATCAATTAGGTGAGCCAAACTGGTGACCCAAATATCATCATCTATAAACTGTGCCAAAGGATTGTGTCTCTCAACCTAAAAGATATGAATCACAGTTCATAGTCCACACACCGTGGACTAGGATTTTTTTCAATACTTTAATGTTTTTTCGATGCATTTTCAATACATCCATAAGTAAAAAAAAAACACGCTTTCGCTGATATACACAGGTTTATATAGTAGAAAACATATAGTATAAGGTTTATATAGTAGAAAATATATAGTATAAGGTTTATATAGTAAAAAATTTATAGTATAAGGTTTATATAGTAGAAAACATATAGTATAAGGTTTATATAGTAGAAAACATATAGTATAAGGTTTATATAGTAGAAAACATATAGTATAAGGTTTATATAGTAGAAAACCTATAGTATAAGGTTTATATAGTCGAAAACACCGGAAATACCGAGGTCCCCGCGCACGGATGGCGCTGGGCTCTTGAACACTAGTACATAAACTAGTGATGATTTGCGAGCAGCTGTGAAACACAGAGTTGTTGACGTTATGTAGTTCGAGCTTTGGTCACCAGGCGCCACCAATCCCCAGGCAACAAGCGTACCGTCAGTCTCGTAAATTGCAATTATGAGTAATGAGTGCGAATGAGGTTGTCGCTCTCACTTGTTTATTTGTTATGGATTTTTTTTGTCCTGCGTGTCGCGACCCATTTTATTTATTTTGTGACCCACTAATGGGGTCTGGAGCCGTGGTGTGTGAACCCATAATCTGGGTGATGTGCTTCACCCTGTAAACAAGCCAATCTGGTGTCAATATTTGTTGCATCTCTTGAGAAGTATAAATTGTCAGCAATTTCTACTTCTAATATGGCTATTGTCGTCAATTTTCACCTCTAATATGGTTATTGTCATCAATTTCCACTTCTAATATGGCTATTGTCATCAATTTCCACTTCTAATATGGCTATTGTCATCAATTTCCACTTCTAATATGGGTATTGTCGTCAATTTTCACTTCTAATATGGCTATTGTCATCAATTTCCACTTCTAATATGGGTATTGTCGTCAATTTTCACTTCTAATATGGCTATTGTCATCAATTTCCACTTCTAATATGGCTATTGTCATCAATTTCCACTTCTAATATGGGTATTGTCGTCAATTTTCACTTCTAATATGGTTATTATCATCAATTTTCACTTCTAATATGGCAATTTTCATCAATGTCCACTTCTAATATGGGCATTGATGGGGTTATACATCAAAGATATCTGTCATTTGGGGTTCATCTGATGCAACTTACCAGCGTCTCCCTCAAGATAAAATGAATTAGAAGATTTCATTTACATAATTTACATTTTCTTCCTTGTTCCCTGAAAATATCAGTGTCCAGTCATCTTCATAAGCCTATTGCTAACTTCAGGGCGATATCGAATATTTTTATCAACAGGAGCTATTCGATCACATTCGATTCTGATATGTTGACCAATCCACACACTAAAATATGACGGGACGACGACGTTTCGGTCCGTCCTGGACCATTCACAAGTCGATTCTCACAATCGACTTCAGAATGGTCCAGGACGGACCGAAACTTCGTCGTCCCTTCATTTTCTAGTGTGTGGATTAGTTAACATACTTCAGCCACGTTATTGTGACTCATCGCCTGCGATTCTGGTATATTTTCGCACTAGAAGTGATTGTTGACAAAGGCCTGGATGGTTCGGTAACTTAAACGATTTCAATGATGTTCATAAAATCCCCATTTTCTCCATGTCTCTTCAGCTTGCCCACAATCATCTAGACCGGATCTTATCTAATTGCTCCAGCATTTGTAGTCAACTGTAGTTGAAGAGCTGAAGAGCTTTTTGTATTAAAAAAGCCAAATGGCCAATTTCTTAGTAGTTTTTTATCGAGGTGCTTTTTCTAGTGGCTCAGGATATTTTTCTTAAGATCTTTCCAACGAATGGATATTGGGCTATTGTTTTCCATCGAGGTCTTTATTTTCTTTCAGTTTACAGCTTCAATTCTGGCTTCTTTCCAGATCAGTGGATAGGTTTGTTGATCAATGTTAACTTGGGAGTAGAGGCAGTGTGGTGTGGTAGTGGTCGGGATGCAGTGTCTGAGTGGCAGTGGAGGGAGTGGAGTGTCTTAATGGCAGGAAATGCAGTGGTGTGCTTTAGTATCAGTGGCGGCACTGGAATTCCTTAGTGACAGTTGAGGCAGTGGAGGACTTTGGAGGGTCTTAGTTTCAGTGGAGACAATGGAGTACCCTAGTTTCAGTGGAGGCGATGAAGTGTCTTAATGTTAGTGGATCCAATGGCGTCTTTGTACCAGTGGAGTCTCTTAGGGTGGCCTCGTAGCCTGGTGGATAGCGCGCAGGACTCGTAATTCTGTGGCGCGGGTTCGATTCCCGCACGAGGCAGAAACAAATGGGCAAAGTTTCTTTCACCCTGAATGCCCCTGTTACCTAGCAGTAAATAGGTACCTGGGAGTTAGTCAGCTGTCACGGGCTGCTTCCTGGGGGTGGAGGCCTGGTCGAGGACCGGGCCGCGGGGACACTAAAGCCCCGAAATCATCTCAAGATAGGGTCAGTAGAGGCAGTGGAGTGTCTTAGTTTCATTGAAGGTAATGAAGTGCCTTAGTAACAGTGGAGTGTCTAATGCATCCGTGGAGGGCAGTGGAGTGCCTAATGTGTCAGTGGAGGGCCAGTGGGCGCACGCTGCATGGAGGTTCTGCCTGAACTTTGACCATCGCGGAGAGAATTATCAAAGTTGTTGATGATTAAGCGCATTGTAGCCAAATAGGATTAGCCAGCAGGGAGTCGTCTCTCCCACTGTTAAGCCACTAGGTAATATTTCTTGATGTTCTATGTTGCTTTTATGCTCGGGTACCTTACCTGCAGATGGCATAGGCGGTTCATATTGTACATTTTGATGTCATATGATAAAATGTTAAATCATCATGTTAAATCATCGTCCCGAACCTTTGTTAAACGGCCGAGGAAATACATACTGTCAGTCTTCCTGCCCTCACTATTACCTTCTTCCTACAGCAATTAACATGCAGCAGTTAACATTCGTAACGAGCAGATGTTAGGAGGGTGTCGGGGTCAACATTCACGGCGTGCACGTCACTGCAGGGACACAAGAGTCAGATGTGGCACATGTTAGCAGTGTTAACATAAGAACATAAGAATGAAGGTAACTGCAGAAGACCTGTTGGCCTCATATGAGGCAGCTTCTATTTATATCTCCCCAATCTCTCTCTCTCTCTCTCTCTCTCTCTCTCTCTCTCTCTCTCTCTCTCTCTCTCTCTCTCTCTCTCTCTCTCTCTCTCTCTCTCTCTCTCTCTCTCTCCCCCCCCCCCCACGTGGATATCGTATCGATTATCATACACCAATTTAGCGACATTTAAAAGTGATGTTACATTTTTTTAGTTTCATTAATTAGATATAGCGGACTCGCTCTGTTGAGCATAATATACTGGATATAACTGCTGGACATCATAGCAGGTATATAACTGGACACAGCTCTCCCATTATACCACTCTAGCATACAAGCGTGTTTTTGTCAGTAGTATACCCAGCATATTATATATTATATATGCTGTATTAAATTATATTATATATATGCTGGTTCACTGTTGAGTACCGTGAAACTTCAGTTTAATTCATCCTGTCTTAGACTCCTGTTAGAATTAACTTTTTTTTTGCTTTGCTTAACTTTTTTCTTTTTTTCTTTTTCACGTTTGACGTTTCCTTTGACTTGTTTGCCGTTTCTCCGGTATTGGTATGATTAGCGTTCGATTCTTGCTTTTGTATTTGCTTATTGTTTGTTCGAATCTTTGATATTTGTTTGCTCCTTATACTCTAAGCGTGGAGACACAGTCGGTACTTGGAGGTGCCTCACCTGTGTTGTGAGGTACCTCACCTGTGTTATGAGGTACCTCACCTGTGTTGTGAGGTACCTTACCTGTGTTATGAGGTACCTCACCTGTGTTGTGAGGTGCCTCACCTGTGTTGTGAGGTACCTCACCTGTGTTATGAGGTACCTCACCTGTGTTGTGAGGTACCTTACCTGTGTTATGAGGTACCTCACCTGTGTTGTGAGGTGCCTCACCTGTGTTATGAGGTACCTCACCTGTGTTATGAGGTACCTCACCTGTGTTGTGAGGTACCTCACCTGTGTTATGAGGTACCTCACCTGTGTTATGAGGTACCTCACCTGTGTTGTGAGGTACCTCACCTGTGTTATGAGGTACCTCACCTGTGTTGTGAGGTACCTCACCTGTGTTATGAGGTACCTCACCTGTGTTATGAGGTACCTCACCTGTGTTGTGAGGTACCTCACCTGTGTTATGAGGTACCTCACCTGTGTTGTGAGGTGCCTCACCTGTCTTGTGAGGTACCTCCCCTCCCCCCCCCCACATACTACGGTGTTCAGACCCATTGTCGCCGGGCCTGTCCCTTCGTCAAACACAACAATTCTCACCCGTCAAATATTGATTATCCTTAAGCCCAATTACGTGGGCCTGAAAGCCTAGTTAGTGCTAATTACACTGTCCACTAACCGCGCTTTCTCACCTTTAGCTCGATTCCCGCGGCAGCCTCCAGGCCAGTGATGTGATTGGCTGCAGCCTCTCCTACGTTCTCGTGAGCCAATCACCAGGGCCTCTGCTGGATTGGTAAGCCAATCAGCAGAGCCGCAGGTGGTAGAATAAGCCAATCGTCAGGACCCCAGGTTAGCAAATCATCTGGGACTCCAGGGGGTGGGGTTAACCAATCACGAAGGCCCCCCCCAGGGAGGGAGGATCAGCCAATCATCAGGGCTCCGGCGGTAGGGTAGTAATCGCTGGCCTCTCGTTAATGTCCTCGTTAGCTGTTTTTATTGTGATGTAAAATACTCGTGTAGCCAGAGGCATGGTGTGGCCAGAGGCATGGTGTGGCCAGAGGCATGATGTGGCTAGAGGCATGGTGTGGCTAGAGGCATGGTGTGGCCAGTGGCATGGTGTGGCCGGAGGCATGGTGTGACCAGAGGCATGGTGTGGCCAGGGGCATGGTGTGGCCAGTGGCATGGTGTTGCCAGAGGCATGGTGTGGCCAGAGGCATGGTGTGGCCAGTGGCATGGTGTGGCCAGTGGCATGGTGTGGCTAGAGGCATGGTGTGCCCAGAGGCATGGTGTGGCCAGAGGCATGGTGTGGCTAGAGGCATGGTGTGGCCAGAGGCATGGTGTGGCCAGAGGCATGTTGTGGCCAAAGGCATGATGTGGCCAGTGGCATGGTGTGGCCAGTGGCATGGTGTGGCAAGAGGCATGGTATGGCCAGAGGAATGGTGTGGCCAGAGGCATGGTGTGGCCAGAGGCATGGTGTGGCCAGAGGCATGGTGTGGCCAGGCATGGTGTGGCTATTAGTATGGTGTGGCCAGAGGCATGGTGTGACCAGAGGCATAGTGTAGCTAGAGGCATGGTATGGCCAGAGGCATGGTGTGGCCAGAGGCATGGTGTGGCTAGAGGCATGGTGTGGCCAGTGGCATGGTGTGGCCAGAGGCATGGTGTGGCCAGTGGCATGGTGTGGCAAGAGGAATGGTGTGGTCAGAGGCTTTGTGTGGCCAGAGGCATGATGTGGCCAGAGGCATGGTGTGGCTATTAGTATGGTGTGGCCAGAGGCATGGTGTGGCCAGAGGCATGGTGTGGCCAGAGGCATGGTGTGGCCAGAGGCATGGTGTGGCTTGAGGCATGGTGTGGCCAGTGGCATGGTGTGGCCAGAGGCATGGTGTGGCCAGAGGCATGGTGTGGCCAGAGGCATGGTGTGGCTAGAGGCATGGTGTGCCTAGAGGCATGGTGTGCCTAGAGGCATGGTGTGGCTAGAGGCATGGTGTGGCTAGAGGCATGGTGTGGTTAGTGGCATGGTGTGGCCAAAGGCATGGTGTGGCCAGTGGCATGGTGTGGTCAGAGGCATGGTGTGGCCAGTGGCATGGAGTGGCCAGAGGCATGGTGTAGCTAGAGGCATGGTGTGGCCAGTGGCATGGTGTGGCTAGAGGCATGGTGTGGCTAGAGGCATCTTGTGGCTAGAGGCATAGTGTGGCTAGAGGCATGGTGTGGCTAGAGGCATGGTGTGGCTAGAAGCATGGTGTTACCAGTGGCAAGGTGTGGCTAGAGTCATGGTGTGGCCAGTGGCATGGTGTGGCTAGAGGCACGGTGTGGCTAGAGGCATGGTGTGGCTAGAGGCATGGTGTGGCTAGAGGCATGGTGTGGCCAGAGGCATGGTGTAGCTAGAGGCATGGTGTGGCCAGTGGCATGGTGTGGCTAGAGGCATGGTGTGGCTAGAGGCATCTTGTGGCTAGAGGCATGGTGTGGCTAGAGGCATGGTGTGGCTAGAGGCATGGTGTGGTTAGAGGCATGGTGTGGCCAGTGGCATGGTGTGTCAAGAGGCATTGTGTGGCCAGAGGCATGGTGTGGCCAAAGGCATGGTGTGGCCAGAGGCATGGTGTGGCCAGTGGCATGGTGTGGCCAGAGGCTTGGTGTGGCCAGAGGCATTGTGTGGCCAGTGGCATGGTGTGGCCAGAGGCATGGTGTGGCCAGAGGCATGGTGTTGCCAGAGGCATGGTGTGGCTAGAGGCATGGTGTGGCCAGAGGCATGGTGTGGCCAGAGACATGGTGTGGCCAGAGGCATAGTGTGGCCAGAGGCATGGTGTGGCTAGAGGTATGGTGTGGCCAGAGGCATGGTGTGGGCAGAGGCATGGTGTGCTTAGAGGCATGATGTGGCCAGTGGCATGGTGTGGCCAGAGGCATGGTGTGGCTAGAGGCATGGTGTGGGTAGAGGCATGGTGTGGCTAGAGGCTTGGTGTGGCCAGAGGCATGGTGTGGCCAGTGGCATGGTGTGGCCAGTGGCATGGTGCGGCCAGAGGCATGGTGTGGCGAGAGGCATGGTGTGGCCAGTGGTATGGTGTGGCCCGTGGCATGGTGTGGCCAAAGGCATGGTGTGGCCAGAGGCATTGTGTGACCAAAGGCATGGTGTGGCCAGAGGCATGGTGTGGCTAGAGGCATTGTGTGCATAAAGGCATGGTGTGGCCAGGGTCATGATGTGGCTAGATGTATTGTGTGCCCAAAGGCATGGTGTGGCCAGAGGCATGGTGTGGCCAGAGGCATGGTATGGCCAGAGGCATTGTGTGGCCAAAGGCATGGTGTGGCCAGAGGCATGGTGTGGCTAGAGACATTGTGTGCCCAAAGGCATGGTGTGGCTAGAGGCATGGTGTGGCCAGAGGCATTGTGTGGCCAAAGACATGGTGTGGCCAGAGGCATGGTGTGGCCAGAGGCATGGTGTGGCTAGAGACATTGTGTGGCCAAAGGCATGGTGTGGCCAGAGGCATTGTGTGGCCAAAGGCATGGTGGGGCCAGACGCATGGTGTGGCTAGAGGCATTGTGTGGCCAGAGGCATGTTGTGGCTAGAGGCATGGTGTGGCTAGAGACATGGTGTGGCCAGAGGCATTGTGTGCCCAATGGCATGGTGTGGCCAGAGGCATGGTGTGGGTAGAGGCATGGTGTGGCCAGAGGCATGGTATGGCCAGAGGCATTGTGTGGCCAAAGGCATGGTGTGGCCAGAGGCATTGTGTGGCTAGAGGCATTGTGTGCCCAAAGGCATGGTGTGGCTAGAGGCATGGTGTGGTCAGAGGCATTGTGTGGCCAAAGGCATGGTGTGGCCAGAGGCATGGTGTGGCTAGAGGCATTGTGTGCCCAAAGGCATGGTGTGGCTAGAGGCATGGTGTGGCTAGAGGCATGGTGTGGCTAGAAGCATGGTGTGGCTAGAGGCATGGTGTGGTTAGAGGCATTGTGTGCCCAAAGGCATGGTGTGGCCAAGGCATGGTGTGGCTAGAGGCATGGTGTGGCTAGAGGCATGGCGTGGCCAGAAGCATGGTGTGACCAGAAACATGGTGTGGCCAGAGGCATGGTGTGGCTAGAGGTATGGTGTGGCTAAAGGCATGCTGTGGCCAGAGGCATGGTGTGGCTAGGGGCATTGTGTGCCCAAAGGCATGGTGTGGCCAGAGGCATGGTGTGGCTAGAGGCATGGTGTGGCTAGAGGCATTGTGTGGCCAGAGGCATGGTGTGGCTAGAGGCATGGTGTGGCCAGAGGCATGGTGTGGCCAAAGGCATGGTGTAACCAGTGGCATGGTGTGGCTAGAGGTATGGTGTGGCTAGAGTCATGGTGTGACTAGAGGCATGGTGTGGCTAGAGTCATGGTGTGCTAGAGGCATGGTGTGGCTAGAGGCATGGTGTGGCTAGAGGCATGGTGTGGCTAGAGGCATTGTGTGGCCAAAGGCATGGTGGGGCCAGAGGCATGGTGAGGCTAGAGGCATGGTGTGGCCAGAGGCATGGTGTAACCAGTGGCATGGTGTTGCTAGAGGTATGGTGTGGCTAGAGGCATGGTGTGGCTAGAGGCATGGTGTGGCTAGAGGCATTGTGTGGCCAAAGGCATGGTGGGGCCGGAGGCATGGTGAGGCTAGAGGCATGGTGTGGCCAGAGGCATGGTGTAACCAGTGGCATGGTGTTGCTAGAGGTATGGTGTGGCTAGAGGCATGGTGTGGCTAGAGGCATGGTGTTGCTAGAGGTATGGTGTGGCTAGAGGCATGGTGTGGCTAGAGGCATGGTGTGGCTAGAGGCTTGGTGTGGCTAGAGGCATGGTGTGGCCAGAGGCATGGTGTGGCTAGAGGCATGGTGTGGCTAGAGGCATGGTGTGGCTAGAGGCATGGTGTGTCCAGCGGCATGGTGTGGCGAGAGGCATGGTGTGGCTAGAGGCATGGTGTGGCCAGAGGTATGGTGTGGCTAGAGGCATGGTGTGGCTAGATGCATGGTGTGGCCAGAGGCATGGTGTGGCCAAAGGCATGGTGTGGCTAGAGGCATGGTGTGGCCAGAGGCATGGTGTGGCTAGAGGCATGGTGTGGCTACAGGCATGGTGTGACTAGGGGCATGGTGTGGCTAGAGGCATGGTGTGGCCAGAGGCATGGTGTGGCCAGAGGCATGGTGTGGCCAAAGGCATGGTGTGGCTAGAGGCATGGTGTGGCCAGAGGCATGGTGTGGCTAGAGGCATGGTGTGGCTAGAGGCATGGTGTGGCTAGAGGCATGGTGTGGCTAGAGGCATGGTGTGGCTAGAGGCTTGGTGTGGCTAGAGGCATGGTGTGGCCAGAGGCATGGTGTGGCTAGAGGCATGGTGTGGCTAGAGGCATGGTGTAGCCAGAGGCATGGTGTGGCCAAAGGCATTGTGTGGCTAGAGGCATGGTGTGGCCAGAGGCGTGGTGTGGCTAGAGGCATGGTGTGGCTAGAGGCATGGTGTGGCCAGAGGCATGGTGTGGCTAGAGGCATGGTGTGGCTAGAGGCATGGTGTGGCTAGAGGCATGGTGTGGCCAGAGGCATGGTGTGGCTAGAGGCATGGTGTGGCCAGAGGCATGGTGTGGTCAAAGGCATGGTGTGGCCAGAGGCATGGTGTGGCCAGAGGCATGGTGTGGCCAAAGGCATGGTGTAGCTAGAGGCATGGTGTGGCTAGAGGCATGGTGTGGCTAGAGGCATGGTGTGGCTAGAGGCATGGTGTAGCTAGAGGCATGGTGTGGCTAGAGGCATGGTGTGGCCAGAGGCATGGTGTGGCTAGAGGCATGGTGTGGCCAGAGGCATGGTGTGGTCAAAGGCATGGTGTGGCTAGAGGCATGGTGTGGCTAGAGGCATGGTGTGGCTAGAGGCATGGTGTGGCTAGAGGCATGGTGTGGCTAGAGGCATGGTGTGGCCAGAGGCATGGTGTGGCCAAAGGCATGGTGTAGCTAGAGGCATGGTGTGGCCAGAGGCATGGTGTGGCTAGAGGCATGGTGTGGCTAGAGGCATGGTGTGGCTAGAGGCATGGTGTAGCTAGAGGCATGGTGTGGCTAGAGGCATGGTGTGGCTAGAGGCATGGTGTGGCTAGAGGCATGGTGTGGCTAGA
>NC_091154.1:27983571-27996071 GCF_040958095.1 Procambarus clarkii | reverse complement strand
CATAGTAAAACTCTGTTCAGTGTTTTCAGGTTACAGTTGTGTGTGTGTAAATTAAAGTCTTTGAAAATGTAATAAGTTATTACGAAACGCGTTCAAGCGTCGCGTCAGACTAGAAATAAAAATGAATTTTGGAGAATTGATTTTTCAGTTACCATCGACAGTAAAAAGAAACATAAGAAATATTGAGAAAATTCGTGTTAGAATTATTAATCTTACTTTTTCGGTCATATTTAGTCATATATATATATAATATATATATATATATATATATATATATATATATATATATATATATATATATATATATATATATATATATATATATATAATTTTATCGGTCATATATTTAAGTGACATGTGTGCCGAGTCGTCCCGCGGCACACATATCACTTCTACACACCCTCGCTCGTCTCCCAAGTTTCCTGTTCCCCCACACACACCTTCCCCTCCCTCTCAGTCCCACCCCTATGTCTTCCTTTCCACACACCCATTCCATCTTTCCCTTTTCTCTACCCCCCCCCCCTCCCTTTGCCATCCCTGTAAACATGCTCCCTACACACTATACCCCATCCTCTTGAACGAAAATGTCTTTTTTTTTATTAAGATATGAGGTACATGTGCATTAGTGCAGCTACCCTTGACTATATGAAGTGGAGTACGGTGTGTCAGAAAAACTAACTAGGTGATGCTAAAAAATCCCCATCACACAGGACGAAAATGTCAGCTGTTAGTCAAATGCTAAAGTCTATGGACTTCTGGCTGAACATTTCACATCCATCGTGAAGGAGTGGTATTAGATGCAGTGTTTCCCCTTCGTGGCCGCACTGGGCCCACCCCTACTCCCCTCCTACCTATGATTCTCCCGATTAAATCCTCATTAAGCCTGCAAGGTTTAATGGGGCTAGCCCCAGGCGTTTGGTCTTTCAACTGTGACGAACATTCTCTTTATTAGATATATATTACATATGCTGGATATATTACATATGCTGGATATATTATTAACAAAATGAGTGGATGAGCTGTCCACAGTTATATGCCCGTCATGGTGTTCAGCAGTTATCCTCCAGTATATTGCGTGTATGCTGAACACAGCGAGCCGTCCATATCTAATTAGCGGAAGCGAAAATAATATTTGTTTTATTGCTAAACTGCAATATGACGCACTCGATACGGACTCCCTGAGGACGGAAAGGAAGAGAGGGAAGGGTGAGAGAGAGGGAGAGAGAGAGAGAGAGAGAGAGAGAGAGAGAGAGAGAGAGAGTAAACGAGGCAGACAGGTAAAGAAAGACAGACAGGGAGAGAGAAACGGAGACAGACAGGGGAATAGTGACAAACATGGAGAGAGAGAGACAGACATGCAGGCAAACAGAGAGAGAGAGAGAGAGAGAGAGAGAGAGAGAGAGAGAGAGAGAGAGAGAGAGAGAGAGAGAGAGAGAGAGAGATTCTGGTGGTGTCTGACTTAAGATATTCAAAGATATTCATCTGAGGATGGAGACAGTTCCGCTACTGAGCCTGGGAGATGGGGCTGCAGCATCCACCAACCAGAAAAAGGCTGACCTACTTGCGGACCATTTTAGTGCCAAGTCCCTAGTCAATAACGACAACCTTCACAGCTTTATCACTGTGCCAAAGTTGTCTGAATGTGGCTAATCAATTAAAGTCCACCGTCTCCTTAAGTCACCGGACTTAATAAGTCCGGTGGTCAGGAAGGTCAGTAAGGTAAGGCAAATGAGTTGGGTAAGGTTACCCAGAGACTATCACAAAGGTTTCGAACCTTCTGGTTCTGCCCCACTCTGCCTACCTCAAGAACGATGGTCTTCCTGATGGAAGAAAGCAGGTTAAGTTACAGTAAACACACACACACACACACACACACACACACACACACACACACACACACACACACACACACACACACACACACACAAAGGATGACAGGATGACCTGGATAAACTGGAGGAATGGTCTAGAAAATGGCTGCTAAAGTTCAACTCGGGAAAGTGTAAGGTGATGAAATTAGGCGAAGGGAGCAGAAGGCTGAACACAAGGTATCATCTGGGAGGGGAAATCCTGCAAGAGTCAAATAGAGAGAAGGATCTGGGGGTTGATATCACACCGAACCTGTCCCCAGAGGCCCACATCAAAATAATATCATCAGCGGCATATGCTAGACTGGCCAACATAAGAACTGCCTTCAGAAACTTGTGTAAGGAATCTTTCAGAACCCTGTATACCACTTATGTAAGACCAGTCCTGGAGTATGCAGCTCCAGCCTGGAGTCCATACCTAGTTAAACACAAGACAAAGTTAGAGAAGATTCAGCGGTATGCCACCAGGCTCGTCCCGGAACTGAGAGGATTGAGCTACGAGGAAAGACTAAAGGAGCTGAACCTCACATCCCTGGAAAACAGAAGAGTAAGGGGAGACATGCAGGCGATGAGTCACAATAACGTGGCTGAAGTATGATGACCAGACCACACACTAGAAATTGAAGAGACGACGACGTTTCGGTCCGTCCTGGACCATTCTCAAGTCGATTGTCGACTTGAGAATGGTCCAGGACGGACCGAAACGTCGTCGTCTCTTCAATTTCTAGTGTGTGGTCTGGTCATCAAGGGGAGACATGATAACCACCTACAAAATTCTCAGGGGAATTGACAGGGTGGACAAAGACAAACTCTTCAGCACGGGTGGGACACGAACAAGGGGACACAGGTGGAAACTTAGTACCCAGATGAGCCACAGAGACGTTAGAAAGAATTTTTTTCAGTGTCAGAGTAGTTAATAAATGGAATGCACTAGGAAGTGATGTGGTGGAGGCTGACTCCATACACAGTTTCAAATGTAGATATGATAGAGCCCAATAGACTCAGGAACCAGTACACCAGTTGATTGACAGTTGAGAGGCGGGACCAAAGAGCCAAAGCTCAACCCCCGCAAGCACAATTAGGTGAGTACAATTAGGTGAGTATACACACCACACACCTACCCACACACACACAAACAAACATACACACACACAAACATACACACCCACACACCCACACACATACACACACACACACACACACACACACACACACACACACACACACACACACACACACACACACACACACACACACACACACAGGTGGAAGCTGAGTACCCAAATGAGCCACAGAGACGTTAGAAAGAACTTTTTCAGTGTCAGAGTAGTTAGCAAATGGAATGCATTAGGAAGTGATGTGGTGGAGGCTGACTCCATTCACAGTTTCAAATGTAGATATGATAGAGCCCAATAGGCTCAGGAATCTGTACACCAGTTGATTGACGGTTGAGAGGCGGGACCAAAGAGCCAGAGCTCAACCCCCGCAAGCACAATTAGGTAAGTACACACACACACACACTCGAAAATACTCGTTCAGAAATCAATAACAATAGACCAGTGGTCTTCTCAGGCTCTATCTAACAGCTTATGATAGACTACGTATTGCACTCTGACCTTAACAAACCTGAAAGAAAATACCAACTACTACGAGGGTCATTAATCACTAACTTGGAGCAATATCAGGTGAGGTAGGCGGTGGCAGGTCACTTGTGGCTGTGGCAGGTCACTTGTGGCGGTGGCAGGTCACTTGTGGCTGTGGCAGGTCACTTGTGGCGGTGGCAGGTCACTTGTGGCGGTGGCAGATCACTTGTGGCGGTGGCAGGTCACTTGTGGCGGTGACAGGTCACTTGTGGCGGTGGCAGGTCACTTGTGGGTGTGGCAGGTCACTTGTGGGTGTGGCAGGTCACTTGTGGCGGTGGCAGGTCACTTGTGGCGGTGGCAGGTCACTTGTGGGTGTGGCAGGTCACTTGTGGCGGTGGCAGGTCACTTGTGGCGGTGGCAGGTCACTTGTGGCGGTGGCAGGTCACTTGAGGCTGTGGCAGGTCACTTGTGGCGGTGGCAGGTCACTTGTGGCCGTGGCAGGTCACTTGTGGGTGTGGCAGGTCACTTGTGGCGGTGGCAGGTCACTTGTGGGTGTGGCAGGTCACTTGTGGCGGTGGCAGGTCACTTGTGGCGGTGGCAACACAAAACGGCACAATATTGCCACTGGGGCAGGTGCCAGATTCACGAAGCAGTTACGCAAGTACTTACGAACGTGTAAATCTTTCCCCAATCTTTGACGGCTTTGGTTACATTTATTAAACAGTTTACAAACATGAAAATTTCGCAATCAACTGTTGTTATTGTTATAAACAGCCTCCTGGTGCTTCGGAGCTCATTAACTCTTTAATAATTGTAAACAAAGCCGCCACAGATTGAGGAAAGGTGTATATTTTCGTAAGTGCTTGCGTAACTGCTTCGTGAATCTTTCCCCTTTCAAAACCGAGAGCTTCGTGTTGAAGCTGCCTACCCTCAGGGGGCATCTCGTGCCTCCTCACCAGCAGCGGTTGCAAAACCTTACAAGAAGCACAAGTTCTCTCGCAATTTGAGTATGCGCCAAGTCTCCTGGATGGTCTGGCGACTCATCAGTAGTCTTGACCAGCTATGTTTGGCCTGGTCAGTACATCACGTGCACAGATGACGGCAGCCACAACACAAGACGCTCAGCCATCAACAGCCTAGAGTGCAACCTGGACCATTCTTAAGAACATTACTTCATCAACGATCATTCATTCCCAGGATGACTGACTTTGGAAGCTGTGTGCTCGTCGTGGAGACGCTCGCAAGATCAATACCACCTGAAGACTGGTCAACACCTCACTCCAGCTTCATCCTAGTGCTAATATGATCATAACTTAGCACTGAAGTTTATTCCTTATGGTAATAAATAATAAGCTCATCAAATTATTTTCTATTATCAAGCTTCAGATGAGCTAATGCAGGATAACTGCTCACTTGGCTCTTTTAACAGGAACTCTAAAGGCATTCCAAATCCTCCCTAGACTTTTTTTAACCGATAGAAGAAAAAAAAGATAGAGAGAGAGAGATAAAGAGAGATAAAGATATTTCTATTTCATAATCAAGTGTCGAGCGTTTAAAATAAAAAAAATATATAATTAATTTTCAACATGATGTCCAACTAATATTTTTATCGGTGCCCAAATTTTATGAAAATAATGACCGCCATTACACTCAAAAATTAACTTGTATAACAAGGATGATATCCCAATTAAAGCACTAATTACATTTTGATCATCATTTGCAAATTAGTTCACTAAAAATTCGCGCACACCTGTGGTTATTTATATTACCACAACATGTTCTAGACCCGTCACTGGACACTGAGTTCCTTAACATATATATATATATATATATATATATATATATATATATATATATATATATATATATATATATATATATATATATATATATATATATACTAGCATTACCCGTCCACGGGTTGCTGTGGCTGAGCAACGCTGAGTCACAGCAACCTTCCTTGTCCCCTCGTCCTCCCCACCATCTCTCACTTCCGTCCCCTCGTCATCCCCACCATTCCCCACTCCCTCGTCCAATGCCTTCCCAAATGGTCTGATGTTCCCATCAGAAAATTGGGAACATCAAGTGATCTGATGTTCTCATCACTGAAATATATGAAAAAGAGTTAAAAAATTAAATGAAAATATGAAAAAATAACAAAATAAACTATACTCACGAAATGAACGGTCTGGTAAACAACACAGCTCAATTCCAATGCAATTACCACAAAATAATTATATCAAAATGAAAATAAATAAAAATCTATGAAAATTCAATTTATCAATGCAATAAGAACCATTGAAATGTAATTGTAACACATTTAGTATAGCATGTGTGTTGCTCTTACATGCAACAGATGGCGCTGTTTTTCAAGAAAAGCATAGTTTTACCTGTCACAGGTGTGGCATCTATACTTATACTTACGAAATGAACGCTATGGTAAACAACACAGCTCAATTCCAATATAATGTCACACAAAATAATTCAATAAAAAATAAAATAAATCTAAAGCTATGAAAATAAAATTTATCAATGCAATCGGAAACATTGAAATGGAATTCGTGACATATATAGTATAGCGTGAATGTGGCTATTATGTGCAACAGATGGCGCTGTTTTTCAAAAACGCATGGTTTTACCAGTCACAAGTAGTAGGTAAATAAAAAGACGCGCCTATTCGAATGCAGCGTTGAGTCAAAATTTCAACGCAATCGGCGAAGAACTTTCGGAGTTTACAGTGTGTTGCTCTTACGTCCAACAGATGGCGCTATTTAAAAAAAAATATTTTTTTTTTTCCTGTCACAGTTGAGGCATGTATATTTAATTTCCCTCACACGAAAAACACATGAAAAACACAGTTTTTCAGAAAAAGCATGTTTTTTACAATCACAGACGTGACATCTATGTATATAAAAACCTGTTCGGATGCGAATGCAACGTTGTTTGAAAATTTCTAAGCAATCGGTGAAGAACTATTGGAGATTACCGGTTATGCACAAACGAACAATTCCATTTATATATATATATATATATATATATATATATATATATATATATATATATATATATATAAGACTACAGTTTACAGAGAACACACACACACACACATATATATAACAATTAAACAATCAGCGCTCGAAGACCTCGTCCAGCTCCTCGGAGGTTGGGTGCGTACCCAGGATACAGCACGCATTTCCCCTCTGAACTGCGACACTGAGGCGCTGGAACAGGAAACTGGCCGCTCGTGGGTCTCTAGTTTTCCCAATGAGTTCTTCACCCACCTCCTTTAAAAAATTAAGTGCACATTTACCCCAGGCGCCCCAGGCGCCCAGAGTCTCAGAGCCAATCGGCACGAACCTGTAACAATGTTCTAGGTCTCTGTACTTGTTGATTTTCTGGGTTTTCCTGAAGGTGGCCGCCCTGCCTCCCTCAGCTGCGCTGTAAGGTAGATAGGTATCAGCCAATGTGGAAGCACACGTGTAGTCCCACACGACCTGCTTATCTTCCCTCCATGGCTGCAGGGTGACTCCGTCTGGGCGTTTTTGGCTGTTGCCAGGTCTGCACAGCTGAGGTTCCCTTTGTGCTGGGCACTCAGCTGTAGCCAAACTTCTCTTGATGTCATTGACTTCTTCATGTCTGTCAATCTTTACCTGTGTCTTACGACAGATGAGATCATGGCTGCCGTATTGGTCTGCCCGTGCATGGCCGCAAATACACCGGTGCTCGGTGGAGATAGGGGCGGCAAGGCGCAGTGCAACACCAATACTTAGGGTCCGATGGTCCAGGCGGGTGCCCAAGGCGGAATTAGGGACTGCCAACAGGAAGTCACCAGCATGGGGAGCTTGCACAGCTAGGAGATGCGCTCTGTCCTTCCGAGAAGCTGATATATATATATATATATATATATATATATATATATATATATATATATATATATATATATATATATATATATATATATATATATATATATATATATATATATTTATATATATGCACAAACAAGCCTGAATGGTCCCCAGGACTATATGCGACTGAGAACTCACACCCCCAGAAGTGACTCGAACCCATACTCCCAGGAGCAACGCAACTGGTAACTACAGGACGCCTTAATCCGCTTGACCATCACGACCGGACATAAGGAAGTGATAGCCGAAGCTATTTGAACCACTTCCCCGCCGGCACTCGGATGGTAATCTTGGGCATAGCATTTTATCAAATCACCTCATTCTTTGGTTTGCTCCTGGGAGTATGGGTTCGAGTCACTTCTGGGGTGTGAGTTTTCAGTATCATATATATATATATATATATATATATATATATATATATATATATATATATATATATATATATATATATATATATATATATATATATATATATATTTATATTATTAAATATATCCGAAAAAGTAAGATTAATTATTCTAACACGAATTTTCTCTATTTTTCTTATGTTTCTTTTCACTGTTGATGGTAATTCAAAGATCAATTCTCCAAAATTAATTTTTATTTAAATTCAAAATTCAAAATAAAAATAAAAATTAATTTAAGAGAATTGATCTTTGAAATACCATCAACAGTGAAAAGAAACATAAGAAAAATAGAGAAAATTCGTGTTAGAATTATTAATCTTACTTTTTCGGTTATATTTAATAATATATGTCTACAGGAAAGACTGCTACCAAAATATACTAATATATATATATATATATATATATATATATATATATATATATATATATATATATATATATATATATATATATATATATATATATGTCGTACCTAGTAGCCAGAACTCACTTCTCAGCCTACTATTCAAGGCCCGATTTGCCTAATAAGCCAAGTTTTCCTGAATTAATATATTTACCATAATTTTTTTCTTATGAAATGATAAAGCAACCCTTTTCTCTAAGTATGAGGTCAATTTTTTTTTATTGGAGTTAAAATTAACGTAGATATATGACCGAACCTAACCAACCCTACCTAACCTAACCTAACCTATATTTATAGGTAAGGTTAGGTTAGGTAGCCAAAAAAAGCTAGGTTAGGTTAGGTTAGGTAGGTTAGGTAGACGAAAAAACATTAATTCATCAAAACTTGGCTTATTAGGCAAATCGGGCCTTGAATAGTAGGCTGAGAAGTGCGTTCTGGCTATTAGGTACGACATATATATATATATATATATATATATATATATATATATATATATATATATATATATATATATATATATATATATATATTATTAAATATGACCGAAAAAGTAAGATTAATAATTCTAACACGAATTTTCTCAATCTTTCGTACATTTCGTTTCACTGTTGGAGGTAAATCAAAAATCAATTCTCCAAAATTCATTTTTATTTCTAGTCTGACGCGACACGAGCGCGTTTCGTAAAACTTATTACATTTTCAAAGACTTTAGTTTCACAAATACACAGTTTCACAGTTTCACATATATATATATATATATATATATATATATATATATATATATATATATATATATATATATATATATATATATAGGGGGGTACCACCACTGGTGCATTTATAGGGACCCACAGCCTCAGAGAAGGGAACACAGAGCACTCAGGGAAAAACTTGACATTTAAATCTGAATACGAAAGAGTGTTCACTTCTCCTACCACCCCCTTTTTTTTTTTTTTTTTTTTTTATTTATTATGATGTACACTTTATTATGCAAGGTTATACAGTTACATATCTGATTTTATACAAAAAATAAACATTAAGAGGACACAAGAAAAAGTTCGCTTCCTAGAGGCTGTAGATATATATATATATATATATATATATATATATATATATATATATATATATATATATATATATATATATATATATATATATATATATATACAGGTATATAGGTAGCCCAGCAAGCCATTCGCGTGTAGACTCACCCATCATGGGGCTTAAGGGGAAGACAATGGGCTCCGGGCCGTGAAGGCTGGCAGGATTATATATAATGAAGGGTTTAAGACGCGCAGCTCAACACGCGTATCGCGAAATCAGGAATTCGCGGATAAACAAGCAAGATTGGTGTGGCAAATCTGCTTCTCTCGGCGCGAAATAACCCAACCACTTAGGCTGGACGGTATAACGACTGTCTCGCTTCATGCAGGTCGGCGTTCGATCCCCCGACCGTCCACAAGTGGTTGGGTACCATTCTTTACCCCCCGTCCCAGCCCAAATCCTTATCCTGACCCCTTTCAAGTGCTATATAGTCGTAATGGCTAGGCGCTTTTCCCCTGATAATTCCCTTCCCTTTGGAGCAAAATAGTTTGGCTTTTTAGAACCACACTCTGTGTATGATTTAGAACCACACTCGGTGTATGATTTAGAACCACACTCGGTGTATGATTTAGAACCACACTCGATGTATGATTTAGAACCACACTCGGTGTATGATTTAGAACCACACTCGGTGTATGATTTAGAACCACACTCGGTGTATGATTTAGAACCACACTCGGTGTATGATTTAGAACCACACTCGGTGTATGATTTAGAACCACACTCGGTGTATGATTTAGAACCACACTCGGTGTATGATTTAGAACCACACTCGGTGTATGATTTAGAACCACACTCGGTGTATGATTTAGAACCACACTCGGTGTATGATTTAGAACCACACTCGGTGTATGATTTAGAACCACACTCGGTGTATGATTTAGAACCACACTCGGTGTATGATTTAGAAGAGTAGTTTAACCTGGATATACACAGTGTCTTGACCCTCCGCTATTACAGTGATCCCTTCTCTGTTTTGACAGGCTCCCTAAATGGATAAACGTGTGCACGCCCACTTTGTGGACCTGTGCACGCCCACTTTGTGGACCTGTGCACGCCCACTTTGAGGACCTGTGCACGCCCATTTTGTGGACCTGTGCACGCCCACTTTGTGGACCTGTGCACGCCCACTTTGTGGACCTGTGCACGCCCACTTTGTGGACCTGTGCACGCCCACTTTGAGGACCTGTGCACGCCCACTTTGTGGACCTGTGCACGCCTCCTTTGTGGACCTGTGCACGCCCTCTTTGTGGACCTGTGCACCCCAACTTTGTGGACCTGTGCACGCCCACAATACAATCCTTTCGTCCGCCAGTAAATGGCCCGGTCCTGGCCCAGTACCCGGCCCGGTCCACACGGCCCGGTCCTGGCCCAGTACCCGGCCCGGTCCACACGGCCCGGTCCTGGCCCAGTACCCGGCCCGGTCCACACGGCCCGGTCCTGGCCCAGTACCCGGCCCGGTCCACACGGCCCGGTGTAACATAAATCAATGCTAGAGCGATAACACGCAATAAGAGGAATATTAAAGCATATATATTCCCTACCGTTGCTGTCATGTATTTAATTAAAACTTGGAATGAGAATGAAGAGGAGCTTTAGAGAAAGTTTAGTATTGGCAATCATGCCACCTGCTGAGTGATGTGGTTACACGCGCGTGCGTGTGTGTGTGTGTGTGTGTGTGTGTGTGTGTGTGTGTGTGTGTGTGTGTGTGTGTGTGTGTGTGTGTGTGTGTGTGTGTGTGTACTCACCTAGTTGTACTCACCTAGTTGTGTTTGCGGGGGTTGAGCTCTGGCTCTTTGGTCCCGCCTCTCAACCGTCAATCAACAGGTGTACAGATTCCTGAGCCTATCGGGCTCTGTCATATCTACACTTGAAACTGTGTATGGAGTGAGCCTCCACCACATCACCCCCTAATGCATTCCATTTGTCAACCACTCTGACACTAAAAAAGTTCTTTCTAATATCTCTGTGGCTCATTTGGGCACTCAGTTTCCACCTGTGTCCCCTTGTGCGTGTTCCCCTTGTGTTAAATAGACTGTCTTTATCTACCCTATCAATCCCCTTCAGAATCTTGAATGTGGTGATCATGTCCCCCCTAACTCTTCTGTCTTCCAGCGAAGTGAGGTTTAATTCCCGTAGTCTCTCCTCGTAGCTCATACCTCTCAGCTCGGGTACTAGTCTGGTGGCAAACCTTTGAACCTTTTCCAGTTTAGTCTTATCCTTGACTAGATATGGACTCCATGCTGGGGCTGCATACTCCAGGATTGGCCTGACATATGTGGTATACAACGTTCTGAATGATTCTTTACACAAGTTTCTGAATGCCGTTCGTATGTTGGCCAGCCTGGCATATGCCGCTGATGTTATCCGCTTGATATGTGCTGCAGGAGACAGGTCTGGCGTGATATCAACCCCCAAGTCTTTTTCCTTCTCTGACTCCTGAAGAATTTCCTCTCCCAGATGATACCTTGTATCTGGCCTCCTGCTCCCTACACCTATCTTCATTACATTACATTTGGTTGGGTTAAACTCTAACAACCATTTGTTCGACCATTCCTTCAGCTTGTCTAGGTCTTCTTGAAGCCTCAAACAGTCCTCTTCTGTTTTAATCCTTCTCATAATTTTAGCATCGTCCGCAAACATTGAGAGAAATGAATCGATACCCTCCGGGAGATCATTTACATATATCAGAAACAAGATAGGACCGAGTACAGAGCCCTGTGGGACTCCACTGGTGACTTCACTCCAATCGGAGGTCTCACCCCTCACCGTAACTCTCTGCTTCCTATTGCTTAGATACTCCCTTATCCACTGGAGCACCTTACCAGCTACACCTGCCTGTCTCTCCAGCTTATGTACCAGCCTCTTATGCGGTACTGTGTCAAAGGCTTTCCGACAATCCAAGAAAATGCAGTCCGCCCAGCCCTCTCTTTCTTGCTTAATCTGTGTCACCTGATCGTAGAATTCTATCAAGCCTGTAAGGCAAGATTTACCCTCCCTGAATCCATGTTGGCGATTTGTCACGAAGTCCCTTCTCTCCAGATGTGTTACCAGGTTTTTTCTCACGATCTTCTCCATCACCTTGCATGGTATACAAGTCAAGGACACTGGCCTGTAGTTCAGTGCCTCTTGTCTGTCGCCCTTTTTGTATATTGGGACCACATTCGCCGTCTTCCATATTTCTGGTAGGTCTCCCGTCTCTAGTGATTTACTATACACTATGGAGA
>NC_091154.1:27958571-27978571 GCF_040958095.1 Procambarus clarkii | reverse complement strand
GCCCAACTCCCCTCCACTGAGGCACCAGTGTGCTTCCCTGCTGGCACCCTGGCACCCTCCCTGCTGGCACCCTGGCACCCTCCCTGCTGGCACCCTGGCACCCTCCTTGCTGGCACCCTGGCACCCTCCCTGCTGGCACCCTGGCACCCTCCCTGCTGGCACCCTGGCACCCTCCCTGCTGGCACCCTGGCACCCTCCCTGCTGGCACCCTGGCACCCTCCCTGCTGGCACCCTCCCTGCTGGCACCCTGGCACCCTCCCTGCTGGCACCCTGGCACCCTCCCTGCTGGCACCCTGGCACCCTCCCTGCTGGCACCCTGGCACCCTCCCTGCTGGGAGCAAGGATCAGACGTGCCAGCTAGACATTAGCAGATGAACGAGTCATACATTAAGGACATCAAACTGAAAGCCCATGGAAACGAGAGTTGTCAGTGTAGTTACATTTAGGTATCTGGTGGAGGTGGGAGTAAGAAGACTCCAGAGAGCAAGAGACTAGTGTATCGAACGGAAAATCACGAAGAGATGAGAAAATTCTTACTGGGAATACCAAGGAAAACAGAACTCAGGGATAAGACTGTACTCATCACGATGGTATTACGGAGGGGGAGCCGGTCTGCCGAGCGGACAGCACGCTGTACTTGTGATCCTGTGGTCCTGGGCTCGATCCCAGGCGCCAGCAAGAAACAATGGGCAGAGTTTCTTTCACCCTATGCCCCTGTTACCTAGCAGTAAAATAGGTACCTGGGTGTTAGTCAGCTGTCACGGGCTGCTTCCTGGGGGTGGAAGCCTGGTAGAGGACCGGGCCGCGGGGACACTAAAAGCCCCGAAATCATCTCTAGATAACCTCAAGATAGATGGGCAACATCACACAGGAGTGACAGCAAGCAGTACACAAGTGTTTTGACTCACTTGGCCACAGGAGTAGAAGACGTCTGACTTCTGTTAGCAGGCTGAGAGCTTGCCCTTCCCATAACTTGATGGTAAGCCGTGCCCATTAGTTTTCCCTGGAACACGATCCGCCAGTCGGTTAACAACCAGCTACCCAATTAGTGCTGGGTGAACAAAGGCTAACAACTGAGCCCACTCAATCATCCCTGACCAGGAGTTGAACCTAGATAAATTGCTTCCAATCCGCAGAGGCGAGTGTGTTTCAAGCGCGCCACCAGGGAAGTTTGTCCTGGTCCAAAAGGAATATGGTTTAAACAGAGATATAAGGAAATAAAGCAAGCAAGTACAAGGCCATGGAAAAACTACAGAAATACATTAGAAAAGAAGGGAAGATACCGAAACACCAGGACTGTATACCTCAGTGTGAGAAGACAAACAGAAAAAGAGTAAAAACGACACTGCATATAAAGCAAAGAGTCATTCAAAACGCAGGTAAGGATGACAGGGTCATTGAGAATGACAAGGAAATGTGTGACGAAGTCAACAAGGGATTTCAGGAGGGCCTAACAACAGAGCAAGGCGAACTGCCTGAACAAATAGAGGTGATGTTAAACCAAACATCACTGGATGAGATTACTTGACACGAGAGGAGAAAGATTCTGCTGGAACTGGATGTGACAAAGGTTGGTGGACGAAACATCACCTCACAAGGTAAACTACAAGTGGTAAACAAAATCACAATATTTGACACTTTCTAAGGTGTCAAACCATAGGTCACTATAACCAGGCAACACAAATTAGACAAGACATAGAAGGGTGGGCAGACTGCATATGTTTGAATTTCCATAAGCCTTTGACACAGAACCCCTATATGGGTGATACAGGGGTTTCTGCATGGGGGAAAATAATAAATCTAGGGGCGACATCTCACCCAACCTGCCTCCAGAAGCCTAAATGCCAAATATGTCATCAGCAGCATATGTTAGGTTGGCCAACATATGAACTCAATTTAGAAATTTCAGTAAGAAATCATTCAGAACGTTGTAGAACACATATGTCAGACCAATCCTGGAGTATGCAGCTCCAGCGTGGAGTCCGTATCTAGTAAAGCGTAAGTCGAAGCTAGAGAAGCTTCAGAGGTACTGGCAAACGTCCGTTTGTTCTTCAGAAACTTGAACAAAGAAGCTTCCCGGGCCTTATATACAGCGAAGGTGAGACCCACTCTGGAATATGCGGGCCCAGCATGGAACCCTTACAGGTACAAGAACAAGGACAAACTAGATAAAATCTAAAGAATGCAACGAGACTCATTCCTGAACTGAAAGGATTGAGCTAAGAGGAAAGACTGATAGAACTGTCAGTGTGATAAAAATTTCCTCCAGTATGATAACAAATTTCCTCCAGTATGATAAACTTTTCCTTCAGACGGGAGGAGCCATGATAGCAACATATAAGATTCTAACGGCAATTGCCAAAGTAGACAAAGCAGCGTTGTTCAAAGCTAAGAACAGAAAGAACGAGGGTCATAGATGGAAACTGGAGACGCAAATGAGTCACAGAGACGTCAGAACAAACTTTTTTTCTGTGTTAGAGCTGCCAATAGGTTGAATATATTTGACGTAAAAGTCGTTGAAGCTAATTCGATTCAAATTGTAACTTTAAGTATGATAAAAGCATGAGAAAAGAATAATTGCATTTTCTACCAGCGTTCTGAAAGCAGGACTAAGAGTATAGCTCGACCCTGCAAGCACATCTAGCTGAGAACTCCTAGGTGAGTACACTGACCGGACAGTTATCTGGGATTGAAGTCCTAAGGGCCCGGGTTCGATTCCCGGTCGAGGCAGAAACAAATGGGCAGATTTTCTGTCACCGCTGATGCTCCTGTTCACCTAGCAGTAAATAGGTACCTGGGAGTTAGACAGCTGCTACGGGCTGCTTCCTGGAGATGTGTGTGTGTGAGAGAAATGTGTAGTAGATATGATGAGAAAGAAAAGAGGCCGGGAGTCAGTACCAACGATCAGAGAGGCGGGGTCCAAGAGCTAACAGCTCCTGCAGAGACAGTAACACCAAGACAATAATTGGGTCTCAGTGAGAAATAATACCCAGAGAGTAGATGCGGCGTCCGTTACTGGGTCTTACCAGTAGTTCAGCAGACCTGGAAGAGTAACGGAAGGTAACGGAAGACAGTGGCAAGAGGAGCGAGGGCTAAAATTGTAGTAATTGGGGATTTTAACCATAAAGAAATAGACTGGAAGAATAAGAACCTTCCCCCCTTCCACGGGCGAGATGAGACATGAGGAGCAAAACTAACAGACATAGCGTACAAACTGTTCCTGGTGTTTACGCAAAATGAGGCAGATGGCAAAAAGATAGTGTATGAGATGCGTCCAGAAGCTAACAACTACTGTATTACAGTACTTTAGTACGATAATAACTCACCAAAATGTGTCGGAGGGGGATTGGTCTGGGGTACGGGATGAACATAGGCTGGTTGGGGTAGGCCTAAGTTAAATGCCTTAGGAAATATTAGCAATTCTAATCTCTCCTTGGGCATTTTCATGGAATCTTTCCTGGAGTCGAGTGAAATGTGGTGTGTGATCTGTCACTCTTGAAACAATTGCCTCCTCCATCGAGAGTTTAAGATCTCACGAACACTGTGTCTACACCGACGGCTCAGTCCAATCCTCTACTGGACGGACTGCAGCGGCATGTAGGTTTTATAGAAATAATATTTGCACAAAGACTGTCAGTGTCAGGTTAAACAACTGGCTGACCTCCACACAAGCAGAACTAGCAGCATTACACTTAGCAACCAGTACATTAAAAAACATTGGAAGAGGAATAATATTCTGTGATTCAAAGTCTGCTCTTCAAGCAATCGAAAACTTCTCTTGGAAGATCGACAGCAAGAACCTCATACTCCCAATTATAAATGACCTAATTGATGCACAGAGTAAAGGGTCTCGAATCTCCTTTGTATGGATACCTTCACACATAAATATAACCCATCATAATGAGACAGACAGTGCAGCCAAATTAGCGTGTAACAAGTCTGAAGTTGAATTAGATCTAGGTATCCCCATCTCTGCTGTCAAAACTGTATTGGTCCAAACACTCAGGTCTGATAGGAAAGAACTTACTGACTCCCAACGACCTGAAAGTACTAGTATAAAAAGCTATGATTTGTTCAGATCTGAAACCTACATTTATGGACAGCACAAAACGTCCACTAGACTGTGCGACACAGTGGTTGCAAGGATCAGGTTGGGTTACCGTTACCTGTGGCAGGTGGCTGCAGGTGACGGGTCTCCCAATCCTGAGCACTCCAGTTGCAAACTCTGTGAGCAGGAACTACGGCACGATCTCCCGCACTACATCACTGAATGCCCAGTTATTAGACCTTTCAGACCAGTTGGCATGAGGTTCCTGGAGCTTTGCAATTACTTTATTCACTCTCGTATTCTTGAAGATATCCTCACAGTATACCCAAAATTTGCCAGTGCAGGCTATTAAACACATGGCTCTGTATGACTAACCATCCTGCGAGATGGGGACTTGTATTACCACTGCTACCTTATTCAATCTTGTGTTGATGATATCCTCAAAATGCATCCGGAGTCTGCCAGTGCAGACCGCTTATCACATGCCTCTGTATGACTAACCATCCTGTGTGATGGGGATTTCTTAGCTTCACCTAGTTAGCTTTTTTGACACACTGTACTCCACTTCATATAGTCTAGGGGAGCTGTACTAATGCAGATGTACCTCATGTATTAATAAAAAAATGGATAAAAAAGACAATTAAATTTAATTTAAGCATACCCATACATTTGTTTCAGTGCTTCTTACGGATGGAAGGGGGTGAGGACGAAGAAATAGGTATATGGAGAGATGGGTAGAGAGAGATAGGTAGAGATAAAGAGGGGGGGGACAGACAGACCCGGGCAACACCGGGTTAACCCCCTTTAGTATTAATATATATATATATATGTCGTACCTAGTAGCCAGAACTCACTTCTCAGCCTACTATTCAAGGCCCGATTTGCCTAATAAGCCAAGTTTTCCTGAATTAATATATTTACTATAATTTTTTTCTTATGAAATGATAGAGCAACTCTTTTCTCTATGTATGAGGTCAATTTTTTTTATTGGAGTTAAAATTAACGTAGATATATGACCGAACCTAACAAACCCTACCTAACCTAACCTAACCTATATTTATAGGTAAGGTTAAGTTAGGTAGCCAAAAAAAGCTAGGTTAGGTTAAGTTAGGTAGGTTAGGTAGACGAAAAAACATTAATTCATGAAAACTTGGCTTATTAGGCAAATCGGGCCTTGAATAGTAGGCTGAGAAGTGCGTTCTGGCTATTAGGTACGACATATATATATATATATATATATATATATATATATATATATATATATATATATATATATATATATATATATATATATATATATATACATATATATATATATATATGTATATACATATATATATATATAGATATACATACATATATATATATATGTCGTACCTAGTAGCCAGAACTCACTTCTCAGCCTACTATGCAAGGCCAGATTTGCCTAATAAGCCTAGTTTTCATGAATTAATGTTTTTTCGACTACCTAACCTACCTAACCTAACCTAACCTAACGTTTTCGGCTACCTAACCTAACCTAACCTATAAAGATAGGTTAGGTTAGGTTAGGTAGGGTTGGTTAGGTTCGGTCATATATCTACGTTAATTTTAACTCCAATAAAAAAAAATTTACCTCATACATAATGAAATGGGTAGCTTTATCATTTCATAAGAAAAAAATTAGAGAAAATATATTAATTCAGTAAAACTTGGCTTATTAGGCAAATCGGGCCTTGCATAGTAGGCTGAGAAGTGAGTTCTGGCTACTAGGTACGACATATATATATATATATATATATATATATATATATATATATATATATATACATATATATATATATATATATATATACATATATATATATATATATATATATATATATATATATATATATATATATATATATATATTGGTGTATACTGGCAGCAGGTTTTCTTTCAAACATGTTTCATTGAATATGACCGCATATTCTGTATTTATTATTTTCTGGTTTAGGGCTTCTATCCCTCTAACTATTTTCTTAGCATCAGGGCTTAATTGGAATAGGAGTTCTCCAAAACTCATTTTCGTACTTTTAAGGTGAAGAAAAGAAGTGATTTACTATAGAGTGTATTACACTTATTTGTATAATTTGCACGACGTTTCGAACCTCCATGGTTCATTCTCAAGTGAACAATCTTACAATACTAGTTGATTTTATACCCGCATTAGGTCAGGTGATAATACAATGAAGGTGAAAAACATGGGGGGATACATAAGGGATAAACATAGGGGCTGCAGAAGGCTTATTGGCCCATACGAGGCATCTCCTATCTAAACACAAAGATTAATCCAGTGTAATTGGCCTGTTATGTTGGACATTGTCTTCTGTGTTGGCATCGATATGTTCTTGTCTTGTCCTTACTCTCATGGTGGGTAGAGTAAATAGTTCCGTGATTTGGGTGTTCATGGTAGGTCGCTCTATTCTTATGTGAATTGCCTCAAGAATTTGTAATCTTCTTGAATCTTGGGTTTTGTCCAAAACCCAAGATTCAAGAAGATTACAAATTCTTGAGGCAATTCACATAAGAATAGAGCGACCTACCATGAACACCCAAATCACGGAACTATTTACTCTACCCACCATGAGAGTAAGGACAAGACAAGAACATATCGATGCCAACACAGAAGACAATGTCCAACATAACAGGCCAATTACACTGGATTAATCTTTGTGTTTAGATAGGAGATGCCTCGTATGGGTCAATAAGCCTTCTGCAGCCCCTATGTTTATCCCTTATGTATCCCCCCATGTTTTTCACCTTCATTGTATTATCACCTGACCTAATGCGGGTATAAAATCAACTAGTATTGTAAGATTGTTCACTTGAGAATGAACCATGGAGGTTCGAAACGTCGTGCAAATTATACAAATAAGTGTAATACACTCTATAGTAAATCACTTCTTTTCTTCACCTTAAAAGTACGAAAATGAGTTTTGGAGAACTCCTATTTCAATTAAGCCCTGATGCTAAGAAAATAGTTAGAGGGATAGAAGCCCTAAACCAGAAAATAATAAATACAGAATATGCGGTCATATTCAATGAAACATATATATATATATATATATATATATATATATATATATATATATATATATATATATATATATATATATATATATATATATATATATATATTTGAGGAAATGCCTATTTTCAATGAACGGTATATTAAGATTAATGAATACGCCTTTGGGGTCGGCCGCTGGAGGGGAACCTACTGAGTACTGCAACACACAACTCCCACTTGATGACTGGAACATTTCCCGAACACTACTTCACTGATCTACATGTTCCAAGCACATGAATGTAAATGCTTCATCTATGTACGACAAATATAAATCATTGCCAGCAAAACTTAAGCAATTAACCTAATCTAGTTTAGGCTTAACTATACACGAAATATATAGAAATTATCATGTTAGTCCGTCTTAGGATGGAGACCAGATGCGGTGTTGTATTCCACAAGTTAGAAGTGAATATTAGCGAGTGAAGAGTGAATCAAGCGCTTCAACACTTAACAAATGAGGGTTGAAAATGCATGTTAGTATTCAGATATATTAAGACAACCGTAGCCCACCTAAACCAAGGTACCAGCGATGACTTTGGCTCGCCCTTTGTGACCTCTTGGCTGGTCTTGGCTTGGCGTTCAATCCCCGACCGTCCACAAGTGGTTGGGCACCATTCTTCCCCCCCCCCCTGTCCCATCCCAAATCCGTATCCTGATTCCTTCCCAGTGCTATATAGTCTAATGGCTTGGCGCTTTCCCCTGATAGTTGTCTTGCCTGGCCGGGTGCCAACGACCCCCCCCCCACACACACACCTCCCAGGCTGTGGCACAGCTGTGTCCACGTGGCCTACAGACTGGTGTGAGGAAAATGAGACAGGCGGGGGACAGAGAAACTGAGAAAGAGACGAAAGAGAGAGAGACAGAGAAAGAGGCAAAAAGACAGAGACAGCTTCAGTGGGCCTTAAATAGAGTCAGATAAACTGAGAGAAATACATATACATAGACATAGAGAGAGAAAGAGAGAGTTACACAGACAGACAGACAGACAGACAGAGAGACAGGCAGAGAGACACACACACATGCACACACATATAAAAGTGACAGAAAGAAAGACAGGCAGATAGACAGAGACACAGAGACAAACGGAGAGAGAGCGAGCAAGAGAGAGACAGAGTGAGACAGTGAGAGAGTGACAGACAAAGAGAGAGAAAGAGACAGACAGACTGACGGGGCAGGGTAAATGAGACAGTGTGGTCCTGGCTGTCTGGACCAGCAGGCCGTCCTCATCAACAAAAGCCAAGTACTCATTAACCCAGCTGCCGAACCTCCCGTGTTCATGAATGAAAAACGGTTTACACACGACTCCCAACTGATAACATTCGAACATTTCTCGAACAGTGCTTCGCTGACGACCTCTGTTCGAATCGTAACCCTGTAAATGCTTCACCCACGTACTTCAAATAATTCAAATAATCGCCAACAGAACCGAAACACCTAACCTAACCTACGCCTAGTTATGCATATAACTTTATTGAATAATAATTCATTGATTTATTTATTTAATATATTTATGTATTTATTTACAAGAAGGTACAATGGGTTTTGAGATTGCATAATATTGGCATGTTTACATTCTAGCAATGGTAATGGTAATATATAAGGGTAATAAAATAATGGTAATTTATATATGAGAACAAACCCATTTTTAATGCACAATAGGTTAACATTAATGATTGCGTTTCGGGGGGGGGGGGGGAAGACGGCGGCCGCTTTAACGAGCCTGGCCTGAGGTGTAGATGAGACGTTTTGGCCGAGACAACATAGACGTCTCAAATGAATTTGTCTAAACTATCAAGAACATTTACCTGTACGAGTTCCATGAATGTTGGTGAGCAGGGAGCCGGTTACAGGGAGCAGGGAGCCGGTTACAGGCAGCAGGGAGCCGTGTACAGGCAGCAGGCAGCCGGTTACAGGCAGCAGGGAGCCGTGTACAGGCAGCAGGCAGCCGGGTACAGGCAGCAGGGAGCCGTGTACAGGCAGCAGGCAGCCGGGTACAGACTGCAGGGAGCCGGGTACAGGCAGCAGGGAGCCGGGTACAGGCAGCAGGGAGCCGGGTACAGGCAGCAGGGAGCCGGATACAGGCAGCAGGGAGCCGGGTACAGGGAGTAGGGAGCCGGGTACAGGGAGCAGGAAGCCGGGTACAGGGATCCGGGTACAGGCAGCAGGGAGTCGGGTACAGGCAGCAGGGAGCCGGGTACAGGCAGCAGGGAGCCGGGAACAGGCAGCAGGGAGCCGGGTACAGGCAGCAGGGAGCCGGGTACAGGCAGCAGGGAGCCGGGTACAGGCAGCAGGGAGCCGGGTACAGGCAGCAGGGAGCCGGGTACAGGCAGCAGGGAGCCGGATACAGGCAGCAGGGAGTCGGGTACAGGCAGCAGGGAGTCTGGTGCAGGCAGCAGGGAGCTGGGTACAGGCAGCAGGGAGCCGGGTACAGGCAGCAGGGAGCCGGGTACAGGCAGCAGGGAGCCGGATACAGGCAGCAGGGAGTCGGGTACAGGCAGCAGGGAGCCGGGTACAGGCAGCAGGGAGCCGGGTACAGCCCCCGGGGTTATGGCCCAATTAACACAGGATAATAGCCGTCGCTGCTTTAACAAACGAGCGTCTCACACTATTACTGCCACTTGGCCACAACTTTTGACTCAGTGTGGCACTAATTGCAAAATAAAGTATATCTGCGGTGTTAAAAACTTCCCTAAATTATGCATTTTGGGAACTTTATATGAATATTAATTTTTATAACAATTATTGTGGTTTTATCAATTGTGATTAGACACGAATTGAATAATAAATCAGGGTCCTGTATTCTGACTGTTAGACTCAGACACGGGGAAGGCATCAGCTGGCAGTAGTCTGAAGATCATGCTGAAGGGTAGGTAAACCTGGATATGATCCGCCAGGGTGTTTGACATGAAGTGCTTTAGCTATGTTTAGTCTCTCATTGCAGTGGTATTTGACTGTTAAATTGGCTTTGCTGATGATAATTTCTTTGATGATGATCTGGTCGTAAGTCGTAATGATGTGATCTTTAATGGAGTCTTGCTGTTTGTGGACAGTCAGACGCATAGAAAGAGACTCCCTCGTCATGCCTATGTAGTGAGAGTGCTGGGTCAACATTAAAAGCATCAAAAAGTATCTGGCTAACGGAAAAAGCATCAAAAAGTATCTGGGTAACGGAAAAAAGCATCAAAAAGTATCTGGCTAACGGAAAAAGCATCAAAAAGTATCTGGGTAACGGAAAAAAGCATCAAAAAGTATCTGGGTAACGGAAAAAAACGTAAAAATGGATCTTGCATCAACCCTGGTTGATCCACTGGGGTCAACATTCACATATATGAGGGCACAAATGGATGACACTCACTTAATGATCTCACACATGAATGAAATTCTCAAGTTATTGTGAATCTCATCTTATGTGATGTGCAACCTGTAATCTCACAAAGAACGTCGCTTTTTGATCGTATGCGTTACATAAGGCCAAAAGTTGTGGTACTACAAAATGGAAGCAGCTCGCGGATGTGATGTATTGTCCCTTTTTCTGTTTTGGGTCCTCTGTTAGGTTAGGATAAGGGCACTTTAGTACTACAGTTTCTTGCCGTTGGGAAGCCTTAGGGAGACGTTGGCTGTGATGTGAGGGAGGCGGGATGTCAGTCTACAGTTTCCTCAGTAGATGCTTGACAATATTGTATGTTGTTAGATTACCTGTTCTCTTGTTTCCTTGCTTTTAATCCTTTTATGGTAACTCATAACCTGGAGCGACGAATGTGGTCCAGCCCCAGCAAGTGCTCTCCTACCAACATTCTTGATACAATTAAATGTTCAGAAACGCCTTGTAAGTCGTCTTTATCTCACTACTAATCCTTATTCAATATTCCTCGGCCCCTGTTGTGTTATATCTTAGTATCGTCCCACCTTTATTCCAGATCCCTCTCCCCTAGACCCAGTGCTTCACTGGTCTTCACTAGTAGTGGAAATGGGGACTTATATGATCTATACATCATCTGTTTTGTCTTTTGTGTGACAGTTCCCTGCATTGTCTTCACATTAAAAAAAAAGTTCCGCTGAACAAAGTTTCTAGGGATTTGATATTGTAACAATGAGATTAATAAAAAAAAGACTAAAATTGGACATCTTAAAAGGCCAAATAGTAGTTCTTAATTAAGGAAAAAAATCTACCATGATACATGAAAATGTTAAAATTAGGAACCGCAAAAAAAAATTGTTTCAAATAACTTTTTTAATTAGAATTTGTAAAAGGAAATTTGTGAAGTACCGATGATTGAGAGAAGAAGAGCGGAGAGAGAGTCAGCAAGACCACTATTCACTCATTTATTGACCCGTCTCTCCCAATTAGCGGAAATAATTAGCTAATTGTTCCCTTGCTAACAAAGGAGGATGTAACGTCAATTAGTAACTCGGTTCTGCAGCTTACATTTTTACCCTGAATGTGAAAGTTTAACTCCATTTATCTCTGGAAAACCTTAAATCCTTCGAACCTCCTGTCAACATTCCCAGCTATATCGAAATCTTGCTGCTTTTTTTCTCACTATTTGATGAGAGAAAACTTTACTGCACATGTTCTGCACATGTTTGTTCTGCACATGCTTGTTCTGCATATGTTTATTCTGTGCATCTCTGTTCTATGCATCTTTGTTCTGCATATACTTAACTGGAAGGCTGCTAGTCCAGTCTGCGGCTAACGATGCTTGGTAACCGGTTCTTTCCCACCACTCTAAGAGCATCAAACCTGCAGTGGTTGCTGCCTTACCACAGACATTCACACGACAGCTTCAACCACACCTCATGTGGTCATTATAGGTTCTTCGGCTCATCAGGCCGAGGAAGCCTCGAGAAGGTCAAGGTTTTTTAACGCCGCAAATTTGAGATGGTGGTTGGAGAGCTTCAACATTTTGGTTACTGGAGAGTGAAGACATGTGGACTTTGTACAATGTATACCAGATGGGATGTACCCGGCGGTGCCTGGGTCCTCTCTCTCTCTCTCTCTCTCTCTCTCTCTCTCTCTCTCTCTCTCTCTCTCTCTCTCTCTCTCCCTCTCCCTCTCTCTCTCTCTCTCTCTCTCTCTCTCTCTCTCTCTCTCTCTCTCTCTCTCTCTCTCTCTCTCTCTCTCTCTCCCTCTCTCTCTCTCTCTCTCTCTCTCTCTCTCTCTCTCTCTCTCTCTCTCTCTCTCTCTCTCTCTCTCTCTCTCTCTCTCTCTCTCTCTCTCTCGCTCTCTCTCTCTCTTTCTCTCTCTCTTTCTCCACATCATATAAAGTTTACATAAAGTTATACAAACAAAATCCAGTTTTATCAAACAACATGTTCTAAACCAAACATTGTGTGTTAATCAAATGTCATGTAAATGACAGAACGAAAGTTATTTATTTTGCACAGTTGTATAAGTTATATGTTATCTTACAGTTACTGTCTGTTTTTGTAATACGAAAACGCAGGGTTGTCCAAGAGCCTTGTTTTATACCCTGCGCCACCAAGTGGGTCTCCCTCGCCGCCCCACCACTCCACCCGCCACCAGCTAAAGTCCAAAGCTATCCAGCTGGAATGGGCCCCATTGTAGACCAGGCAGTGTGCCTAGACGCTGCAACAACAGCACGTAACACTGCTCGCCCCAGAGCCATAGCAGCTCCCATATGAGTGACTTCCTATTAGCCACCCCAATGTCAGCAATTGGCACGCGTCTCACACTACGGGCTCTCTGACTCGCAGTGGCTCTCCCTGCCCTGCTGCCACACTCCACGCCGAATATTGGTGCATTTGCGGCGAGGTGGTTGGTGGCTGACACGTACAGCCATCATGTATTATACTCTAACCAAGCACAGGCACTTAAGACGCAGTAAAGCTAATGACATCATTATGAGGAGCCTTACCACATCCTGTTATCCAGCAGAGAGAGAGCCTCGTAACCAAATGCACCGTAACTCTAACGAGCCTTTTGGTAATTCAGATGAGCCCGGTGAACCCGTAGAAGAATGGTAGGCAGTTGGAATGGGCCTACAACCTTGCATCAAGCGTGGCTAACACCAGCATTGACTACAGTGTTGCACATCCGGGTGGCGCTGCCATCCACCAGGAGTCAGCCAAGTCTCGTAAGACCAGAGATCTGGGGTCACCATTACAGTTTTATCCCAATTGCTTTGGAGACATTGCTGCATAACCTCTTCTTCGAGGCTGAGGGTCCCTACAAACAATAAAAGAGGTGGTATCACCCCTATGTACATAATATGCATTTGTTGACTAACCACGAGCTTCACAGGTATCTGGTGTGAGATCTTCCCTGGCTGGTGAGTCCCTCTTCAACATGCATGTAAATGAGACCGTTTACACGAGGATGGCCAAGTGTGGCGAGATGCAGTGAGTGCGGCTCCTCACCTTCCACTGCGCTGCTCGACTGCTCGCAACAAAATGTCGACTGGTTGAAGGTCCTGTTCAACGAGAACCTTCTCCTCAATGGTATCCGTATCAAAATATCGAGGCTCACTCTCTGAGGCATTCCTAGAGTGCGTACCACTCTCCGAGGGTCTCTTAGAGTGCGTACCACTCTCCGAGGGTCACCTAGAGTGCGTACCACTCTCCGAGGGTCTCCTAGAGTGCGTACCACTCTCCGAGGGTCACCTAGAGTGCGTACCACTCTCCGAGGGTCACCTAGAGTGCGTACCACTCTCCGAGGGTCTCCTAGAGTGCGTACCACTCTCCGAGGGTCACCTAGAGTGCGTACCACTCTCCGAGGGTCACCTAGAGTGCGTACCACTCTCCGAGGGTCTCCTAGAGTTCGTACCACTCTCCAAGGGTCACCTAGAGTGCGTACCACTTTCCGAGGGTCACCTAGAGTGCGTACCACTCTCCGAGGGTCACCTAGAGTGCGTACCACTCTCCGAGGGTCACCTAGAGTGCGTACCACTCTCCGAGGGTCTCCTAGAGTTCGTACCACTCTCCGAGGGTCTCCTAGAATTCGTACCACTCTCCGAGGGTCTCCTAGAGTTCGTACCACTCTCCAAGGGTCACCTAGAGTTCGTACCACTCTCCAAGGGTCTCATAGAGTGCGTACCACTCTCCAAGGGTCACCTAGAGTTCGTACCACTCTCCAAGGGTCTCCTAGAGTGCGTACCAGTCTCCCAGTGGGACCTATACTTATATCGTATAAGGCTTCTCATTACCGGCCTGGAGCCGAACTAGTTAAATTTGTCACAGATTTTTGTGAGTAAATAATGAAATTTGATCAAATGAAAGTTCTGGCTCTCAGACAGAAAAATCAGAGAGAGGGGGGGAGGAAGAGAGAGAGAGAGAGAGAAAGAGAGAGAGAGAGAGAGAGAGAGAGAGAGAGAGAGAGAGAGAGAGAGAGAGAGAGAGAGAGAGAGAGAGAGAGAGAGAGAGAGAGAGAGAGAGAGAGAGACTGTATTACAATTAGCATTAAGATAATGTAAACATACATAGCATAAGCTCACGTCCAGACACGTGCAGACTAAACCAGCAATTACGGTCAGTTGGAGACGGGAGGAATATATTTGCATAAAATTACATCATGTCTGACTACTTTTGAGGGAGTCATGTCATACAGAAGCAGATACGATATATATTTATTTATATCTAAGACATAAACTGTGTCCGCTTGCATGATTATTTTGTCTGACTTTCAAATGTTGCAAGCCAGATGCTTTGAGCTAGCATCATGCAACCTTGCACGATGATTGCTGAGGGGAATATCCCCAACATCTGCTCTCATTATCACATGGGTTTCCCCCCACGAAATTGGTGACGACTCATGCAATGAGTCGATCCACTAAAATGTTAAACACTGATGTTCGCAAAAGTTGTAAACAAATTGTAATCGTTGTCTGGCCGCTCTAGAGCCCAATTACGGGAAGTTTTGTCCTAAGTTAAGTTTACCAATCTGCAATATCTGTCCCTGCTTATAATTATCATTTGCTATAATTATATTTCAGTGGAATGATGTCATATCGACCCGGCATCATTCCACGTAAAAAAAATATTAAAACACAGATGAAAAATTACGGTAATGAATGGACAAATTTTGGGGGTTGCCCAAGCTGCTCATATCAATCCGGTACTTGAGTTGTCCCACTGCACAGGTCAGCATAGTCATAGGGTAACCCTATGTTGTACTTACAACCTTTTGTAAGCTGTAAGTTGGTAGCTTACAACCATTGTCAGTAGAGTGCCCCCAGGTCTCTGTTCTGGGACCTCTACTGTTTATCATATATAAGAAAGATTTATCTTCAGGATTGAGCAGAAACATTTGCAAAGTTGCAGACAATACGTTAATTGGGCAAGAAGTATATTAAGAAGATTCGGAATCATTTCAAGACGATCTATATAAACTTTTGAAGCGGTCGTAATTATCAGATGGAATTTAATGCTGACAAATGCAGGGTTCTGAAGCTTAGGTAATGATGGAGGAGTTACGTGGCCCAGTTATGGCCTAGTCATGGCCCAGTCATGGCCCAGTCATGGCTCAGTCATGGCCCAGTCATGGCTCAGTCATGGCCCAGTCATGGCCCAGTCATGGCTCAGTCATGGCCCAGTCATGGCTCAGTCATGTCCCAGTTATGGCCCAGTCATGGCCCAGTTATGGCCCAGTCATGGCCCAGTCATGGCTCAGTTATGGCCCAGTCATGGCCCAGTTATGGCCCAGTCACAGCCAAGTTACGAGGAGAGGCAAGATGCTCCGGGAACCATCAATTTAATCAGTGTATTGAAGCAAAATTAATGACACCTAAAGCCATGTGTAGCACACCCACACACGCGCCCTCACACGCGCCCTCACACGCACCCACACACGCACCCACACACGCACCCTCACACGCACCCACACACGCACCCACACACGCACCCACACAGGCTCTCCACACACGCACCCACACACGCACCCACACACGCACCCTCACACCCACCCACACACGCACCCACATACGCACCCACACACGCACCCACACAGGCTCTCCACACACGCACCCACACACGCACCCACACACGCACCCTCACACGCACCCACACACGCACCCACACACGCACCCTCACACCCACCCACACACGCACCCACATACGCACCCACACACGCACCCACACAGGCTCTCCACACACGCACCCACACACGCACCCACACACGCACCCTCACACGCACCCACACACGCACCCACACACGCACCCTCACACGCACCCACACACGCACCCACACACGCACCCACACACGCACCCACATACGCACCCACACACGCACCCACACACGCACCCACACACGCACCCACACACGCACCCACACACGCACCCACACAGGCTCTCCACACACGCACCCACACACGCACCCACATACGCACCCACACACGCACCCACACACGCACCCACACACGCACCCACACACGCACCCACACACGCACCCACACACGCACCCACACACGCACCCACACACGCACCCACACAGGCTCTCCACACACGCACGCAAGCACTCTCTGTGGCAGATGTGAACTACCTGTTGGCCACATAAACAAGGGCGGTGGAGCGGAGACCCAGCAGTGACGGGGGGAGAATAACGCCCACGCCGGGAGGAAGGCATTAGGCATTTTTATGCTGAAGTTATTGGTGCTCTATACAGTAGAGGACGAGGGGGCTCTGAACAATACAGAGCAGGAGAAGACTCCTGGTACAATATGGAGGGGGCAGAAGGCTCCTAGTATATGATGGAACGGAAGTTGAGGAATGACTAATGTAGGGGAGGAATGTGTGAAGGGGAAGGGAAGTATGAAGAGGAAGCGTCATGCCATTATGACTATACAGTACTCTGAGGGGTTCAGGGCTGCCTAAAGTGTATCTCACCGCGGGTTTCCTGGTCGCTTTGCGGATTATTTTATAACATTTATGAGGGTGTCCAGCTGCTGGACATTCTCTGCTGCTGGGCGTTGGTTGCTTCGCATTCCAGTAGACAGTGAAGTAGTGGCTTTTATGTGACTGGCAGAAACATTTTCTCTGTCGGGGTTCACCAATCTCCCAGTTGCATCTGTAACATAGACGTAGTCTATATAACCGAACTGCTGTTTCGCTGTGGATTCCTTTGGGGGTATTTAACCTTTCTAATTTGATGGTCTGAAGATACCATGTTGCAGAGGGCGAACCTTCAGCTACTCTATAGTGTAGATAGGCTTTGTTGAGGTGTGAGAGTTTTTTGGTGATGGTGTTTTTTATGTACTCTAGGCTGGGTTGGATTGTTTTATGTATCACTGGATGACGAGTTGTCAATTTAGCAATTTCATCGCCTTTCTCATTTAGTGGGATTCCAACATGGGATGGGATCCAGTTTAGGGTCATGTTGAGTCTTTTGACTTTAGCTACTGCTCCAAGAAACAAAATGGTAGTAATTATTTCTACGTTGTCTTTCCAGTGCTTTTTCCTAATATTCGAAGTGCAGCTATTGAAATTGGTGTAGGATTGCATTTTGAGTGAGTTTTTTTCCAATCACATATGCGAATGCCTGTTGTATGGCAAACAGCTGAGTCTTGTTTGATGATACTGGTCGTCCCAGTCTCTAATATGCCTATTGGAAACTGGGAGACCAGTATCAATATGCCTATTGGAGATTATTGTCATAATGACAATAGAAGATTAGGCATCAGTGAAGCGCTGCATATCAAGACATCTAGACCAGCAATCAATAACCAGCTAATACACAATTACACTCTACCCACTTCAAGACCCCCGGACCAACGCAGAAGCAGGACCGAAAGAGCCTGCAACAGGAACATAAGCAGCCAGAAGAGCTTAAGCTGCCAACATGTCATACTCTATGTTGATACATTTAATACCTTATTAATATCCCCCATGTAATGTCATTCATCTATATGCCACCTAACCATCTCACAATAAAAGGATATAACCAGGTGCTAAGCAATTAGAGGCTCACCATAGCCCGTGCTACTTGGCACTTTTCGTTCTGAGTAACTGAATCTAAAACAACAACAATACAGTAGAATTTATATTTGAGAATGTGAGGAGAGACCTTATGAAATGCATCACTAGGCGTCAGACCCAAATAAAATGTAAGAATGAACCTTGGAGAGTTCATTTTTCAACTGACAGCTTCAGTGAAGAATAACATAGGGAACATCAAAAAGATTCGTGCCAGAATCATAAATCTAAAACTTTCTGTCGTTTTCAACGAAATATATATATATATATATATATATAACTGAAAACTCACACCCCAGAAGTGACTCGAACCCATACTCCCACAACTGGTATGTACAGGGACGCCTTAATCCGCTTGACCATCACGACCGGACATAATGTCCGGTCGTGATGGTCAAGCGGATTAAGGCGTCCCTGTACATACCAGTTGTGGGAGTATGGGTTCGAGTCACTTCTGGGGTGTGAGTTTTCAGTTGTATATAGTCCTGGGGACCATTCAGGCTTGTTTGCATTTGTGTTCCTCACGTGTGCCCCAAAAGAATGGGGTGATTTGATAAAATGCTATGCCCAAGATTACCATCCGAGTGCCGGCGGGGAAGTGGTTCAAATAGCCTCGGCTATCACTTCCTTATGTCCGGTCGTGATGGTCAAGCGGATTAAGGCGTCCCTGTACATACCAGTTGTGGGAGTATGGGTTCGAGTCACTTCTGGGGTGTGAGTTTTCAGTTGTATATAGTCCTGGGGACCATTCAGGCTTGTTTGCATTTGTGTTCCTCACGTGTGCCCCAAAAGAATGGGGTGATTTGATAAAATGCTATGCCCAAGATTACCATCCAAGTGCCGGCGGGGAAGTGGTTCAAATAGCCTCGGCTATCACTTCCTTATGTCCGGTCGTGATGGTCAAGCGGATTAAGGCGTCCCTGTACATACCAGTTGTGGGAGTATGGGTTCGAGTCACTTCTGGGGTGTGAGTTTTCAGTTGTATATAGTTCTGGGGACCATTCAGGCTTGTTTGCATTTGTGTTCCTCACGTGTGCCCCAAAAGAATGGGGTGATTTGATAAAATGCTATGCCCAAGATTACCATCCAAGTGCCGGCGGGGAAGTGGTTCAAATAGCCTCGGCTATCACTTCCTTATGTCCGGTCGTGATGGTCAAGCGGATTAAGGCGTCCCTGTACATACCAGTTGTGGGAGTATGGGTTCGAGTCACTTCTGGGGTGTGAGTTTTCAGTTGTATATAGTCCTGGGGACCATTCAGGCTTGTTTGCATATATATATATATATATATATATATATATATATATATATATATATATATATATATATATATATATATATATATATATATATATATATATGTCGTATCTAGTAGCCAGAACGCATTTCTCGGCCTACTATGCAAGGCCCGATTTGCCTAATAGGCCGAGTGATTTTCTTTATTTTCAATAAATTGTTTCCTATTGGTTTATTTTAAATATTATTATTATATTATGTTAAGAACATGAATTATTGATTTAGTTTCGTTAGTTTAGGTTAGGTTAAGATAGGTTAGGTTAGGTTAGGTTAGGTGGGGTTGGTTAGGTTCGGTCATATATGTATGTTAGTTTTAACTCAAATTTTAAAAAATTGGTACATACATAATGAAATGAATAGCTTTATCATTTCATAGGAAAAAAAATTGAAAAATATTGAAACTTTGGAAAACTTGGCTTATTAGGCAAACCGGGCCTTGCATAGTAGGCCAAGAAGTGCGTTCTGGCTACTAGGTACGACATATGTATATAAATATATATATATATATATATATATATATATATATATATATATATATATATATATATATATATATATATATATATATATATATATATATATGTTTCATTGAATATGACCGCATATTCTGTATTTATTATTTTCTGGTTTAGGGCTTCTGT